>NW_006256756.1:16744642-16747142 GCF_000478725.1 Eutrema salsugineum | reverse complement strand
TTTCCACAGATTCCAGCAAAGCCAAGGAAAGAGGGGACTTTTAGATATACCTGATGGAGGAAGACCTACTAAACAATGAGCATTAGCGATGAAACCTATTGTCGTCGGCTCTTGCATATGGTGCCATCCCATAACAGGTGCAAGGGCCCAGACCTGCTGTGCGAAAACACAGTCCCTCATCACATGTATGGAGGATTCTGGGAGACCGCAACGACTACATGCCGGGTCAGGGATGATATTAGCGAAGCAACCCTTAGGGAAGTGCGTTTCTCGCTATCCGCCAAAGGAGTGTTCGAATCTTAGGTTGAGTCTTCAGCCTCCATATCATTTTGCTGCCATTTGAAGTCTCGTTCCGTCGCTGGAACCGCGATCAAACTATCAATGTCATAAGAGAAGAAATCTCTATGCCCCATGTTCTGAGTTTTCTCCTATGCTTTTGTTGGTTAACAACCAACCACAACTTTCTATAGTTCTTCACTACTCCTAGAGGCTTGACGGAGTCAAGCTGTCTGGAGGGAATGATTTTGTTGAAATCAATTCATCTAATCATGCCTCAACTGGATAAATTCACTTATTTTTCACAATTCTTCTGGTTATGCCTTTTCTTCTTTACTTTCTATATTTTCATATGCAATGATGGAGATGGAGTACTTGGGATCAGCAGAATTCTAAAACTACGGAACCAACTGCTTTCACACCGGGGGAAGACCATCCGGAGCAAGGACCCCAACAGTTTGGAAGATCTCGTGAGAAAAGGTTTTAGCACTGGTGTATCCTATATGTACGCTAGTTTATTCGAAGTATCCCAATGGTGTAAGGTCGTCGACTTATTGGGAAAAAGGAGGAAAATCACTTTGATCTCTTGTTTCAGAGAAATAAGTGGCTCGCGAGGAATGGAAAGAAATATATTATATAATATATCGAAGTCCTCTCCTTCAAATACTGGAAGGTGGATCACTTGTAGGAATTGTAGGAATGACATAATGCTAATCCATGTTGTACATGGCCAAGGAAGCATAAAATGATTCTTTCATTCTATAGATACCTTTGGTAGGTAAAGCACTCTACTGTGCTTTATTGAAAGTTCCCATCGCGGGGGCGAGGATACTTGCCTTCGCGGTTCGACTTTCTTTTCAGGCTTGACTCATTATTTTCCGGTCCTCTCCTCCCCTTTAGAGCTCTTTATGATGCCCACTGAGTAAGATTCGGGGGCTTCCGGCGCAGAAGCTCATTCTGAACCGCGGGAACTTCGTCTCTTCGACACAAACGTTATGTCAAGAGGCTGATGGTGGTGAGGATCTATGCGCACTCAAATAAAAGTAGCTTGCGTATTGGGTTATCCACGGTGTTAGGTGCTCCATTGCACCCTCATGTGGAGGGTAGGATACTCCGAAATATCCTATCCTTCCTCCTCTTCTTTCAGTCGAGACTTTTTCCTAGTCAGGTGTTTGCCTATCCAGGTATGGAAGTATTCAATGAATACACTCTGTACCATAGGTGTATGAAGCTTTATCTGTAGTATCAAAGATGGAATTGTATGCTAAGGCTTAGTGCCAGTATAGAGCTTGAAGTCTTTATGGATGTGCCGATCTTTATCCGTACATATTACCGACCTGCGAACATGGATGATTCGGTCAGGTACGGGATAATATTTAGGATGTACGATTTGGCTGTCCAGTTACAGTGGGGCAATGTCATGAAATTGCTACCAGTAACTAAGACTCAAGTGGAGACAAAAAAAAAAGCACTCAATTTGAATGTAAGTAAAACACGGGATGGAAGAGGAGGCCTGAACCAACAGGGATGAAACAGTATAGATTCCCCTGGGCGAAGCAAGTCACCGATTAGTAACCTAAGAAAGAGTTGTCAACGGGCGAGTGTCCTGCTATAAGGTAAACTCCTACTATTTCAGCTTCCTTTCCCGTGGTTGAAAGCTAAATATCCCAAGATGAGATTTTCCAAACTCTCGACAAGCAGCATATAGAAAATGAAAAAAAGATTTTGAAGGATCTGATTTCATCTAAGGAGTGGATTGGCGGTTAACAGAGGGCCATTTCAACTTATGCTCTAAAAAGATAGAAAGCATTGTTGAAAAAGCCCTCTCTTTATATAAAGAGGGCTTTAGCGCCTTCGGATAAAGGAAGATTCCGATATTCGCATAGGTATTGAAGTCTACTTCGGGGATCTGAACAGCTTCCCCTCAAATGGGAGCCGTTTAAGTCATCTTAAAAGAGTCCTCGACTGTATTGGAAAAACAAAAAGTCCAATATGGCGGGAGATCTCTAATTTGATTGAGAGCTTTCAATCAAATTAGATTGTAAAGTAGTAGTCCTGTGTAAAAATTAGCAAGCGTAAGGGGAGGGGGACTAGGGTGGAAGGGTCGTCGAAGGAGATGCATTTCTGGTACAAGTGGTATTGGACAAGATCTCAGGGAATCATCTCTTTCAGATTTCTGCCTGTCTTTCCCATGACGAATAGGATAAGGCAAATAAAAAATTTT
>NW_006256756.1:16561582-16736670 GCF_000478725.1 Eutrema salsugineum | reverse complement strand
GCAGACACGTTTCCGAAATCGCCTGTCCGGGGAACCTTCCGGTCAGAATTAGCTGTCGGAGTCTTCATAAAGGTTGGAGATAATTGAGTCAAGAGTTCATAACAGTTGGAATCAAGGCATTTGGACCACAGAACTGAAAGATATGGTAATCGGAAGACGAACAGGTCTCGCACTCATTCCGGAGCAATCCGATACCCCTGAATGATCGCCTGTCCGGGGAGCCTTCCGGTCCGATTCAGACGGCGGGTGCTTCATAGAAGTTGGAGAGAATTGCATCACGGTCTCTTAGCAAGTAGAATCGTGGAATTCGGACGCGTGAGCAGAGAGATAAGCTTGTCGGAAGGAACCCCAGTCTCGCAGGTATTCCGGACCGAGCAGATCAGTTCTAAAGGATGCGAAGGACGGTGCACTTCCAGGCCGATTTAGTTTCCGGGTCCTTCATGAGAACCATAGACATTTGAGCCTTCTTTCCAGAACGTCCAAGAGCATTCAATTCGGATCTATGAGCAGAAAGATACAGTCTCCGGAATGGACACATGTCTAGACGCCTCTCTCTGGTCGTGTACATGCACTGCAAAGATGTGCCCTCTAGGAAGCCTTACACTTCCCAAGCACCGAAGCTTTCTTCACAAAAGTTGGAGATAAATGAGTCCTCTGTCTTCTGCAACCAAAATCATTCAATTCGGACAAGTCTCATAGGAGTTACACTCTCCGGAATGCGAAGTGGTCTAAGCTGCTCTGGATGCTGCGAGTTGGAGAGGAAGGAGACCAAGCCGCAGCAACACTCGCAAATCACTCCGACTTGAGCCTGCGACCTAGGTGCAATAGAGACTAACCCGCACAGTTTGTACATTCCCCGGAAACCGCCTTAGCCCTGCGAGTTGGAGAGGAAGGAGACCAAGCCGCAGCAACACTCGCAAAACACTCCTACTTAGGCGTGCGGCTAAGACAAGGCGATTCAGGCTTCACAAGACAAGTCTTCATCTACTGCGACTTAGGTGTGCGACCTGGGACATACTGGACTGACCCGCAGGATTTCCACTTGACCCAACTGAGCCGGGTCAGTACCCAGTTTGTCCTGGGCTGACCCGGTCCATTAGCACTAGGTATATATAGTTTTTTGGGAGAAAAACCCAAGTATGTTATCTTCTACTTAGTTTTCTCTCTAGTTTTCTTTCCTTTTGAGTGTAAAAACGTTTTTGATTAAGAGATATCTGAAGGGATTTGATCATTCCAAGTCTGTTTCTTATCATCTCATCATCTCATTTCTACTTCTAATCATGATTAACATCATCTCTTGCAAAAGATTAGATGTGTTCTTCATGATTAGTGAGTAGTCATCTTTTAAACTTCTAGGTGTGTAGATTAGGGTGCTTAGATGTTTGATTGGTGATGTTTAGGGTTTAGATTCTCATTCCATTTCCTTAGTTAGTTGCTCCTAATGCCAGATTTCCTTGGGAAAGTGAAATCTGGGTTCATAGGCATTTCATGCACCAAAAGTGTTTGATGAAATGCCTGAATGAGCTAACTTAAGGGTTTATGCCTTTTTCATCATGGGAATGATTTGTTAAATGCATGAATGACATATTAGAACTGTTTCTTAATGCTCATTGATTCATATTTCACAAATGATGATTTGGTTTGAAAGTGGATTAGTGTAGAGATTAATGCCTTCATGAGAGGATTAGTCTAGATTAGAGTTCTAAATTGAAATGTTTGAGATCATGTGATTGCTTGTTATGTCTTTCTGTATAAGATTCAGTCTTCTTGGTTGAGAGATTGTTTGGTCACTTATTAGGCTTGATGCATTATGCTTGCTGATTGCTTGATTATATCTAATGGTTGTTAGACTTGATTAAGTGATTTGCAAAGGGATTATTGTCATGGGAATGAATTAATCTGATTAAGAAGCCTAGACTAAAGAGTAGCAAGTGTTGCATTATGTTCTTAGCATCATGATTCAATATCTAAAGCACCCTAATCAATGATCACATCTAGAGGTTTAGCTTTTATCATTTGCTTAATCACCATCATCTTGTTTTGTTTGCTTGCTTAGTTCATTAATCATAGCTTGTTTGTTTCTTGTTTTATGCTTTCTTGTTGCTGGTTTCACAAAACTCATCTTTGATTACTTGACTTAAGAACCTATCACATAAACTAGTGCCTAACTACCACACATATGGATTGACACCCCTTATACTACTTTGACAAGGGGATTGATAACCCATCTAAGGCTTTAAAAACCTTAGTTATCAAATGGCGTGAGCCGCACGGGGAGACCCGCACGTACGGTTTTTAGGGGGATCTGGCCGAAAGACCGGCCAGCCCCCACCCGACTAGAGGGACTGAGTAATTAATAGAGTAGAAAACTTATCTTCAAGCTGTACCTTATTCTGATCGTTCAGAGGGCGATCGCGGTGTCACTGAATGAAGTCATCCGTTTCTTTCAGAGGTGCTGACCCGCAGCGAGGCAGAGATGACTAAGAGACATATGGAATATGGCGACAACAACAGCATGTCGTAGAAGGAGAGAACAAGTGGAGCCAACGACCCACATTGACTAACGTATCTACAACTACATCCCCGAGCGGAAGTCAAACGGAGGCGTGAATGCAAGATGCCAGCGGAATGATCGGCCGGACAGAGGCTAGGGCGGAGGAACCCCTTCCCACCGCGTCCTTCTCTGTGTATCGGAGATATAAAGCGAGTGCACCGGAAAAGAACGGGAACTGGGTCGATCTATTGCGAAGCATCCGAATCATAACTGCACACTCACACGATCTTTGCCGAGAGATAGGAGCATTCGGTGGAACCGGTGAACTACACTTGCTTCTGGATAGATGTGTGGGACAGAGGGCTCGTGGTACCTTCTGCCCACCCTTCCTCCTCTGCTTTGAGAACTGTGTGAACGGAGAGTGGGCAGAAGGGAAGGAGGTCCTCATACAGAGAAAATCAGGGAATGGGTCGAGATAGATGACAGCGCCGAGGAACGCCTTGCCGGGAGGGCAATCTTCTCTTATGGTCTTCACCTCCCCGCCCGGCCTGGAAATGGAATCCAGCCCCCTTCTTTCTGATCCATTCATTTCTGCAAGCCCAGAGCGTTGCCTCCCTTCTATTGCATAACCTAAAAAGCTATAAGCAAAGTACCAAAAGCGCGCTCCGCCCGGTGACTAAGAAAGAAATTGGTTTGCGCAACAATTGAAGTGATGAGGCGTTCCTCACGGAGTAAGAAATACCTCGGGAAGTAGGGCTCCTATTGAAAGGCTTTCCCTACCTCAAAAGGGGACTAGCTTTCAATACTAGTTCTTACGTTACACTGCCATTTTTCCAATATCATTGAATAGCATGGCCTGGGGCTAGAGTAACTCAAGTGGGAGAGCCGTGTTATGGGTGACCTTAATGCATGGTTCATAGAGCACTTGTGTATGTGATGCAAGTGAACGTGTACGAAAAAGCTGTCGTAAAGTTTCGTTTTTCGTTCTGTTTTCGACCCTATCTATGTTTCTATGATGGCCCAAGAACACGCTCATTCTTCAGCTGTAGAGAAACTTTTGAATTGCGAGGTACCATTACGAGCTCAATATATACGAGTGTTATTCCGTGAAATAACTCGAATTTCAAATCATTCACTTGCTTTAACTACTCATGCTATGGATGTGGGAGCATTAACTCCATTCCTGTGGGCTTTTGAGGAGCGGGAGAAATTGTTGGAATTCTATGAAAGAGTCTCGGGAGCCAGGATGCACGCCTGTTTCATACGACCAGGTGGAGTGGCACAAGATCTGCCTCTTGGCTTATGTCGAGATATTGATTCCTTCACACAACAATTTGCTTCTCGTATCGATGAATTAGAAGAGATGTCAACCGGCAACCGTATCTGGAAACAACGATTAGTGGATATTGGTACTGTCACTGCACAGGAAGCAAAGGATTGGGGATTCAGTGGTGTAATGTTAAGAGGTCGGGCGACATGAAGACATTGATAGCAATATGGGGGAAGTTCCCATCAGGCAACAATGGTTCCGCCTGACTCTAGTTAAGCATGCATATTATGTAAGTGAAGACTTGGTGTGAAGCCTTGGAGCTTACGTTAGAAGAGCAAAAGGCCCGGGGCTAGGGTGAGCTGAGGGGGGACAGCGTAAGTGAGCGAATGTGTGTAAGCCCAGTCAAAGATGACTGTTCTAGGCGAGGGGGAGCCACCCACCTTTGAATGGTGTTGGTCCTACGGACCGTGAACGGATTTCGCCTCTGGCCTCTGGGCACGTCGGAACCGCGTGAGTTCACTGGGGTGGAGCACGGTCCGCCCAAAACCGGCATAGATTAGGTGCTATTGATGGAACATGGTAAGCCTATCTTTCTCCATATGGAAGTGCTGCGAGCACTTAGAGATGCGGGTAGAGGAAGCCTCAAAAAGCGAAGGCCGAGCTGTAGGTCACGTGACCTGCACCGAGTTGGTGGCTGACTGGGCTTTTTCCTTGATCAAAACAGATCAACTCACCTTCTTTCTTGTTACCCAAAACTAAAGTCGGTCGAATGGTTTTTTTCCCTGCCCCGGAACGTCGAATGAAATAGGGGGCCGGGTTCTCTTTCTACAACCCTTTTGATATGATAGGCCCGGCTACCTTTCCCCTATCCCTTATGATTAGGGGGCTGTTAAGCCCAAGAACGATCAGTCTTGTGGTGGTACGGAAGGAACGGACTCCGCGAACGTCCCGCGCCCCGGAAAAAAATTCTCAACCAGAACCACATTCCTTTTGCGCGCGGATGTAGCTAAGTGTCTGACTCTATTGGTCATAGTTTCCTGCTGTTGCGACAAGTGCTTGTTTGCGCGCGCGTGAACCAACTCAACAAAGAAGGAAAGGATGCCCGGGGAGGCATCTGAGAATGATTTGAGCCGTATGAAGGGAAACTCTCACGTACAATTTGTTTTTTTTTTGGGGGGGGGGGGGCAGGAGCCCGACAGGGTCCCCCACTGACATGGCCCGGGCCTAAGTGAAAGTGAAGTGGTGAGCCTACCCATCCCAACCAGGGGTATGCTGGGATTCGCGAAGAGCAGCACCATACGATGTTCATGACCAATCGGATCCTGACGTACCAGTAGGTACCAGAGGAGATCGCTATGATCGTTACTGTATCCGTATCGAAGAGATGCGACAAAGTCTTCGGATCATTGTGCAATGTCTTAATCAAATGCCTAGCGGCATGATCAAAGCCGATGATCGTAAGCTATGTCCTCCATCACGATGTCGAATGAAACTATCCATGGAATCGTGCGTCGTGTGAAACGTAGATCATCGCCATTCTTAACCGAGACTCAGGTTAAGCTCCGTCTCGGAACCTTGTGGGTTAGGAGTAAAGCATCCCGAGGTTGGCGCATCTCATTGGGCGTAGAGAAGCATCCCGAGAAGGATGTCTTCGGAGCCGTTTCTTTTTCCGTCCCCCCACCATGGAATAGCGCTTTGCTTCCGGTTCTTCGGAAGAATCAACTTACATCTACCTTCTTAATTGATCCGGGGGAAAAGGAACCGTCTACCAGTTGGGAAGCTAGACATCAAGTAAGTGGCTTGATGAGGATAACTAAGCTGACACACCGGAGTTGGCTGCTGGCACAACAGGGTGGTGCCTTACCGCACCGCAGGCTAACGCGCAGTAGTGTTACTTATATATCAGCTAATCACTCCGCGGCGAACCGGAGGCTACCCTCTCCTTCCTTGTTGGGGCTCCGCGCAGTGGGAAAACGCTGACGCGATGGGAAACCGGCCACTAGTTACAAAGCTCCAATAAGGCGTTCCTCGAGAGGGCTATCACAGTCAGGTGCGAAGCAATTACCCCTAATTTTAAAGTACCCTTCTTCCTATTTAGGGGGTTGAGGCGAGAAATGGCTTGATGAATCGTTCCGTTCGCCATGCACCGGCCCCATTCACTTGCTTATCGTAGAGTCTGTAAGTACACAGTGCCCCACAACTATAAATAGCATAGTGGTGTTGAAAGACGAGAGTGCCCACCCTTTCTTTCAAGTGGGCCACTTTTTTTCCCGAACGCAGTCCGAGATCACCGTGGCCGTGTATATATATAAATATCTTCAATGCTGTCATTTCGAAATGTCCGCTTCAACCCCGGCTGATAACTAAGAGTTTTCAAGGCTCTTTGTAGAGGTTATCAGTCCCCTGTCTTGTAGTACAAGGGGTTTATCAATCCAAGAATGTGGTGATAGACACTAAGCTATGTAATCAGGTTCTTAATTCAAGCAAACAAGAGTGGTTTTGATTATCTAAAGACAACTACAAACTTAAACTGGATTAAAGACTAATGAAATGATTAAACAAGAACTAAACAATGATAAATGATGAGAATGTATGAATGATGATGAGAAAGCTCTTAGACATGATAGTGGATTAGGGTGCCTTCAATGATAAACTAATGAGCTAATGAATCATATGATCAAGCAAACCATTCAACATAAACATCTTTAATTAAGTTAATCCTCTCATGAAGGTATTAACTCCTATGCTAAAACAGTTTCTAACCCAATCATCATCAGTGAAACATGAGTTAACAAGCATTAAGAATCAGTTTAATCTGTCATTTAAGCATATAGACAATCACTCTCATGGTGAATAACACTTAAACCTCTAACAACCTTGGTTCATGCATTTCATCAAACACTTTTGGTGCATGAAATGCCCAGAATCTAGACCACATATGATTTGTATGGATCTAGCATAGAGAACAAGTTGTAGAGAATGGAATATGCATGATCTAACCCCTAAGCTCACTAATCTACCACTTAAGTACCCTAATCTACATATCTAAGACCTTAATATGGAGATTACTCACTAATCATGATCAACACACTAGATCTTTTTCAAAATGTGTGGTTAATCATGATTAGAAGTGTATAGATCAAGAGATAGATGATAGATTTCGAAGAAAACAACTTTAAACACAAAGATCTCTTAAACTCTCTTGATTAAACACTCAATAATCAATATTTCTCTTCTTAGTGGAGTCTTTTTCACAAAAGAGGCAAGAGACAAAAGGAATAAAGCTTAGTCCTTTAGGAAAAACCCCTAAAAAGTATTTATATCTCTCTAAAAACGAACCGGGTCAGCCCGGAACGAACCGGGTCCTGACCCGGCTTTAGTGGGTAAAGTGGAAATCCTGCGGGTTGGTCCAGTGTCTTCCAGGTAGCATGCCCAAGTCGCAGTAGATGAAGAACTTGTCTTGTGAGACTTCAATCGCTTTGTCTTAGCCGCACGCCCAAGTAGGAGTGTTTTGCGAGTCTTGCTGGGACTTAGTCTTCTTCTTCTTCAACTCGCAGGACCAAGGGGGTTTTTGGAGAATGTACAAACCGTGCGGGTTGGTCTCCATTACACTCAGGTCGCAGGCTCAAGTCGGAGTAGATTGCGAGTGATCGTGCGGCTTGGTTCCAGGCGCGGCCAACTCGCATGCCTAAGTCGCACGATTGTGGACTTAGCAATTTTCTTGCTCGGGAGCCTCAGACCTCATCCATTGATAGCTTACCCGCACTTCTCAACTCGCAGCATCAATTTCCAGGCATTCGTCTTCAGGCCTGCGAGTTAACCAAGTCGCAAGGCTTTCTCGCAGCATTCAGAGCAGCTTGGACCCCTTCGAATTCCGGAGAGTGTAACTTCTAAGATACCTGTCCGAATTGAGTGATTCCGGTTGCAGAGGAACGAGGACTCACATATCTCCAACTTTGGTGAAGAAAGCTTCGGTGCTTGGGAAGTGGAAGGCTTCCTGGAGGGCTCGTCTTTGCAGTGCATGTACACGATCAGAGAGAAGCGTCTAGACATTTGTCCGTTCCGGAGACCGTATCTTCCTGCTCATAGCTCCGAATTGAATGATCTCGGACGTTCTGGAAAGAGGACTCGAATGTCTCTGATTATCATGAAGGCCCCGAAAACTGAATCGGCTCGGAAGTGCACCGTCCTTCGCATTCTTCGGAGCTCATCGGCATGGTCCAAAACGGCAGCGAGACAGGAGTTTCTTCCGACGAGCTTAACTTTCTGCTCACGCGTCCGAATTGAATGATTCTACTTGTTCGGGAACCGTGATCCAATCCTCTCCAACTTTGATGAAGCACCCGCCAATTGAATCGGACCGGAAGGTTCCCCGGACAGGCGATTCCGGAAACTTGTCTGCACCCGGAGATTTTAGCCGAGAGATTCAATAGCCGGTACGCGTTTTGGCCGATAAAGTCTACCTGCGGTACGTGAAAATGGCCGATAAAAACCTTTCTGGTACGCGAGAATGGCCGATAACCTCCAAAAACCCAATTTCACCATTTTTCAAGCCTTGACCACCATTCCACTTCCTGGATTCATCTTTCCAGCTCTAAATAGCTCCAAATGCACCTGATAAACACTCAAAACATGCAAAGACTCATTGGGACCTAATGCATCTCCTAAGTTCTAAAACAAACCCTAAGGACCTAAAATGCATGAAATAAAACATGATTTGGAATGAAATATGCAACATAAATGATGCAAATTATGAACATATCAACTCCCCCACACTTGTCCTTTGCTTGTCCTCAAGCAAATAGAGCAAATGAGAGAAAGAGGTTGGATGCATTGGGAGTTCACATTTCCTTTTTGAGAGAAGTGATCACAATGAGAATTCAAGTTCATGCTCAATTATGCAATGCAAAGCCATACTCGGATATATATCAACTCAGCAAGGAATCTCCACAAGTTCTTCTCTCTCTCAACTCTTTCACATTCATTAAGCTTTTATCAGGTGAATCTCATCATGAAATGTTTAAACAAGCTGGCTTGGCTAGGGAGAGGCTATGAGATTAAAATGATCTCATTAGTGTTCAAGTGGGTTTAATGCAGCAAAGGGATCTCTCTATGAATGATCAAACTTTGGCAGAATGCTAAAGGTAAAAAGCAACCTATGCATACAAGGGCAAAGACTCATCACACCCCACCCTCTACTCAAAGCTTTCTCACTTGCTCACTCTCTCAAGAACCTCACTTTTCACACTTATTTTCCTCTCACTAGGGGACTTACTTTTCACTTTCACTCTCAAGTCTTGGAGTTCAAACTTTACACAGCTCTCTTTTTTTCTTTTGCAACCTCTAGCCTCTTTTTTTCTTTCTTTTCAAAACATTTGAGCTCTTTGGCTTCTTTTCTTTTCCTTTTACTTAGAAGCTAGACTCTTTTTTTTCAACACACCAGAGCTCACTTTCTTTAACTCAAAACTCCAAGACTGGTTTCTTTTTATTTCATTCCCCTAGCCATTTCCACTCATCTCACCTTTTTCTGCTCACTAACAAGTCTTTTCCCCCACACTTATTCCTCGCCAAAACTCTCAGTTTCTTGATGTTGGAACACAGCACTCAATGAGACCTGCCCTTGTCGCTCTAAACCTAACACTTTCTGCTAAGTTTGATCCAAGGTGGCCTTTCAATTCACACACAAACATTGGCTTGAAAGAAGGATGGGTTCAAGGTGAGGGAACTGATCCATGATGCGGATTCAGCTACTTGAGCTAAGGAAAAAGGGTGGTAAAAACAATGGTTCTAGCTCAAGTATGTATATCGGTATCCACAAGCTTTTTCAAACAATGCATCACAAGATATTTTCAAGTCAAGTTCAAGGTTCCCACTTAATTAGAGTTGAGTTCAATTCAAACTTTCTTCTCAGATTCAGATCATTTTAGACTTTGCAAGCACAAAAAAAGATTCACAAGCATGTTCAGTTCAAGTTCTCAAAGTGATGTACTCTCTAGAAAACCTATCATTACTCCCTGCAAGATGCAACCTACATGAACATGCAATCTAAACTCAATCCTAAAAATGAGAATGCAACTACATGATCAATTTTTTTTGTGAAAATTTTTAAGATTTTTCAATTTTTTTTTTGTTTTTATATGCACTTAGATGAGACTACATGAATATGCAACTAGAATGTGACTCAAGACTCAAAGTGTAAAATAAGAACAGAGAAAACATGATTAGTAAAAGATGAAACTCCTCCCCCACACTTAAATAACACAGTCTCTTGTGTTATAAAAACATAAGAAAGGAGTGA
Organism: Eutrema salsugineum; assembly: GCF_000478725.1. Lineage (NCBI taxonomy): Eukaryota > Viridiplantae > Streptophyta > Magnoliopsida > Brassicales > Brassicaceae > Eutrema > Eutrema salsugineum. The sequence goes on along the minus strand of NW_006256756.1, from coordinate 16,726,608 downwards.
AAACAAAACAAACAAGTAAAATGCAAAAAGAAAAAGAAGATCTACATGCTATTTACAAGGTTTTGAGTGTTACCTAAGAGCTGAGTCAGACCCCAATGAGTAAGAGGGGTTTGAAGTGTGACCGGATGGTGTCTCCCAAGAATGATGGCTTGCCTCATCAGACCCGTCGTCTAAGATCCACCCAAGTGGTTCCATATGTGACCAGGGCTGTGCAGTTCATGGAACTCTCTCCAACTTCCTCTCTGTTCCTTGGTGAAACCGGTGCTGGAGCCCCACCTTTGCAAGGGTTTTCAAGCTTCTTGATCCTCTTCTTCATCTCCTTGATGCACTTGGCCATCTTGTGGATGGTTTTGTCTTGGTACTTGCACCATTGTTGGAGAATACCAATCTTTTGTTGAGCTCTGAACCCTGAAGTGCCTGGTTCTTCCCAGTTGTAATCGTCAAAGTGGTATCTGTTTCCACCAAAACGTTTTTGAGGTGGAGGCAGATCAGCATCTTGAGCACCAGCAGCACTTGTGGTAGCATCTTCATCGGTTGCTCTCTTTCCCTTGGAGGCTTCTTCTCTGCAAGCTTGCTTGTATGTGAGGATTGGTGGATCAGTTTGGACATTGTACAGCTCTTCCTTCAGCAAGAAGAAGTGAATGTTCCTCTTAACTTGGACTGTGGTGATGGAGGGATTGGGCAGGAGAGTTTGTGCTGGCTCTCTGATGAGAGTCTTGAAGTTGTATACTACCTTGGTACCCACTCTTCCTTGGAGGAAGCCAATCTTACACAAATGTGCTTCATTAATCAGATCAAACTTTGCCTTGTTCTCCTTGAATCTGTACCCCTTGGCTTTCAAGATCTTTGTTACCACCCATCCATGGGCCAGCTTTGCATCTTGCTTTGTAGAACCCCACATGCACTTTTTGTAGAACATCAAAGACCTTGCTAATTGAGAGGCAAGGCAAAGTGGGTATTCATACCGTTCATAGGGTTCCCCATCTTCATGAGTTGGCATCACTGGTTTCAGCCCCACACCAAGAAGCATCAGATCTCCTTTGTGAACTCTTCCAACATCAACTTTGAAGTAGAAGCTGTGAGAGAGAATCTTGGGTACATATCTCAGCACTGGATTCCTTATCCAAGAGGACTTAGCTGTTCCAGCTGTGTAATTCCCATAAGCAATTGATCTCCATAGAAGTTGAACCTCATCTTTTCTGAGATTGACCTGGTTGGAGAGAAGTTCATTTCTAGGTGTTGAAAACCCAAAAATCTCATTCAATTCTCTGAATGACACTGAATAGTCCTTCCCTTTCACAGTAAACTCCACATGTCCAAGCCCATCTCCTTGAATAATTCTTGAATCCCTTGGGTAGTAAATGAAAGCTTCAAAGGATGCCAAGAACTCTTGAGACTCCTCCTCATAAGCGATCTCTCTAATCTCCAAAAGTGACTCAACACCCATGTTCCCAAGCAAAGTTTTGACATCTTCATAGATGCCAATCTTCTTCAGAAAGTCCACATCAGGGAACCTCCCTTGCTGGATCTCTATCTGTTGAAACTTAGCCAGATAATCAAGTGTTTCTGGTTCAGTTTTCTTGAACCTCTTTGATCCCTCTTCAATGGTGCCTTGTGAACCACCAGCTGAGCTGCTTGAGTCACTTTCAGTCTGTTCACTCTCAGATACCACAGCCAACTGTTTCCCCTTCTTCTTGGAACCAGAAGCAACCACCAAAGCTTTTCCTTCATGCCTTGTCCTTTTTGGCTCTGGATCACACTTCCCTTGCTTTGTGGTATTCTTTGCACCTTGACCTTTTTCTCTTGGCTGTGAAGATCCTGAGACCAAACCTTTGCCCTTTGATGCAGTGCCCTTCTTCTTGGCCAGAGAGTTGGTTCTTTCAGTCATCTGCCAAGAGAGTCTCAAAAACAATGTTAGTACAAGAATAAGCTTCACAAATGTTTCCAAAATTTTGAAAAAAATTTGTTGCAAGAATCGATTTTAAAACCATATGAACAGGTTTCTCAAGCCAGGAATCAATCCAATAAGTTCATAGCAATGCAAAAACAAGAGTCCAAAGCAAGGACTCAGCAAGAAACCAATTCATCTCTTTTTTTTAAAAAAAAATCGATTTTTGTCATGAATTACTTGCAACAATTTTCAAAGCTCAAGGACAAGGAATTATCAACAAAGTGCTCTGTTTTCCAAGACTATCTAGCACCCTAGCATTTATAAAAATAATCCCAAGGTCTAAAACAACCTATCAAAATCGATTTCACACCTTGAAGTTCAGAAATCATCATTGAAGAACATGGAAAAAGATGAATTTTAACAGAGTGAAATACCTTGGGATTAAGATGCAACGAGTTCGAAATGCAATCAGGATGATGTTAACAACTCAAAAACGAGTTCAGAACACTTTGAATCAACAAATTTGGTGGAGAAATGAGAGAGATATGATGAAAACAATGGAGAGAAATGAGAGAAAGAGTTGCAAACTCGGGTTTATGGTAGGGAAGAGAGAGTGTGGGACAGGGTCAAGCCTTTGGACTGGTGGTCAATAGATCTATTTTGACCAGTCAAGGCTTTGACCCGTCCTTTTCTTTGACCAGTCAAGGCTTTGACCCGTGATATGTTCATAATTTTTATCATTTAGGTTACATAAATCATTCAAAATCATGTTTTATTTCAGGCATTTTAGGTCCTTAGGGTTTGTTTTAGAACTTAGGAGATGCATTAGGTCCCAATGAGTCTTTGCATGTTTTGAGTGTCTATCAGGTGAATTTGGAGCTGAAAAGATGAATCCAAGAGGTGGAATGGTGAGCAAAGCTTGAAAAGTGGCAAAAATTGGATCTTTGGAGGTTATCAGCCATTCTCGCTGACCAGGAAGGTTTTCTCGGCCATTTTTATGTACCGCGGGAAGAGTTTACCGGCCATTTTCATGTACCGCGAGTAAAGTGTATCGGCCAAAATCTCTGGGTGTGAACATGTCTCAGAAATCGCCTGTCCGGGGAACCTTCCAGTCCGATTCAGATGGCGGGTGCTTCATGGAAGTTGGAGAAGACTTGATCACGGTTTCATAGCAAGTGGAATCGTGGAATTCGGACGCGTGAGCAGAGAGTTAAGCTCGTCGGAAGGAACCCCTGTCTCGCAGCTGTTCCGGACCGAGCAGATCAGTTCTGAAGGATGCGAAGGACGGTGCACTTCCAGGCCGATTCAGTTTCCGAGGCCTTCATGAGAATCAGAGATATTTGAGTCTTCTTTCCAGAACGTCCAAGAGCATTCAATTCGGATCTATGAGCAGGAAGATACGGTCTCCGGAATGGACACATGTCTAGACGCCTCTCTCTGGCCGTGTAAATGCACTGCAAATATGTGCCCTCCAGGAAGCCTTACACTTCCCAAGCACCGAACTTCCTTCACCAAAGTTGGAGATAAATGAGTCCTCTGTCTTCTGCAACCGGAATCATTCAATTCGGACAAGTCTCCAGGAAGTTACACTCTCCGGAATGCGAGATGGTCCAGACAGCCCAGAATGACTAAGTTAAACATGCCGCGATGGAATGCCACGGTCCACACTTGGCCGTGGCAACTTTTGTGCACCCTCGGCCAATGACACGATCTTCATGCCACGGTCTACACTTGACCGTGGCAAACATGCACTTGGCTGAGAAGAATTTTACAACCATTCGGCGATTGACACGGCCTAAATGCCACGGTCTGGAGCTTGACCGTGGCAATCAAATACTTGGCTGGGAAGGATTTTTCATGCATGCGGTTGTTGACACGGTCTGAATGCCACGGTCTGGGAGCTTGACCGTGGCAACTTTTACACATCCTCGGCGTTTGACACGGTGACTTGCCACGGGTTTCAGACGAAGCTTGATCAGACCGTGGCATCAAAAGGAACCAAGAACACAAGTGAAGGCTTTGACACGGTCAGGATTGCCACGTCACACAAAGAGCACACCAGACCATGGGAAACCCATACTTGCCCATCAAGGCCGGGTCAGTACCCGGTTTGTTCCGGGTTGACCCGGTTCGCCCAAGCATCCTTTATAAGGTTTTTAGACCTAATTTGTAAAGAAACCTTGAATCTACTTTTAGTCTTCTTTCCCCTTTGTTGAAAACCTACTGAATACACTTTGTTTTAGAGAGCTTAAGATCGATTTTGAAGTTTCTTTCCATCTTGTTCATCATTTCTTATCATCAAATCAAACTTCTAATCATGATTAACAACACATCTTGCAAAGGATCTAGTGTGTTGATTATGATTAGTGAGTAGTCACCTTAACGAGGTTCTAGATGTGTAGGTTAGGGTGCTAAAGTGTTAGATTAGGAGTGCTTAAGGCTAGATTCATTGATTCATTTCTCTAAACAACTGTTCTCTATGCTAGATCCTTGATAATCACTTGAGATCTAGATTCTGGGAATTTCATGCACCAAAAGTGTTTGATGAAATTCCTGAAAGAGTTGTATTAGAGGTTTAAGCATTTTTCTGCATGATGATGTATTGTTATTTGCTTGAATGATCATTGAGAACTGTTTATTAATGCATATTGATTCATATTTCACAAATGGGAATTTGGTTTGAAAATGGATTAGTATAGGGGTTAATACCTTCATGAGAGGATTAACCTAGATTAGAGTTCTTAATCATTTGAATCATGTCTCATCATTGTCATTAGCATTTCTAGTTTAGCACCAAAGCACCGTAACCAACTATCATGTCTAGAATCTCATGCCTCCATCATATCATATTCACATCATTTGTCATTGTCATTTGTCTTTAAACCTGTTTAAGTTTGTTAGTTGTCATTAGTTAACAAAAATCACTCTTGTTTGCTTAAATTAAGAACTTGATCACATAGTTTAGTGTCTAACACCACATCTGGATTGATAAACCTCTTTGTGCTACATTGACAAGGGGATTGATAGCCCTGAGACCCTAAAAAGTCTTGTCTATCAACCCATTCATTTTCTCGTTGACGGCCTCCTTTCTCTCCTTTGTGCGACCGGGAACCGTCGGGATCGAGCCGCATGACCGTCTCGGTGTAGAACCGGAAATGTTTTTGTGCTACCTGGGATCTTCTGTGCATACCCCGCATGACCATGTCGCAGTAAAAGTCCTTCAGCTCGGTTTCATCTCTTCTCCATGCTGCTGCCTGGTTCCATTGCGACCAGCTAGCACGCCCAACTTGGAGTAATTTGCGAACATGTGTGCGGGTTCGACTCCTTTGTTCCCAGGCCGCATGACCATCCCGCAGGATTTGTGACTTAGACAACTCGGCCATACTTCCCATGCTGCAGCCTAGCCTCCATGCTTCCCAGGTAGCACGCCTAACCCGAACATATGTGCGGCCTAACTCTTTTGGTTCCCAGGTAGCATGACTATCTCGCAGGGTTTTTGGACTTAAGATATCTCGGCCATTCCTCTTTTCCTGCTACCTAGTCTCCTTGCTCCCAGCTAGCACACCTAACCCGGAGTGATTTGCGAACATATGTGCGGCCTAACTCTTTTGGTTCCCAGGTAGCATGACTTGGTCGCAGGTTTTTGGACTTGAGATATCTCGGCCATTCCTCTTTTGCTGCTACCTAGTCTCCTTGCTCCCAGCTAGCACGCCCATCTCGCACACCTTCACACTTAGGCGTTTGGCTCTTCTTGATTTCGTGCGGCCTGGTCTTCTTTCTCCCAGCCAGCACGCCCAACCCGGAGTGAATTGCGAGTGGACGTGCGGCCTAGCTTCCTCTATTCTTACCCGCACTCTCAAGCCGCAGTATTTGGGACTTAAACACTTTGGGCCTCTTCATGGTTTTGTGCGGCTTGGTCTTCTTACACCAGGTAGCACGCCCAGGCCGGAGTGAATTGCGAGGTTGGCTGCGACTTAGCATCCTTGGGTTCCAGGCCGCAGCACCAGGAAGCAGAGTTTGGGACTTAGAACTCTTGGCCTTTCTTCTTTTGTATGCGGCCTGGCTCCTCTGCTCCTAGGTCGCACATCCAAGTAGGAGTGAATTACGAGTGTTGCTGCGGGTTGGATTCTTGGACACCAGCTAGCACAACCAACCCGCAGGATTTTCCACTTAGTCACCTTGGCCCTTTCTTCTTCTTTGTGCGGCCTGGTCCTCTTTCACCAGGTAGCACGCCCAGGCCGGTGTAAATTACGAGTCCTGCTGCGTCCTGGGCTCTTCTTGATCCAAACCGCACACCTAGGTAGCACTGAGGCGTTCTCCAAGTTTTTTCAGGCCCTAAACACTTCTCTCAGCCCTCTTACATGCTCCATTCCATTCATCACTGAGCTGTGTCCTCCAAAAATCACCTAGAACCTGAGACCAACTCACAAAACCCATCAAAAAGTTTTAAAATATAAAAAAAAAGAGAAGAAATCAAAAGAACTATGTACAGGGATAAGCTTGGGGTGTCTCCCAAGAGCACTTTGTTTAAAGTCTCTAAGTTTGACTTTGGAAACCTGTTTAACAGGCTTTTGGTGGATCAAGAAGGGGGACTGATGTAGCTTCCTCCTTCCTTTGTGAAACCAAATAGTGCTTGATCCTTTGGCCATTTACCACAAACTCTTGACCATTCTTTCCTTCTAACACAACAGCTCCATATGGCCTCACCTCAAGAACTTTAAAGGGACAAGACCATCTAGACTTAAGTTTTCCTGGAAACAACTTAAGCCTAGAGTTGAACAGCAACACTAGATCTCCTTTCTTGAACTCCCTTTCCAAAATCTTTTGATCATGCAAAGCTTTGGTCTTCTCCTTATAGATCTTTTAGCTGTGAAAAGCCTCAAGCCTAATCTCCTCAAGTTCATGGAGTTGCATGACCCTTTTCTCTTGAGCTGTCTTGATATCAAAGTTCAGCAACTTCACAGCCCACATAGCCTTGTACTCCAACTCAACAGGAAGGTGGCAGCTCTTCCCATATAGCATACTGAAAGGTGATGTCCCAACTAAACTTTTGCTCCAATCTTTTCTGCTTGAGCTAACAGTCCTCTCAAGAATGGCTTTGATCTGTCTATTAGATACTTCAGTCCTCTCAAGAATGGCTTTGATCTGTCTATTAGATACTTCAACCTGGCCACAAGTTTGAGGATGATGAGGAGTAGCTACCTTGTGTTTCACTCCATGCTTTCTCAACAAACCTTCCAAAGTCTTGTTCACGAAATGAGATCCTCCATCAGAGATAACAACCCTTGGAACTCCAAATCTTGGGAAGATAATGCTCTTGAACAGCTTCACTACAACCTTGGAATCATTGGTAGGGGAAGCAATGGCCTCAACCCATTTGGACACATAGCCCACAGCAACAAGTATATACTAATTCCCATAGGATGAAATGAAGGGCCCCATAAAGTCAATCCCCCAGCAATCAAAGATCTCAACTTCTAGAATTGGGATTTGAGGCATCTCACTCCTCTTTGATATGTTCCCATGCCTCTGACAGGCATCACATGTTGAAACCACCAACTGAGCATCTTTGAACATTGTGGGCCACCAAAATCCACTCTGAAGAACCTTTGCCACAGACTTGAATGCTCCCATGTGACCCCCAAAAGCTGAACCATGACACTCTTGCAACACAGGTTGCCTCTCCTCCTCAGCAAGACACCTTCTATACAGCTGATCTTTGTTCAGGACATAGAGGTAGGGCTCATCCCAATGGTATCTCTGGACATCTCTGAAGAACTTCTTCCTGTGGTAAGCATCTAATTCAGGTGGTTGCTCTCCACAAGCAAGAAAGTTCACAATATCAGCAAACCAAGGCATCCTCCTCTCTTGAATGCTCTCTACTTCTTCAAACTCCAAGTAGGAGTGGAACACCATCAGTGATTCCTCAGGGAGGCTGTCATTGAGAGGGACTTCAGAATCAATCCTCAGCCTAGAAAGATGGTCTGCAGCTCCATTTTCTATCCCCTTTTTGTCCTGCACTTCCATATCAAACTCTTGGAGCAGAAGAACCCATCTTAACAGTCTTGGCTTGGCATCTTTCTTGGTCATCAGATACCTGAGGGCTGCATGATCGGTATATACAATGACTTTTGATCCCACCTGGTAGCTTCTGAATTTATCAAAGGCACAGACTATTGCCAGCATTTCCTTCTCAGTAGTAGCATACTTCTCTTGTGCAGAGTCAAGTGTTCTACTGACATAGTAGATGACATGTAGCTTCTTGTCCTTCCTTTGCCCAAGAACTGCTCCAACAGCAAAATCAGATGCATCTGTCATAACCTCAAAAGGAAGGGACCAGTCTGGTGCCTAGACTATTGGTGCACTGACTAATGCATCCTTGATCAACTTGAAGGCCTCTTCACATTCAGCATCAAAGATGACATCCACTTCTTTAGACAACAACCTTGTTAAGGGCCTGGCAATTCTTGAGAAGTCTTTGATAAATCTTCTGTAAGAACCTGCATGCCCAAGGAAACTCCTTATTCCTTTGACTGAAGTCGGAGTCTGCAGATTCACCATCACTTCCACCTTTGCTCTGTCAACCTCAATACCCTTCTCAGATATCTTGTGCCCAAGAACTATTCCTTCCTGCACCATGAAGTGGCATTTATCCCAGTTCAACACCAAGTTATGCTGCTCACATCTCTCCAAGCTGTGACAAATTAGAGAGACAATCCGAGAAGGAGGAGCCATAGACACTAAAATCATCCATGAACACTTCCACCTTCTCTTCAATTATGTCAGAGAAGATATGCATCATGCAACGTTGAAATGTGGCAGGGGCATTACAGAGACCAAAAGGCATTCGCCTGTATGCAAATGTGCCATAAGGGCATGTGAATGTTGTTTTCTCTTGAACCCGGGGATCTATGGGAATTTGGAAGAACCCCGAGTACCCATCGAGAAAACAAAAGAAGGGGTGGTTTGCAAGCCTCTCTAATCGAGAATCAATCATCAGACCACCGAATTATTTACTTCATATTTTTATTGTTTTTGCTTTAGCTTTTAGGGAGAGAGGGATTTGTTCTCTTGAACCCTTGTTCTTTCTTTTTTTAATTTCGGTTTCTATTCTACTTATTAATACTATGCTTTTGATTTCGTTCATTATGTCTGAGTAGTTCTATTGTTGGGATTAAGGGATTTTCGATGGGGGTTTATATGTTCGATGAGGATTCCATGAGCTTTTGAGCCGAATCTTAGAACTTTTTCTTCTGAACTCGTTTTTACTGCATGAGAGTAGCGTCATGAACTACAATCTGATCCAGATGCTTGGTGACACGAAAGTTTTCATCAGGTATCAGATCTAGTTTGGGAGAGCAAAACAAACATAGGAGTGGAAACCTACCTATGGGCGATTTGTGAATTAGGACGAGTCTTAAACATAATGCATCTTTTCTCTTCCAGGGCCAGAATGGAAACCTACTGGTCAGGGTTGAGAGAGATAGTTGTCTATGCTCACGACAGTGGCGTATTCATACGTCTGTGACTCCAGTTCGAAAAGTTTAAGCTAAGATCTTATCAATTTTACTCTCTAGCAATGTTTTGAATCGTTCGTACCCCTGAGAAAACTTCCCTGAACCCCAACGCCTTCTTTCCTATTGATTTACACCGTTTTTATTTCAAGCTTTAGTTCAATATTGTCTTTCCTTTTTAGTAGATTTTCAATTAAGCAATTAGAATATCTGTTTTTCTCATTTTTATTCATTTTCGTTAAGTTTAGTTATTAGGTCATTTAATTCCCGTATTTTCTTTTAAGATTTCGTTTTTACATTTTAAACACACTACCAAACCCCCACAAAACCGTTTGGGTTCTAGACTTCCTTACTTTGTACTTATTTCAAAGGCTTTTTGTAGGAAAAGATCCTCCTTCCCTGTGGATTCGATCCCTAAGTACTACAATCGATCAGCTGTGCACTTGCGGCTATTGATTTCAATTAGGGTAAAACTTGACAACCCTCGACACACACATCACGACACACCATCAGTCACCATCGGCTGCATTGATATGTGCATCAGGGTCTTCACGCTCTTCTCTATCGTGATTCTGGTGGTTTCTTGGAAGAACCTCATCCTCCTCTTCATTCTGTCGAGCATGATCACCTCCTCTGTGATCATTCTCTTCATTTTCTCAATGTTCGGACCCGTCTTGGTCCATATTTAAAGTTCGATTAATAGGATCTCAAGGCTGGTCGTCGTTGGCCATTCGTTGCGTTCGTCTAAGTCTTCGAAGTTCTCTTTCGTGTCTGTCTATCTCATCTAGAATTGGAATATCTCCTGCAGGTCTACGCCTGGTATTCATGCAATTCAGAGAAAAACAAAAGAAGGGAGAGATAGTTCAGCAACACTTTAAGAAATAACTAGAGATCAGGTGTCTAGAACAGAAGTTAAACAAGAAAAATAACAAAAGGCAGCGAAACAAATCCCCGGCAACGGCGCCAAAAACTTGATGTCGTGTCAACTGCGTGAGGGAACAAGTTTTACCCTTAACAAAACATATGAAAGCCGCAAGTGCACAGCTAATGAGTTGTAGTATTTAGGGATCGAATCCACAGAGATTTGTGTGCCTGGTATTCTTTTACGGTTTTTAACTTTATGTCTAGACTAGATTGGTTTTTAAATGTTGGTTGTTTGTCACGAATTAAACTAAAACAAGAGAAAACAAATAAATCTATCCTAAAAAGCAAGTAAAGAAATCGAATGAAAGACTAATACAGCAAGTAAAATATCGAACTAAGGGAATTGAAATGCAGGTTTAAGTAAGCAAATAAAATCGATGGAATTGTAAACTATGGCTAAAAACGCTGAGCTTTTGGGAACTCTAAGGGATCATAATCGGTTTCAACACTAAGGTAGATAGATTGGGATTGACGGATAACGATATATGGGTTCTAGAGCTAGAGTATGGCGGTATGACTACGTCACTGTCGTGATCATAACCAACTGTTTCTCGCAACCCTGACCAGTAGGTTTCTACTCTGGCCCTGGAAGGGAGAGAACGCAAGAGCTGCACAAGACTCGTCAATACTCACGATCTCGCTGCAGGTAGGTTTCCACTCCAGCGGAAAAATCGCCTGTTTCATTCTAGGGCTGATACTTAATGAAAACTTTCGCAACACTAACTATCTAGATCAGATACTAGGTGATCAATCAAGCATACATGCAATAAGAACAAGAATAAACAGAGAACAGGTCGAATTCCAGATCTATAAACCTAGATGTCTTAATCGATTATGAGAGCCCCTTTCAGGAACCCTAAGCCCAACTCGGGATCTACTCAGACATGGCTGAGGTCGACATCATCATTGGTTTTAATAAAAGTAATGAAAAACAGTAGAGAAAAGAGATAAAGAAAGCTTCTCTATTGAAGAACTCGGACTTGAACAATCTTCTACAAAAATCTCATAAAAACGGCTAAAGGAAAAGGGTTTATGTAAAGTATCAAGGGTTCTTTTTTAAAAATGACCTAAATGACATGTATTTATAGTCTTCAATACTCCATGGTCTCTAGGGTTCCGGAATTGAGGCTGAGAATGACTTTGGGCTTCAGATACATGGGCTTTAATTCGGAGCTTGATGGCTGCGGTCGGGAGTGACGTGACCGCGGGGATTGAGTGGTTGGCCGTGGTCGGGAAGCTTCTGACCGCGGGAAATAGGTTGTTGGCCGCGGTCGCATGCTTGGCTGGCCGTCTTCGAGTGGCTCCGGGGCTAATGGAATATCGTGAGATCCAACCGTTGGAATGTCTCCAAACCAAGTGCATTTGAAAGCTGGATGATTCTTCTATACGTTGTCCAATTTTGAGGGTGATCAGACGGTGAGAAGGTCTTCGTCTCTCCATGAGAGTTCTGACGGTCTGCATTTATCCAAAAGAGTCTTTTTGTTCCATTTTGTGCCTCTTTTTCCCAAATTACCTGAAAAGTCTTTTAAAATCCGGAAACATAGAAATCCTTTGAAAACCTTTGAAAATGGAGTAAAAACACCTGTAAAAGATATTAAAGTGATCCATAAAAATGGTCAAAATCCGGTGTTATCACCTGCATCCGGTGTTCCATGTGTCCATGTTGTGAAAACATGTACCGGACCCGAATACAATAATGACAGAGCCTATCGAAGGATTAAGGCCAAACCTTACCTATCCTGAAGGATTTATCAAGATAGGGGGGCGACGGGAACGGGTGCTTAAGAATCGCACCATCCCACAAGTTCAAGTGTTCTAGGAAGACAGAATAGACAAGTGATAAGGTGGGAAGATGAGGAGCGATTCTGAGAAGAGCATCCAGAACACTTCGAGAGTAAGCACGATCAAGCGACAGCGGTTAAGTGCTGAGTCGGGAACGGACCGAGGATTCTGCCGAGAGAATGATATGTCTATATTTTGCATCATTTAAGCTGCATTTTAGAGTCCATATCATGTGTTTTCTCATGTATATTGAGTCTTTAGGCATCAAACTAGGTTTTAGGACTTGCATTAGGTCCCAAAGAGTTTTGCATATTTTCAAGTCTTTATCAGGTTGCTTTGGAGGCTATTTGGAGCTCAAGAGGAGGATCAGGAATGAAAACGGTGAAGAAAAAGGTCAAAAATGGTGAAAACCGCTTGGAGAAATTTCTCGGCGAAAACTCGTACCGGCTGGACCGAAACATCGGCCAAAATCGCTATCGGATGGTCGTTATCGGCTAAAAATTAGTATCGGGTGAAAATTCCATCGGGTGAAGTTTTACGCCGAGGCGAGAAGTTTTATCGGCTAAAAAGCTTACCACGGTACATGATTCTCGGAAATTTTCCTTACCGTGGGAAGCATTTCTCGGCTAAAACCTATTTTCACCCGCGTGCTTCAAAGATCACCAATCCGGGGAACCTTCCAATCCGAATCAGTTGACGGGGTCTTCATCAAAGTTGGAAATAATCAAGCCAAGATCCCAGAACAGTTGGAATCAAACAGTTAGGACCAGTGAGAAGAGAGATATCGCCTTCGGAAGACACGCCTGTCTCGCATGCACCCAAAAGCCGATCAGCTGAGCTTCAAAGATTACGTGGGACGAAGCCCTTCCGATTCGAACCAGTTTACAGGGCCTTCATCAATATTCAAGTTCTATGAATGCGCTTTCCGGAACGCCTGAAGTCACTCAATTCGGAGCGGTGGTTTGGAAGATACCGTCTCCAGAGTATACGTCGGTCTAAAAGCTGTACTTTCCGGTCATTCCAATGAGGTGCAAAGATGAGCAATCCGGGGAGCCTTCCACTTCCCAAGCTCCGATGGTTTCTTCACCAAAGTTTGAGCTGAATGAGTCATCTTGACTATGGAACTGGTTTCAAATCATTTGGAGTTGTGTGCTGAAAGTTATTATTTCCGGAAGACAAGTTGATCGATACGCGCCCAAAGGAGTTGCGGTACGCGCTAAGTGTTTCTACAGACCTCGGCATCGTTACCTCGACATTGCTCAGGCCGAGGCTCACCTTTTGAAAGAATTTTTGGGCTAAACCTCGTACCAACCCCTCGGTATGTTGAGATCAAGGCATGCATGCAAAAGGAGCAAAGATGAAATTGACTAAGTGTTGAACATATACTTTGGTATCAAGACCTCAGCGTTGCATGCCGGACTCTGTTCTCCTGAACCCCTCGACTACCAAGCTCCAAGGCATTACATGGTGAGGTCCCTTGTCACAACTCCAGAATCAAGAACAAGGTGACTTAAGAGAACACACGTGAAGATGGATCGAAGACTAGGGTTTATGCATGTTCTTGACGTGTTCTTCACGAGATCTCCATCTTGATCTTTGCTCACGTGCACCTCTCGGCATCAAGACCTTGGCTTCACTCTCCCACACACCGTGGTGCTCACCCAACAACCCAAGAAGATGGCTCGGTACCCGGTTTGTTCTGGGCTGACCGCAACACTTTCCCTTCACTATAAATAGATTTTAGGACCAGAAATCTAATCATCTTTTATCTTATCATCTTTTAGCTTTAAGAACTTGCCACTTTTATGAAACTTGATTAATCTAATCCGATATCTCGTTTTTACATCAGATTCTTGTTCTTGCTTTATTTCTTTTATTCACCAGCAGTAAACTCCTTATCATGACTAGCTACACGTCTTGCAAAGGACTTAGTGAGCTCGTTATGATCAGTGAGTAGTCGTTCAAGCGGCTTTAGATAGGTAGATTAGGGTGCATTCATGATAGATTAGTGAGTTTAGGGGTCTAGTCTTGCATGTTTCATTCTTTAACTGACGAGATCTCTAAGCTGGATCCAAGCACATCACTTGAGGTTCAGATCTGAGACATATCTCGCATCAAAAGTGTTTGTAAAAATGTCTGAACCACTCGGTTAAGGGTTTAAGAGTCTTTCATCGCGAGAGTGATAGTTTGTTCTCTTAAATGACTTATTGAACTGAATCTTAATGCTGACTGATTCATGCTTCTCAAAAGGGATTTTGGTATGAAAGAGGATCAGTTTAGATGTTTAATACATTCATGAGAAGATTAACATACTTTGAGTTCATGTTAAATGAAACCGCTTGGTAAATCTGATTCATTAACTTACTAGTCTAGCTTAGAAGCACTCGAGTCATGTATCCTGTCTAAAGCCTCTACCTTTATCATATATCATCATCATCCGAATCATTTGTTTATTTACTATTGATCACTTGCATCTTTAGCTAGTTTAAATCTTACCTTCTACTTCATTTTCATGTTTACTTGCTTGTTAAGTAGATTAGCAAAAACCTTTACCTGTTCATCTTGACTTAAGATCACAAGTAACATAGACTAGTGTCTCACACACAAGTTTGGATTGATAACCCCATGTACTACAAGACAAGGGATTGATAACCTCTACAAGAGGGAAAACTCTTAGTTATCAATTGGCGCCGTTGCCAACTTGTGGGAGCATTAGTCTCTTATTTGTTCTTAAGATCAAGACTTTACTTTTTTTTGTTTTACCTACTCTTTTGCAAGTTCTGGCTTTGCTTTCAGGTGCACAAAAACCAGATCTTGCGCTTTCAGGTGCACAAAAACCAGATCTCGCAGCACAGAACCGCCTCTCCCTTACGACAATAACATCAACAGGATTGAAAGGCGAGCTCGCGAGAGAGAACGGCACTTTGAAAGTCTTGGAATGGCAGAACAGCAAAGGATAGAGCAGCAGGCTCAAGATGCCGAGCACCAGCCTCAGGCTAATCAAGCGCATGCAGAAAGAAATGAACAACAAGCCTTCGTTAACCAACAACAGGCTCAAAGAAATGAAAGGCTTGCTCATCAGAATCAACATCAAGCAAATAGAAATGAGAAGCAAGCCCATCATGTTCATCCGCCGCCACGAGCTCAGAGACAACCTCCTCCGATCTTTGTTGGAGAAAACGACCGAGCTAACGCGCACGAATATAGAGCCGGGATTCAGGCACCACCTGTGCAAAACAACAACTTTTAAGTTAAAGCTTCCCTGCTCAATATGGTGCAGAACACCAAGTTTCACGGTCTACCCGGAGAGGACCCTCTTGAGCATCTTGATCAATTTGATCGCGTTTGCGACCTGACAAAGATTAATTGCGTGTCAGAGGATAGCTTCAAGCTGCGCCTGTTCCCATTTAGCCTCGGTGATAAAGCTCACCAGTGGGAAAAGAACCTCCCGAGGGGTTCTATACAAACGTGTGAGCAGTGTAAACTGGCGTTCTTATCCAAGTTCTTCTCCACATCACGCACGGCCAAGCTAAGGAATCAGATCTCAAGTTTCACGCAGCACAACAACGAGAGCTTTAGTGAAGCTTGGGAACGTTTCAGGAGCTATACCAACCAATGCCCACACCACGGCTTCTCGGAGGCATCCCTCCTGAGTACTCTATACGGAGGTGCCCTCCCCAAGATCAGAAACCAACTCGATACAGCCTCAAATGGTAATTTTCTAGGGAAGGAGATCAATGCGGCAATGGAACTAGTGGAGAACCTTGCCATGTCCAATGACACGTATGGTGAAGATTTTGACAGGGCAAACCGTTCAGAGGGATCTAGTGAAGAACAGCGCATGAAGAAAGATATCAGAGAGCTACAGAGCAAGCTTGACAAAGTTCTAATGGCTACACAAAAGCCACTACATTTTGTAGGCGAGTTTGATGAGCAAGGGCCGAGTTTTGATAATGTCAATGAAGATGGTCTAACTCAAGAGGAGCTGAACTACATAGGGAATCAGCAAAGGTATCAGCGGTTTAACAACTACAGCAATAATCCAAACCTCTCTTACCGAAACCCAAATATAGCTAACCCTCAAGACCAAGTGTACCCTGCTCAACAACACCAACAAAGCTATGCTCCAAAAGCTCCATTTCAGAATAGCTTTCAGCCCAAGCAACAATTCAGTGGGCACCAGCAGAGTTACAGTCAGCAAAATCAAACAGCTCAAAGCAACACCTTTAACAGCCAACCGCAGCACCATAAGTTTCCACCAGGGTTCAATCCGCAGCCGATGGGTAATCAGCAACAGAACCAAGGAACGGGTCAGAATCCGATGGGACCTGATGTTTGTGGGATTCTACAGCAACTGTTACAGGGTCAGCAGAGGGTCGAGAACCAAGCTTAAGCTGAACCAAGCTTCGACATCATCAAGAGGACCGGCTTTACCAGGTAAGCCGGAGCCTAACCCCAAGGAATATGTGAACGCCATCACATTGAGGGGATTGTCTTGGGACACAAGGTATCAGAGAAAGGCATAGAGGTGGACAAAGCTAAGATCAAGGTTATGGTGAACCTACAAGCTCCGAACTCCGTAAACGGAATAAGAAGCTTCCTTGGTCACGCAGGGTTCTATAGAAGATTTATCAAAGATTTCTCTAAAATAGCTCGACTCTTGACGATGATATTGCGTAAAGAAGTGGAGTTTATCTTTGATGATCAATGTGAAGAAGCGTTCAAAAGAATCAAGGAAGCATTGATAAGTGCACCGATTGTCCAAGCTCCTGATTGGTCATTACCATTCGAAGTGATGACAGATGCATCTGATTATGCCGTGGGGCTGTCTTGGGGCAAAAGAAAGATAAGAAGCTTCATGTGATCTATTATGCACGCCGCACTTTGGATTCAGCTCAAGAAAAATATGCCACCACCGAGAAAGAAATGCTAGCCATTGTGTTTGCGTTTGATAAATTCAGGAGCTATCTCGTGGGATCAAAGGTCACGGTCTACACGGATCACGCGGCTTTAAGGTATTTGATGACCAAGAAGGATGCTAAGCCGAGGCTTCTTAGA
The DNA here is from genome assembly GCF_000478725.1 of Eutrema salsugineum. NCBI lineage: Eukaryota > Viridiplantae > Streptophyta > Magnoliopsida > Brassicales > Brassicaceae > Eutrema > Eutrema salsugineum. The sequence goes on along the minus strand of NW_006256756.1, from coordinate 16,709,439 downwards.
TGGGTTTTGTTACTTCAAGAGTTCGATATGGAGGTGCTTGATAAAAAGGGTATTGAGAATGGAGCTGCTGACCATCTCTCAAGGCTGAGGATCGAAGAGCAAGTCCCCATAGATGATGCTTTGCCCGAGGAACATCTCATGCTAGTCCGATCTTACTTAGAAGTAGAGGAAGCCAACACGATCAAGGAAAGAAGCCTCCCATAGTTTGCAGATCTTGTGAACTACTTGTCATGCGGTTTAGAGCCACCAAAGCTAGATTCTTACCAGAGGAAGAAGTTCTTTAGAGATGTGATGAGATACCATTGGGATAAGCCGTATCTATACGTGCTTAACAAGGATCACCTCTATAGACGGTGCTTGGCTGAGGAGGAGATCTATCCGGTGCTACAAGAATGCCACGGTTCATCATACGGTGGTCACTTAGTTGCATTCAAGACGGTCGCCAAGGTTTTACAAAGCGGATTCTGGTGGCCGACCATGTTTAAAGACGCTCAAGATGTGGTTTCAAGGTGTGAAGCCGGTCAAAGGCACGGTAACATATCCAAGAGGAATGAAATGCCTCAGAACCCGATTTTTGAAGAAGAGGTCTTCGACTGTTGGGGGATTGACTTCATGGGTCCCTTTATAAGCTCATACGGGAATCAGTATATACTTGTTGCTGTGGACTACGTGAGCAAGTGGGTTGAAGTGGTTGCATCTCCGACCAATGATTCGAAAGTTGTGGTGAAGCTCTTTAAGAGCATCATTTTCCCAAGGTTCGGAGTCCCAAGGATAGTTATCAGTGATGGGGGAAGCCATTTCATCAATAAGACTCTTGAGAGTCTTTTCAAGAAGCACGGGGTAAGGCACAAGGTGGCCAGCCCTTACCATCCTCAAACGAGCGGCCAAGTGGAGGTCTCAAACCGTCAGATCAAAGCCATTTTAGAGAGAACCGTGAGCTCATCTCGGAAAGATTGGAGCAAGAAACTAGATGATGCTTTGTGGGCTTACAGGACCGCATACAAAACCCCCATTGGAACCTCGCCCTTTAACTTGCTATATGGTAAAAGCTGCCATTTACCGGTTGAGTTGGAGTACAAAGCCTTGTGGCCAGTGAAGCTTCGGAATTTTGATATTAAGACAGCTCAGGAAAAGAGAGTTCTACAGCTTCACGAGCTTGAGGAGATCCGCTTAGACGCCTTTGAGAGCTCTAAAATCTACAAAGAGAGGACCAAGGCGCTCCACGACAAGAAGATACACAAGAGAGAATTCAAAGAAGGGGACCAAGTTCTGTTGTTCAATTCAAGACTTAGGCTGTTCCCTGGAAAGCTAAGGTCTAGGTGGTCTGGTCCGTTTACAGTTCTTGAAGTGAGACCTTATGGGGCCGTTGTTTTAAAAAGAAAAGATGGACAAGGCTTTGTGGTAAACGGTCAGAGGGTAAAGCACTACCTGGCATCAGAAACAAGAGGGGGAGCTACCTCGGTTCCTCTTCTTGAACCCAAAACTGCCTAAAAAGGTAAGTAAAGTCAAACTTAGAGACGTTAAACAAAGTGTTCTTGGGAGACACCCCAAGCTTATCCTTGTAAATACTTCATTTTTCATCTTCTTTTTCTTTTTACTTGAAGCTTTTTGAAGGGTTTGTTAAGTGTTTCAGGTGTTAGACAGTGAATCTTGTGATTAAAGGAAAGGGAAGCTTGAGAAGACACGGCCTGATGACTTAAGAACAGGAGTACTCGTAGCCTCGGTATCGACCCTCGGTATATTCATGCCGTGGTCACCTTTTACCGAGTGAAAGCCTGAGAACCTCGGCTGAACTCCTCGCCTTATGTACATCATGGCCGTGTAGTGGAAGTGAGATCATGAAATGACTTAGTGTGGGGGAGGCCCACGGTGTAAATGCCTCGGTATAGTTATACCGAGGAGCAATGTTCACATGAAACGGTTAAAAACCTCGACTTGAGGCCGCGACCAGTTTACACCAAGGCCGACTCGCCAAAACCCCCAAGCACCAAGTGTTCTTAGTTAAAACAAGTACCCTCGGGATGATACCCTCAGGGTGGAGCATACCGAGGTGCCCGATCACAAGAAAGAACGAAAACAAGAACACTTGGGACACTTAGGTCGAAGAAGAAGGTTTGCTCGGTCCATGGAAAAGACTTGAGGGCCACGAAAATTTACTCGTTAGCATGAGCTCAAATCCCTCGGCTTGGTACCCTCGTGGTGGAACATGTCGAGGCCACTTGTGTTAACACGAGGAAATTCGGTTTAGACTGTACGGCCCACGTCATTTCAATACCACGGTCATTTGGAGGCTTTGCGCAGCATTTTGAATTCAAACGCTCGGTCAAGGCAATTTTTGGCGCGGTCAATGGCTGGATCTGGAACAGAAGGGGGGACCAGTCCCACAACAGTCCAAATGCCAGCTGGAAAAGCGCGCTCCAGCCCATACCTGCCTCCATACCAAGCCAAAACGCAGAGTTTGCCTTCTTCACCCTTTTCTCTGCATTTCACGAACACGACTCTCTCATTTCTCATTAGTTTCATGCGATTCCAAGTGCTCTAGATTCGTTAGGGTGTTGTCTATTCTGCATAAGCATTTCACTGAGCCTGACTCTTGAATCCCCAAAGGTATTTGCATTCTAAAGAACTCATCTTTTTCCATTATTCTTTGCGAGCATTTTTGTTTGTAAATTGTGGAATCAATTCTTTTAGACCATTACAGCCTTTGGGAACAATTTTAGAAATTCCATCAGGATAGACAACACATGAAAAACCGGTTCTTGCACTGAAAATCATTTGTCTTGAGTTTTTAAAATTCATGAGAAATTGCGCTTGGAATCGGCTTTAATGGTGAACTGAGTTTATAAGCTAAACTGTCTAAATATCTCTGCTTCCACTGGTTGTATTGGCTTGTTTGTGAATTACTTTGATGTCTGAGAAGCCATTAAACCTGTCTTGTTAAAGAGAGAGCTCTGTTCTTGCTATCTTTGTGGTGTTTGTACTTCGCGATACACTAGGTTCTCATGTCTTCTTTGAGAGTCTCTTTCGCAGATGACCGAGAAACACACCACTCCAGCCTACGAGACAAGCAAGAACAATGTCCAAAGGAGGACCACCAAGGGGAAAGCTGTCGCCTTGGCACGAGATGGGGGAACAAGCAAGAAAACCTCCACAAGACACGAAGGCGAACCGGCTGCGAAGCGAGCAAGGAACGACGAGCTTGCTCTTGCAACAGCGCCTGAACCAAGGAGGAATGGGAAGCAGGTGGTTTCTGACTCTGATGAGGATGCGGCTAGAGTTCTGGTTCCACAAGGAGATACGAAAGAGCAAGAAGCCTACTGTGGCAAGAGACCAAAGAAAGAACCGAAGACTGAGCCTGAAGGAGAGCATTTCCCAACCACTGAGGAGTACTTGGACCATTTTAACTCTGTGAGAGTGGCTCAAGGCCGGTTCCCCGACATGGATCTGTTGAGAAAGCTTGAGATACTCGACGATGTAACCCTCATCTTCCAAAACATGGGTTTGGCCGAGTTCTTTGAGCTGAGCGACGTTGCTTATGAAGGGATTACACAACAGTTCCTTGCCACGTTGGAGGTCATCATATACCCCAAGAGAGATCTCAAGCGCTTACATGGGAAAGGATTCGGCCATATAGAGTTTGATATGGATGGAGTGCACTACAAAGTCAGTTTCAAGGAGCTTGATGATATATTCGGTTTTGTGAGGAACGGGAGCTCCCTTGATAAATTTGTGTACCCGAAGGAGGAGTTAGCTGCTTTGTGGGAAACTATTGCTTTTGGACCCTACTTGGGAGGCAAGAGCAAGACGAGCTGCATCAGGAACCCCGCGATCAGATACGCTAACTGAGTTCTAGCCTCCATGTTCTTCTCAGCCTATAATCCTGGGGTTATTACTTAGCCGAGATTGAAATGTTGGGACTCTGTTTGAATCCACTCGTCACTCAGATGAAAAACAAGAAGGAGTTCCAAGGACCAATACATGTACCTTCTCTAGGCGCATTCTTTACGATCCAAATGCTCACCTACTGTCACAATGTGTGGTGTGATCGGAAGAAGAAAGGCACAAGGAGGCTTCAGAACGGTTGGTTTGTGACTAAAATCTTGAGAGCCAAAGGGTTTGTGTTCCCTGAATCACCGTCAACGCCGAGCCTCATTGATGAGCAATACTTAAGCAAAAGCGGTTTCTTCGGAGGCAAGTCAGGGAACAAGTGGGTTTACAACTTCACGCTGATGCACAGAGACGGAACGCAGGTTCTCTTGCCTAACCGAGGCCTCACCATGTTAGATAAGCAATGTAATGTCTCCTTCTATGTGCTTAAAGACCAGTTGTACAACCCTCTTTTCGATCCGCCAATGCGCAAGGCACCAAGGTGGACCAAGCAGCGTCTAGTAAGCCTCCAAATGAACATGGAACGGCCAGGTGTGAGAATGAGGAACCTAAACCCTATGAGAGAAGAATAGGGACTGGCCGTTACCATTTTGATCCATACGTGTGGGGAGAACCTGAATACCACACCAAGAAGCTGTACTCGAGAGTTAACACCCTCCAAAAGTGGTTGTAAGTGGCAAGACAAGACCATTCATGCGTTGGTAGACTGTGTAAGGCAGCTAAAGAAGAAGGTCAAGAAGCTCACAGCACCATCTTCACCTGATAAGAACTCGGCGACCTCAACAGCACCGGTTGCACAAGAAGAGGTTGGAGAAAGCTCGAACGCGAGGAACCCGGAGTTTCCACCAGGCAAAGAGGACTGGATCGATCCTGCCACGGCATTCCTACCTGAACCCTCTGAGAGCAGCCTACCTCGACAGTCCACACCCTCATGCTTAACATCAAATCCCTCGCACTACTTGGGATCAGACCTCAGCGACTGAGGTATCGACTTCAAACCCTTGTAAATATGCATCTTGTATATACCATCTTGCATTTGTCTAGTTTTTCTTTTTACTTCTCTCACACGCTTTTATAACACAAGGGACTGTGTTATTTAAGTGTGGGAGAGGAGCTTTGTGTTTTCTGATCTTGTTTTCTTTGTTCTTATTTGACTTTTTGCATTCTTGAGTCTCATCTAGCTTAGTGCATATGAAAAACCTGAAAAATTCACAAAAAATGCTCATTCTAGTTGCATCTCGCATTTTAAGATCGAGTCTAGTTGCATCATGTAGGATTGCATCAATGCAAGGAGCAATGATAGGTTCTTCCTAGAGAGTAAAATCGCTTGAGAACTTGAACTAAATATGCTTGTGAAACCCATTTTGTGCTTGCAAAGTCTGAAACGATTTGAATCTGAGAAACAAGTTTGAATTGAACTCAACTCTGATTAAGTGAGAACCTTGAACTTGACATCTAATTATCATGTTTATGCATATCATTGTCAATTCATGGTTACCACATACATATTTGAGCTTTCTTATCCCTTTTTATCACTCTTGCTAGCTCAAATAGCTGATCTCTCATCTTGAGACAGTTCCATGCCTTTAGCCTAACCTTTCTTTGAAGCCTAAACACCCTTCTTGTGTGCATAATCTGTGAGGCCTTGTTTCTAGTAGACTTGTTAAAAAGTGTTGGGTTTAGAGCGACAAAGATAGCGCTGCATGTAGACATTGGTCCATCATCAAGGGCCAGTCTAGGCTAGGGTGAAAGTGAAAGCATCAGTTTTGAGTGAGCGAGCTGAAAAGAAAAGAATTTGAGAGATAAAAGTGGAAAGAACCGGATAGGATAGGGGAATGAATGCTAAAATGAAAGAAAGCGAGTCTATGCTAAAAAGAAAAGCTCATGTGTTAAAATAAAAAGAGCCTCATGGAAAAGAAAAGAAAAGATTCAAAAGAGGCATGTCTTAAGAAGAGCTTGTGTGTTAAAGAAAAGAAACTCGCTAAGTTGTTAAAGGAAGCATTCCCCTATGAGATGAAATGAGGAGAGTAACGAGAGCTCATTGAGAGTCAAAGGCAAAATGCCATTTGGGGGTGAGTAGACTAGGGAGAAAGTCTTGTGAGGTTCGATGCCGAGTGTGAAAAGCATTTTGGGTGTAGGGTAGATGCAGTTCTATCTTTGTATGCATCCGTTGCTTTTTACCCTTAGCATTTTACTAAAGTCTACTAATTTTTGAGTGACCCCTTGCATGGAGTACCAGTTACTTGATTGAGATCATTTTTATCTCAAAACACAGTCCCGAGACGAATGAATTCATCTTGATTTGCAGGAACATGATCCACCGGTTACAAGCTTAACAAATGTGAAAGAGTTGAGAGAGAAGAGAACTTGTGGAGATTCCTTGTTTTAGATGATATATATATGAGTACGGCTCTGCATTGCATATTTGAGCATGAACTTGAGTTCTCATTGTGATCACTTCTCTCTAAAAAGGAAATATGAGCTCCCATTGCATTACAACCTCTTTCTCTCATCTGTTCTTTTTGCTTGAGGACAAGCAAAGGACAAGTGTGAGGGAGTTGATATGTCTATATTTTGCATCATTTAAGCTGCATTTTAGAGTCCATATCATGTGTTTTCTCATGTATATTGAGTCTTTAGGCATCAAACTAGGTTTTAGGACTTGCATTAGGTCCCAAAGAGTTGCATATTTTGAAGTCTTTATCAGGTGCTTTGGAGGCTATTTGGAGCTCAAGAGGAGGATCAGGAATGAAAACGGTGAAGAAAAAGGTCAAAAATGGTGAAAACCGCTTGGAGAAATTTCTCGGCGAAAACTCGTACCGGCTGGACCGAAACATCGGCCAAAATCGCTATCGGGTGGTTGTTATCGGCTAAAAATTAGTATCGGGTGAAAATTCCATCGGGTGAAGTTTTACACCGAGGCAAAAAGTTTTATCGGCTAAAAAGCTTACCGCGGTACATGATTCTCGGACATTTCCCTTACCGCGGGAAGCATTTCTCGGCTAAAACCTATTTTCACCCGCGTGCTTCAAAGATCACCAATCCGGGGAACCTTCCAGTCCGAATCAGCTGACGGGGTCTTCATAAAAGTTGGAAATAATCAAGCCAAGATCCCAGAGCAGTTGAAATCACGCAATTCGGACCAGTGAGAAGAGAGATATCGCCTCCGGAAGATACGCCTGTCTCACATGCACCCGAAAGCCAATCAGTTGAGCTTCAAAGATTACGTGGGACGAAGCCCTTCCGATTCGAACCAGTTTACAGGGCCTTCATCAATATTCAAGTTCTATGAATGCTATTTCCGGAACGCCTGAAGTCGCTCAATTCAGAGCGGTGGTTTGGAAGATACCGTCTCCGGAGTATACGTCGGTCTAAAAGCTGTACTTTCCGGTCATTCCAATGCGGTGCAAAGATGAGCAATCCGGGGAGCCTTCCACTTCCCAAGCTCCGATGGTTTCTTCACCAAAGTTTGAGCTGAATAAGTCATCTTGACTATGGAACTGGTTTCAAAGCATTTGGAGTCGTGTGCTGAAAGTTATTGTTTCCGGAAGACAAGTTGATCGATACGCGCCCAAAGGAGTTGCGGTACGCGCTAAGTGTTTTTACAGACCTCGGCATCGTTACCTCGACATTGCTCAGGCCGAGGCTCACCTTTTGAAAGAATATTTGGGCTAAACCTCGTACCAATCCCTCGGTATGTTGAGATCAAGGCATGCATGCAAAAGGAGCAAAGATGAAATTGACTAAGTGTTGAACATATACCTTGGTATCAAGACCTCAGCGTTGCATGCCGGACTCTGTTCTCCTGAACCCCTCGACTACCAAGCTCCACGGCATTACATGGCGAGGTCCCTTGTCACAACTCCAGAATCAAGAACAAGGTGACTTAAGAGAACACACGTGAAGATGGATCAAAGACTAGGGTTTATGCATGTTCTTGACGTGTTCTTCACGAGATCTCCATCTTGATCTTTGCTCACGTGCACCTCTCGGCATCAAGACCTCGGCTTCACTTTCCCACACACCGTGGTGCTCACCCAACAACCCAAGAAGATGGCTCGGTACCCGGTTTGTTCCGGGCTGACCCACAACACTTTCCCTTCACTATAAATAGATTTTAGGACCAGAAACCTAATCATCTTTTATCTTATCATCTTGTATCTTTAAGAACTTGACTCTTTTGTGAAACTTGATTAATCTAATCCGATATCTCGTTTTTACATCAGAATCTTGTTCTTGCTTTATTTATTTTATTCTCCAGCATTAAACTCCTTATCATGACTAGCTCTAACCGACGAGATCTTTAAGCTGGATCCAAGCACATCACTTGAGGTTCAGATCTGAGACATATCTCGCATCAAAAGTGTTTGTAGAAATGTCTGAACCACTCGGTTAAGGGCTTAAGTGTCTTTCATCGCGAGAGTGATAGTTTGTTCTCTTAAATGACTTATTGAACTGAATCTTAATGCTGACTGATTCATGCTTCTCTAAAGGGATTTTGGTATGAAAGAGGATCAGTTTAGATGTTTAATACTTTCATGAGAAGATTAATATACTTTGAGTTCATGTTAAATGAAACCGCTTGGTAAATCTGATTCATTAACTTACTAGTCTAGCTTAAAGGCACCCGAGTCATGTATCCTGTCTAAAGCCTCTGCCTTTATCATATATCATCATCATCCGAATCATTTGCTTATTTACTATTGATCACTTGCATCTTCAGCTAGTTTAAATCTCATCTTCTGCTTCATTTTCATGTTTACTTGCTTGTTAAGTAGATTAGCAAGAACAGATCAAAGCCTAATGCTAAACAATCCACAATTTGGCAACGGCGCTAATTGATAGACAAGAGTTTTTAGGCTCTGAGGGCTATCAATCCCATTGTCAAAGTAGTATAAGGGGTGTCAATCCAAGGATGTGGAAGCTAGACACTAAGGTATGTGATCTATTTCTTAATTCAAGTAAACAAGTGAGGTTTTGATTAGACTAATGACTACTAAAGACTTAAACAAGATTAATGACTAAGAAAATGATCAAAACAAGTAGCAAATGACAAATGAGATGGATATGAAATGATGGAAGCATGAGATTCTAGACATGATAGTTGGCTAGGGTGCTTTGGTGCTAAACTAAGAATGCTAATGACAATAATGAAACATGATTCAAAGATTTAGGATTCTAATCAAGCCTTAATCTTTCCCAAGCATCGAGACACAAATCAAGCCATTTCACATACCCAATCATCATTGGAGATCAAACAAGAAGACAACATTAAACATCAATCCTACGTGATCATTTATGCAAATAACAACCATCATCATGGCATTATAGTTCTTTCAGGAATTTCATCAAACACTTGTGGTGCATGAAATTTTCAGATTCTAGATCTCAAGTGATGTGCAAAGATCTAGCATAGAGATCAGCTATTTAGAGAGATGAAAGCATGAATCTAGCCCTAAGCACTCTTAATCTAACACTTTAGCACCCTAACCTACACATCTAGAACCTCATTAAGCAAACTACTCACTAATCATACTAATCTCTCTTAAACCTTTGCAAGTAGAGTAGATTGGCATGATTAATGATGGGAAATGGAGATAGAGATGGTAGATGATGATGGATTGCAGTTCTAAACACAAAGATCCTTGATCTCTCTTGATTAAAACTCACAAAGAGATAGAATATGAGGATGCAGATGATAGATAATGATGGATTGCAACTTTAAACACTAAGTACTCTCTTGATTCAAACCCAGAAAATGAAGATCTCTCTTACAAAGTTTTGGTCTTTTCCAAAAGAGGCAAGGAAACAAAGAGAATAAAGCTTAGTCTGCTGGATAATGATTAAAACATATATAGAGGTAGGGTTTCTTGATGGGCCAACCTAGAATAAACTAGGTATTGGCCCCAAAAGGCCCATAAACACGTCTTGGTTCGAGAATATATCGACCTGATTTTGCTCGGTGCAGGACCTCGATATTTCTTCGGCTTTCTGAAGCTGGTTACACCGAGACACTACACCGGCAATCCTTTGGCTTTTTAGCTTCTAAAATCCGGCCAAAACCGTCAAGGTTCCAAGGTAATATCGATCAGATTTTGGTCGGTGTTTCTTCTCGGTATGAATGTAAATTGCCTGCACAAATTCCTTCATAACTCTCTACTCACTGGTCTGAACCTTGATCTTCCAACTCCACGAACCAGATGACGTCCTTAGCTCCAAGTTTGGTGAAGGACGCAACCCCATGTGACGTCGGCAAAGCCCCTGTCTCGTCGGTTCTTTGAGGCGAATCCTGTAAGTCATATCGGGCCGCGAGACATGTGTTCCTTCCGATGGCGATATCTCCCAGTTCAAGGCTCCAAATCGTCTGATTCCAAGTGTTCCGGAACCTGGATGCATTCCTATTGATTCGTGATGAAGACACCGGAGGTTGAATCGCAGTGCAAGTCCTTCGTCTCACGCGATCAAAGTAGGGGTCTCGTCGGCACAAAACCATCTGCCCGAGTTGCTGTACACAGGTGAGGGTTCCTCCATGATCCCAGCTCCAAGTTGCTCCCAAAAGTCTCCAAGTTACCTGAGAATACTCCAAAAATGCAGGACACTCTAGGACCTAATGCAATTCTTAAAGAAAGCTAGAACCAAAGACAAACTCTAATAAAACTAGCTAAATGTATGCATGAGACTCAATATTTGGACAAAAATGCAATCCTAAACATGACAAATATGAGTATATCACTCAACTTGAAGCTATCCTCACTCACTCTATTCATCTTTGTTAAGCCACAAACTCTATCAAAGTTGTTAATATGATCCAATGGGTCTTTTAATGCTAAGCCATAGAATCTGTTTGATTGCACCATATTGATCAAGCCATACTTGATTTCGAAATTTTTGTCAGGGGTATGAGCTTGAATTCCATGTCTCTGACCCTGTGCATTGGCCTCATTACCTGTTCCAACCACTTGTCTATGACGTGGTGGTGGAGCCTGCTGCTGAGACTGGTGGTTTCCATTACCACCATGAACCTGTTGCCCTTGATCTATTCCCAATCTCTCAATGTGCACAGCTCTTTGTCTTTCTATTCTTGCTTGACTTTTGGTGTGCATGCACCTTCAAGAAAGACAGAACTTGAAAGGAGATCAGTAAAACAAAAGGTAAAACTGAGTTGATCTCAAGAAGATCCAAATTTCTAATGCTAGAATATTTCTCCAATTGGCAATGGCGCCAAATTGATAGTAGGTTTTTGCCTACTATGTTCAATTAACCTTTTGTGTTGTAGCACTTGAGGGTCAATCCAAATGGAGAGTTCTAAGCACCAAAACTATATGAATTTAGTCTCAATCCAAGTCTGAATGGTGAATGATTTGTAACAAAGTGATCTAAAACATATACCAAACAAGCAATAATGATAAACTAGATAAACAAGTAAACAAAGCAAGCAAGTGAACTAAACAGACTCAAATTCAAATAAGATAAAGCTAAACCTCTAGATGTGATAATTGATTAGGGTGCATTAAATACTAGTTCATGATGCTAAGCAAACAATGACACACTTGCAATTATTTAGTCTAGATCTCTAATGTAAACTAATCCTTTCTCAAGGTATTAATCCCTATGATAACTACCTACTCAATATTAGTGAAAAACCAATTATCAAGAATGATAATCAATATCTAAAATGACCAAACATCCTCTTAAACATCAGATTAATGAGCTAAGAAAGGATGAATCTTATACAGAGAGATATAACTAGCATCACAAAATCTCTATTTCCAATCAACTTAGAATTCTAAACAAAAAAAAAATGCTAAGTAAAATCCGGACCGAAATTTGACTAAGTGTTAGTTAAAAAGTAAAATCCGGGTTAGGGTGTTACAAAAAACTCTTTGCTGCCCGTCAAAAGTGTGTTTCGGTGCTGCACAAGTTCTTTTTCTGGGTTATATAGTTTCTCGAAGGGACTTCAAGTCGACCCCAGCAAAGTTGAGCCCATACGATCATGGCCAATTCCTAAGAACATAACAGATGTTAGCAGCTTCCATGGATTAGCCTCATTCTATTGCAGTTTTGTCCAGCACTTCAGCAGCATTACGGCCCCTTTAACAGATTTCATGAAGGTAACATCTTTCGTTTGTACTGAAGCAGCAATCCAGGCTTTCGAATTAATTAAGGAAAAGCTCGCTTCGGCACAAATATTAGCATTACCTGACTATTCCTATGGTTTTGAACTACACTGTGATGCCTGTAAGATGGGTATTGGTGCTGTTCTGAGCCAGCAAGGACGTCCGGTGGCGTTTTGCAGCGAAAAGATAGGAGGCTCACGAGCTCAATATAGTACATATGATGTTGAATTCTACGCCATTGTCCAAGCTATTAAACATTGGAGGCATTATCTTGTTCATCAAGAATTTATTATTTATACAGACCATGATGCTCTAAAGCATTTACATAGTCAAGATAAGATCTCTGCTGGTCACGCATGTTAGATTGCATTCCTGCAACAGTTCACCTTTGTTATCAAGCACCAGTCATGACGTACCAATAAAGTGGCTGATGCGTTGAGTCGACGTCATTTGCTTCTAGCAACATTACTTGTCACGGTTCCTGGTTTTTCTGTTTTTGTAGAGTTTATCCAACAGATGTCTTCTTTGGCAAAGTTTAGTCTGATTTGCAAGGAGGTTTGCGATCCGATTTTGTACTTCAGGAAGGCTTTATTTTTCGAGATAATCGGTTATATGTGCCTGAGTGCAGCCTGCGACTAAAAATCATTTCTGAGCTTCATAACAAAGGGCATGTGGGGCGTGACCATACCTTTCAACTTGTCATGGAATCTTATTTTTTGCCAACAATGAGGCGTAATATTGGTCGCTTTGTCGAAAGATGTAACATTTGCCAAAAGTCTAAAGGTCATGCGACAAATGGTGGCCTTTATTTGCTTCTTCTGGTGCCAACACAGCCTTGGACTGATATTAGCATGGACTTCGTCTTAGGTATTCCAAGAACGCAGCGTGGCTATGAATCAATATTCGTTGTGGTGGATTGATTCTCTAAGATGGCTCCTTTTTATTCCTTTCAAGAAAACTACAGATGCTGTTCAGGTGGCGCAGTTATTCTTCAGGGAAATCTACAGACTTCATAGGCTTCCTTTATCCGTTGTGTCAGATCTTGACTCACGGTTCCTTAGTCATTTTTGGCGATCCTTGTGGAAATTGTTGCGTACAAGCCTTGACATGAGTTCTGCACACCATCCTCAAACGGACGGCCAGACCGAGGTAACCAATCGTTCTTTGGGTGATATGCTGCAATGTTTGGTTGGTGATAATATCAGATCTTGGGATACAATATTATGCAAGGCTGAATTTACGCACAATTATGCTGTTAACCGAAGCACACAGTTCACTCCTTTTCATGTGGTTTACGGCCTAGTTCCATGGGGTCCAATTGCTCTTAGTGTCACTCCCGACCTCACGCGTGATCACGGCTAGGCCGTTGACTTTTTGGGTAATCTCTCGTTCATCCATGCGTAAGTTCATGACAATTTCCAAACAGCGTCGACTAAGTACAAGGAAGCCGCAGATAGACACAGGGTTGATGTGCAGTTTAATATTGGATATTTGGTATGGGCGGTATTAACTAAGGATCGATTTCATCCTCATGAGTATAACAAGCTCAAAGCTTGCAAGATCAGTCCTTTGGAAGTTTTGAAGAAAATCAACGGTAATGCATACCGCGTCAAGCTTCCGTCTAGTGTTCGATGTTCTGATGTCTTCAACGTTAAACATCTCTTTCCTTACATTTCCAATGATGAAGTCGAAGATTCTGAGACAAATCTTTTTTCTCCTCCAGGTGACCTGATGAAGAGAATCGTTAGTTATTTCCGTTTGTGTTCTTTACTTTTACCCAGTTTTTTTAGTTTTGTTTATTTTCCTTTTTGTTAAGTGTTCTTCTTCTTCAGAATAGGAATGTAGTCTTTTAAAATTTTTATTAGAACTAGGAGTCAGTGTCTTTAAATCCTATATATGAGTTCCATGTATTCATAATAGATAGGTTTCTTAGTGATATATCTTTGTTTTAGCTTTATTAGGAGTTTACATTAGGTCCAAGTGAGTCTTGCATATCTGGAGTGTTTATCAAGTACTTTAAAGCTGTTTTGGAGCAAAGGAGTAGAGATCATGCTCTCTTTGGTGCTTCGAAGTTCTTCAGAAAAGTTGTTTACCATTAAGTCACTTATCTCATGGAGTTGGAAGCAAGTGATCCGGAACATGGGATCGAGAGTTACAATGGTTCAAGTGCACAAATGTCTTTCGAGAATCAGATTGGTCTCTGGATTGGTATAGCTTGTGGCAATGCCAAACTCACATCTCTGGGGCATGCCACGAGTTGATCAGCCCATGGTGAAGAGAACATCAACACCTACCTAAATGACTAAGTATCATATCTTGGTGTCTTTTGCTTGGCCATGAGTTCCTGCCACGACTTGAGCAGCCCATGGCACCAGAGAACATGCACCAAAGGTTGAAACCACGAGTTAATCATGTTGTGGCCAACACTTGCAGAAAAACTCCAAATCTCCCAGGTGATTCCACAGCTTAGTGTCATGAGTAAAGACAAGGTGTGGCAATGCATGTTCTTCATGCCACAACCCAGATTTCATTGCCACGAGTTCATGCCACGAGTTGGAGAGACAGAGCACAAGGCGTGGCAAGGCACCAAGACCCAACAAAGCCGAGTCAAGACCCAGTTAGTCCTGGGCTGACCCGATTCCAAGTGTTCCATTAAATATATGTTTTAGGGTTAAAAACCTAGTTATCTTTCATTCCTTCTTTGTGTTCTTTTCCCCTTTTGTGAAAAATCAGACATTGTTAAGAGATTTCTTTGGTATTAATCAATCTAAAGCTGTTTCTTATCATCTTTTATCTTTCCTAATCACTAATCATGCTTAACATCACTTCTTGCAAAATTTTAAAGTGTGTTAAGTATGATTACTGAGTAGTATTTTATTAAGCTTCTTGGTGTGTAGATTAAGGTGCTTAGATGCTTAGTTTATGATGTTTAAGTGCTAGATTCTCATTTTCTTTCCTTTGTTAGCTGCTCTTAAAGCTAGATTTCTCATTATCAGCTTGATCTAGACCTAAGACATTTCTCCACCCACAAGGTGTTTGATAAAATGTCAGAAAGAGCTAACTAAAGGTTTATGCTTTGAATGCCATGAGAATGTTTGTTTGATGTTTATAATGCATCTTGATCATCATTACACTAGTGAGAATTAGTTTTGAATGATGATTAGGATTGTGATCATTGTCTTGAGAAATAATTGATTTTTTTTTTTTTTGCATTTGGTTCGTTTAGACAAGACTTAGCCGTACATAAGTGGATTAACAACATAATACTTGAATTTACATTGAGGTTCTATTACAATGATTGTTTGCATATAAGCTATCACATCGACTAGACCATAACTACCCAGATCCTAATCCCTTCCTTCACAGCCTTTGTCCGCGCGCGCCGATCAGACATTATCTTTACCTGCATCCATAAAAGGAGGCATAAGCAAACAGAAATTCTTAGTGATAGCGGTCATCCCGTCTCACTGAGCCAAAGCATAAGCGCATCAAACAAAGATCCAGTGCTCATCAGAAACAGAAAACTAGCCGCGCATGATCATTCACCCTTACCAGCTGATCCTCCCGCAACCAAACTAGCCTCGGCAAGCAACATAGGCGTGAGGTCCTAGCCTGATCTAGATCGCACACTGCGATAGCCAGCAGAATATGTCATGCAAAACATATAAATTACACACAACCGACTAGAATCTAAGCAAGAATACGACCAAACCAGGCCACGATCACGCACTCACCATAGCTTTTCTTGGACAGATTTGGTAAAGACAGATTTCTTGATTGCTCAGACTTGTTCCCACGATTGCTTGGATGAATCCGGATCACGCTCAAAAGAATCATAACCGCTCTCGGCTAGAATCGGATATCTCTCGGCTAGACAGACTTTCTCTCGACAAACTTCTCTTAAAATGGTTTCTCTCAATCTTTCTGAGTTCTTTGGTCGTGTGAAAAAGAGAAAATGAGCCATAAGCCTTTAATATATAGGCGGTCATTTGATTTCCACAAAAAACTGCCCAGAAACCGTTCCCGCGCCACTTTGCACACTCTCTCGGCTAATAACCGCTCTCGCGCGTCTTTTTACCCGACTAATAACTGTTTCTGCGCTATGCTTACTCGGCCAAATCCAATAACCATTCCTGCACTTTTGCCTTAGCGTATTTACCCGATAACCGCTCCCGCACACACCCGAAGCCGATGAAGGCTATCTGCTCCCGACCAACCTTGTCCGAATTCCAACCAAGTCTCGAAAAACTCGGCTTGTCAGAATTTCCAGCTAAACTTACCGAAAATGCTAAGACTTAGCTCAGAATCACCCGACTAAACCCAATTTCCTTCGGCTAAACCAATTTTTCCGACTGTCCTCAGTTAACCCCCTGGATTTTCCTCATTTCTTCTCTACATAACTTATAACTACCTTAACCAATTTTTCTCCCACTTGGTAAGGTTTTCCCAAACACGAGTGTTACATTTTTCCCTGCGTAAAACTTCGAGTATGATAGACAAGACTTTTTAGGATTTAGGGCTATCAATCCCCTTTTCAAAGTAGCACAAAAGAGGTTGTCAATCCAAGAATTTGGTGATAGACACTAAGCTATGTGATCAGTTTCTCAATTCAAGTAAACAGGTGAGGTTGTGATTGATTAATGACAACTAAAAACTTAAAACAAGATAAATGACTAAAGCAGTGATCAAACAAGAACTAAACAAATGACAAGTGATGTGAATATGAAATGATGGAGGCATGAGATTCTAGACATGATAGTCGGCTAGGGTGCTTTGGTGCTAAACTAGGAATGCTAATGAAAATGATGAGACATGATTCAATTGATTAAGAACACTAATCTAGATTAATCCTCTCATGAAGGTATGAACCCCTACACTAATCCATTTTCAAACCAAATCATCATTTGTGAAATATGAATCAGTGAGAATTAATAAACAGTTCTAAAAGATCATTCAAGCAAATAACAATACATCATCATGCAGCAAATGCTTAAACCTCTAATACAACTCTTTCAGGAATTTCATCAAACACTTTTTGGTGCATGAAATTCCCAGAATCTAGATCTTAAGTGATGTGGAAGGATCTAGCCTAGAGAACAGCTGCTTAGAGAGATGAATCAATGAATCTAGCCCTAAGCAGTCCTAATCTAACACTTTAGCACCCTAACCTACACATCTAGAACCTCATTAAGGTGACTAATCACTAATCATACTAATCTCTCTTAAACCTTTGCAAGTTGAGAAGATTGGCATGATTAATGATGAGAAATGGAGATGGATAAGATGGATAATGATGGATCTCTCTTAAACCTTCTTAAGAGGAGTCTTTTCACAAAATAGGCAAGAAACAAAAGGAATAAAGCTTAGTCCTTAGGGTAAAACCCTAAAAAACTATATATAGGTCTTAAAACGAACCGGGTCAGCCCGAAAAAAACCGGGTCCTGACCTGGCTTTGATGGGTAAAATGTCGAGTGTGCGAGTTGGTCAGGAGCTTCCCATGTCGCATGCCCAAGTCGCACAGCCATAGAAACAGTCTTGTGAGCCTTAAGTCTTTCAGCCTCAGCCGCATGCCCATCTAGGTGTATGTGTGCGAGTTGGTCCTCCTTTAACTCGCCTGACCAAGACGAAATCTGGGGAGAATATGTGTGTGAGTTGGTCCTCCTTTAGTCCCAAGTCGCATGCCCAACTCGCACAGGTCTAGAAAGAAGCTTCAGCGAGATAGAATTATGTAAGCCAGGCCGCACTCCTCTCTCGGTGTAAACCGTGAGTCTTCATGCGGCTCAGTTCCCTTTGCTCCCTAACTCGCACAACCATGTAGCACAGGACTTCAAATATGTGTGCGAGTTGGTCCACTTCACTCCCAAGTCGCATGCCCAACTCGGTGTAAACAGCGAGTGTTCCTGCGGTCCAGTTCACTACTCGGCTAACTCGCATGCTCAAGTCGCACTTGTGGACTTAGCATTTTTCTTGCTCAGGATCCTTTGGCCCCATCCAGGGTTACCTTACCCCCACATCTCAACACGCAGATCAATTCCCAGAAATTATTCTTTAAGCGCTGCGGGTTATCCAATTCGCAACCATCTCGCAGACTTCAAATCTCCTTGGACAACTTCGCATTTGGGGAAGCGTAACTTCCAGGATATGTATCCAAATGGCTTGATTTCAGCGGCAGTGGAAAGGAAACTCAAATATCTCAAACTTTGGTGAAGAAACCTTCGGCGCTTGGGAAGTGGAAGGTTCCCTGGACAGCTCATCTCTGAAGTGACTGAAAACGATCAAAAGGAAGCTCTTGGACCAGTGTTCACTCCGGAGATGGTATCTTTCAGCACATAGCTCCAAACCGGATGATCTCAGATGTTCTGGAATGACAACTCAAAGATCTCAAATCTTGATGAAGACCCCGGTAGCTGAATCAGACTGGAAAGGCATCCAATCTTTGTGATTCATTGGATCGGTCTTGAAACTGTGGCGAAACAGGTGTGCCTTCCGGTGAGCTTAACTCTTTGCTCACGACTCTAAATCCAATGATTCTACCTGTTCTGGATCCGTGACTTGGTCATCTAAAACTTTGCTGAAGACCCTGTAATCTGAATCGGACAGAAGGAATAAACTTTAACAGAATGCTAAGGGTAAAAGGCAACTGGTGCATACAAGAGTAGAATCCCATCTACCCAATGCCCCAAGTTGGTCTTTCTCCTTAACTTCACTCATGAAGATCACATCCTAGCTACTCCTCTTTGGGGTCTGAACCTTACACTTAGCTCTTTCTCACATAGCACTGTCTAGCCTCTTTTCTTTTCTTCTCAAACACTTGAGCCTTTTGGCTTCTTTTTTTTTTTTTTCTTTTTACTTAGAGGCTAGACTTTCTTTTCGAAACACAAGAGCTTTTCTTTCTTTAAACAGCAGGCCCCAAACCGCTTTCTTTTCTTTTCCATCCCCTGGTTCTCATTTCAAACTCTCTCTTTTTCACTCAGTGCTTCCCAAGATCTCTTCCTAGCCTACTCTAGACTCATGATGCAGAGCTAGATCTACATGAGACTCTACTCTTGTCGCCCTAAACCCAACACTTTCTGTCAAGTTTATTCAGAGCAAAGAGTGGTAAAAAGGATAAGAGTACCCATGAGTTCACAATGACATGCACAAACAATGATAATTAGATTGTCAAATTATGGTTCTCACTTAGATAAGGCTGGAACTAATCAAAGCTTGATTCACTCAACAAATTCAAAGCCTGGATCAGTCTTGACTTCTTTCTTGTTTACATGCATCAAAGAACTAGAAACTAGAGCAGTGAACCAAATTCTTAAAGTGATATTCTCTTAAAGAAAAACCTATCATCACTCCCTTGCATTGATGCAGCCTATATGAATATGCAACTAGACTCAATCCTAAAAATGAGAATGCAACTACATGAACATTTGTTTTTGTGAATTTTTTTTTTTTTTTTGATTTTTTGATGTTTTTTGGTTTTTATATGCACTTAGATGCAACCTCATGAATGCATGTGATAACACCGGATTTTGACCATTTTTATTGATCACTTTAATGTCTTTTACAGGTGTTTTTACTCCATTTTCAAAGGTTTTCAAATGATTTCTATGTTTTCGGATTTTAAAAGACTTTTCAGGTAATTTGGGATAAAGAGGCACAAATTAGAACAAAAAGACTCTTTTGGATAAATGCAGACCGTCAGAACTCTCATATAGAGACGAAGATCTTCTCACCGTCTGATCACCCTCAAAATTGGACAAATTATAGAAGAATCAACCAGCTTTCAAATGCACTTGGTTTGGAGACATTCCAACGGTTGGACTCAAGATATTCCATTAGCCCAGAGCCACTCAAAGACGGCCAGCGAGTCACGCGACCGCGACCACCAGCCCATTCCATGCGGTCACAAGCTTCCCGACCGCGGCCAACCGCCTATTTCCCGCGGTCACGTCACTCCCGACCGCGGCCAGCCAACTCTGAACTAAAGCCCATATTTATAAGCCCAAAGTCATTTCTCAGCCTCAATTCCGGAACCCTAGAGACCATGGAGTATTGAAGACTATAAATACTTGTCATTTAGGTTGTTTTTAGACAACCCTTCATACTTTACAGAAAATTTTTTCCTTTAGCCGTTTTTATGAGATTTTTGTAGAAGATTGTTCAAGTCTGAATTCTTCAATAGATAAGCTTTCTTTCATCTCTTTTCTTTACTGTTTTTGATTACTTTTATTAAAACCATTGATGATCTAGACCTCAGCTATGTCTGAGTAGATCCCGAGTTGGGCTTAGGGTTCCCGAAAGGGGCTCTCATAATCGATTAACACATCTAGGCTTATAGATCTGGGATTTTAACTTTGTTCTCTGTTTATTCTCGTTCTTATTGCATGTATGCTTGATTGATCACCTAGTATCTGATCTAGATAGTTAGTGTTGCGAAAGTTTTCATTAAGTATCAGACCTAGAATGAAACAGGCTATTTTTTCGTAGTAGTGGAAACCTACCTGCGGCGAGATCGTGAGTACTGACGAGTCTTGTGCAGGTCATGCATTCTCTCCCTTCAAGGGCTAGAGTGAAAACCTACTGGTCAGGGTTGCGAGAAACAGTTGGTTATAATCAAGACAGTGACGTAGTCATACCGCCGTACTCTAGCTCTAGAACCCTATAATTCGATATCCGTCAATCCCAATCTATCATCCCTAGTGTTAAAACCGATTATGATCCCTGTAGAGTTCCCGAAAGCTCAGCGTTTTAGCCATAGTTTACAAACCAATCGATTTTTACTTACTTATTAAGATCTGGATTTCAATTGTTTAGGTTCGATATTTGGCTTGCTTTACTTGCTTTCCATTCGATTTTTCTACTTGTTTTCTAGGATAGATTTATTTGCTTTCTTTCGTTTTAGTTTAATCCGTGAAAAACAACCAACCTCTAAAACCAATCTAGTCTAGACAAAAATTTAGAAATCGTAGAAGAATACCAGGCACACAAATCTTTGTGGATTCGATCCTTAAATACTACAATTGATTAGCTGTGCACTTGCGGCTTTCATTTGTTTTTGTTAAGGGTAAAACTAGTTCCCTCACGCAGTTGACACGCATCAACATGCAAGAATGTGACTCAATACTCAAAGTAGAAAATATGATTAGTAAAAGATGAAACTCCTCCCCCACACTTAAATAACACTGTCCCTTGTGTTATAAAGGCATGAGAAAGGAGTAAAAGAAAAACAAACAAGTAAAATGCAAAGAGAAAAAGAAAGACTACATGCATATGTACAAGGGTGGAGTGTTACCTAAGAGCTGTGGAAGTCTGACCCCAAGGAGTATGAGGGGTTGGAAATGTGACCAGATGGTGTCTCCCAAGAGTGATGGATTGCCTCATCAGAACCGTCATCAAGATCCACCCATGCTGTGCCATATGGGACCAGTGCTATGCAATTGGTGGAACTCTCTCCAACCTCTTCTCTGTGTCTTGGGGAAACCGGTGTTGGAGATCCATCTTTGCAAGGGTTCTCAAGCCTCTTGATCCTTTTCTTCATCTCTTTGATACACGTGGCCATCTTGTGTATCGTTTTGTCCTGGTACTTGCACCATTGCTGAAGGACACCAATCTTTTGCTGAGCTCTAAACCCTGTGGTTCCTGGCTCCTCCCTGTTGTAATCATCAAAGTGGTATCTGTTCCCACCATAAATTTTCTGAGGTGGAGGCAGAACATCATCTCCAGCACCAACAGCACTAGCAGCAGCAGCTTCAGCGGCTGCTTTCTTTTGTTTGGAAGCTTCTTCTCTGCAAGCCTTCTTGTACTTGAGAATTGGTGGATCAGTTTGGACCTTGTACAGCTCTTCCTTCAACAAGTAAAAGTGAATGTTCCGCTTTACTTGGACTGTGGTGATGGAGGGATTGGGCAGGAGAACTTGGAGTTGGTCATCTATGAAGTACTTGAAGTTGTAAACCAGCTTTGCACCAACTCTCCCTTGAAAGAAACCAATCTTGCACAGATGAGCTTCATTAATCAGATAAAGCCTTGCCTTGCTTTCCTTGAACCTGTATCCTCTTGCCTTCAAAATCTTTGTTACAACCCAACCATGGGCCTACTTTGCATCCTTATTCTTTGAATCCCGAATGCACTCCTTGTAGAACATCAAAGACCTTGCTAGTTGAGAGGCAAGGCAAGGTGTGTAAGCATATCCTTCATAAGGCTTCCCATTTTCATGAGTTGGCATCAACTGTTTCAGCCCCACTCCAACGAGGTTCAGATCACCTTGATGAACTCTCCCAACATCAAGCTTGAAATAGAAGCTGTAAGAAAGGATCTTGTGGACATATCTCAGCACCGGGTTTCTTATCCAAGAGGACTTAGCTGCTCCAGCTGTGTACTTCCCAAAAGCAATTGATCCCTATAAAGCTTGAATGTCTTCCTTTCTAAGACCAATCTTGTTGGAGAGTATGTTTTTAGGTGCAGAAAATCCAAAAATCTCATTCAACTCCCTGAATGTCACTGTGTAGGTCTTCCCTTTCACCGTAAACTCCATGTATCCAAGACCATCACCTTGAATTATCCTTGGATCCCTTGGGTAGTACATAAAAGCATCAAAAGAAGCAAAGAACTCTTGAGACTCTGCTTCATAGGCGATCTCCCTCAGCTCCAAGAGTGATTCAATGCCCATGTTCCCAAGCAAGGTTTTGACATCCTCATAGATACCAATCTTCTTCAAAAATGTCACATCAGGGAACCTCCCTTGCTGGATCCCCATCTGCTCAAACTTGGCCAGATAATCAGGTGTTTCTGGTTTAGTTTTCTTGATCCTTTTGGGTGCCTCTTCAATGGCGCCTTGGGAACCTCCAACTGAGCTGCTTGAACCACTCTATGTTTGTTCATCATTAGATACCACAGCCAGTTTTTTTCCTTTTTTCTTGGAACCAGAAGAAACCACCAAATCCTTCTCCTCATTCCTTGTTCTTTTTGGCTCTTGTTCACTCCTTTGTTTTGTGCCTTTCTTGGTGCCTTGGCCATTTCCTTTTTGGTTTGAAGATCCCGAGACCAAGCTCTTGTCTTTGGATGCAAGACCTTTCTTCATGCGGGCTAAAGCATTGGTTCTCTCAGTCATCTGCCAAAATTTTTCTCAGAAACAAGTTAGCACAAGATCAAGTTCCACAAAGTTCTCAAAAATTTTGAAAAATTGTTGCAAAAATCGATTTCTAAAGCACATGAACAAGTTTCTCAAGCCAAGCATAAGTCCAATGAATTCATAGCAATGCAAAACAAAAGTGCAAAGCAAAGACTCAGCAAGAAACAGGTTCATCACTTTTTTCAAGAAAAATCGATTTTTCCATGAATTATTTTGCAACAATTTTCAAAATTCAAGAACAGTGTATCACCAAGAACGAGCTCTGTTTTCCATGATAATTTAGCACCCTAGCACTTATAAAAATAATCCCAAGGTCTAAAACAACCTATTAAAATCGATTCCACACTTTGAAGCTCAAAAATCACCATTTAAGAACATGGAAAAAGATGAGTTTTAACAGAGTGAATACCTTGGGATTATGATGCAAACGAGTTCAAAATACTACGAGGATGAGATTACCAACTCAAAAACGAGCTCAGAGCACTTTGAATCAACGAATTTGGTGAAGTAATGAGAGAGTTATGAAGAAAACAATGGAGAGAAATAGGGTTAAAGAGCAAACTCGTGTTTTTGGTGAGGAAGAGAGAGTGTGGGACTTGGTAAAGCCTTTGGACTGGTGGTCAATAGATCCACTTTGACCAGTCAAGGCTTGACCTGTCCCTTTTTTGTTGACCAGACTCCTTTTCCCTCCTTTTTGCGCCTTGGACTTGGTCTTTCTCATCCTGCACGAATGACTCGGTGTGTTTCGCGAGTTTGTGTGCGACTTGTGACCTTCTTCTTCCTGTCTCGCACGTCCCAGTCGCACACAAAACTATCCTGAGAGCTTTGTCCTTCCTCGTTGTCCTGCAACCTGGCGTGATCTCATGATGACCCGCAAGCCCGTCTCGGTGTAAAGTGCGAGTTCTTGTGCGACCTGGGACCTGGTGTTGACTGTCTCGCATGCCCAGGTCGCACACAAATCTCTTTTGCACGATCTTGTCCCCTCTCTCATGCTGCGACCTGGCTGGTCCATCAACAAACCCACACGTCCAACCCGGTGTATTTAGCGAGCTTTCGTGCGGCCTGGTTTTTTTTGTACCCAACTCGCATGACCAGGTCGCACATTCTGAGCCTTAGACAATATGTTCGCTTCTTCTCAGTGTGCGGCCTTGCTCCCTGTTAGACTGTCCCGCACGTCCCAGTCGGTGTATTCAGCGAGTTAATGTGCGGCCTGCGCAAACTCCGAACCATCTCGCACACCCAGGTCGCACATTTTTGACACTTGAACGATTTTTTTGCTTCTTCTCATCGTGCGACCTGGTGTCCTCCTCGAACCAACACGCATTACCAGGCCGGTGTAAACGGCGAATGTTCGTGTGACCTTGGACCTTCTTAGACTGACCCGCTGGCCTGCCTCACACGTTTTGGCACTTAGTCGTCTTGGCATCTAGTTCTTCTGGTGCGACTTGGGACCGCATGTACCCATCTCGCATGACCAACTCGGTGTAAAATGCGAATGGTCATGTGGCCTGGCCTTCTTGCATTTAACTCGCAAGGACCAACTCGCAGGTTTTAACACTTAGATTTTCTGGCCGTTTTCCTTCCGTGTGCGGCTTGATCTTCTTGGTCTGTCTCGCAGCACCAGGCCGGTGTAAACAACGCGAATAAGTGCGGCCAGGGCTCTCCTTGGTTCAACTCGCATTACCAACTCGCAGGTTTTAACACTTAGAATTTTTCATGCTCAAATTTTCTGCTGCTAGGTGTTAACAGCGAGTTCTTCTGCGAGTTGGTATATGGCTTGACTGAGCCGCACACTGATGGTGACTTGATGTGTGGTGTCGAGGGTTGTCAAGTTTTACCCTAATTGAAATCGATAGCCGCAAGTGCACAGCTGATCAATTGTAGTACTTAGGGATCGAATCCACAGGGAAGGAGGATCTTTTGCTGCAAAAAGCCTTTGAAATAAGTTAAACTAAGGAAGTCTAGAACAAAAACGGTTTAGTGGGGGTTTGGTGGTGTCTTTAAAATGTAAAAACGAAATATTAAAAGAGAGTACGGAAATTAAATGGCGTAATAACTAAACTTAACGAAAATAACTAAAAATGATAAAAACGGATATTCTAATGCTTAAATGAAAATGAACTAAAAAGGAAAGACAATATTGAACTAAAGCTTAAAGAAAAATCGGTGTAAATCAATGGAGAAAAGGCGTTGGGCTTCAGGGAAGTTTTCTCAGGGGTACCAACGATTCAAAACATTGCTAGAGAGAAAATTTTGTTAGATCTTAGCTTAAACTTTTCGAACTGGAGTCACGGACGTATGAATACGCCACTGTCGTGATCATAGACAACTATCTCTCTCAACCCTGACCAGTAGGTTTCCACTCTGGCCCTGGAAGAGAAGAGATGCATTATGTTTAAGACTCGTCCTAATTCACAAATCTCCCATAGGTAGGTTTCCACTCCTATGTTTGTTGTGCTCTCCCAAACTAGATCTGATACCTGATGAACACTTTCGTGTCACCAAGCATCTGGATCAGATTGTAGTTCATGACGCTACTCTCATGCAGTAAAAACAAATTCAGAAGAAAAAGTTCTAAGATTCGGCTCAATAGCCAATGGAATCCTCCCCGAACATATAAAGCCCCATCGAAAATCCCTTAATCCCAACAATAAAACTACTCAGACATAATGAACGAAATCAAAGACATAATATTAAGAAGTAGAATAGAAACCGAAATTGAAAAAGAAAGAACAAGGGTTCAAGAGAACAAACCTCTCTCTCCCTAAAAGCTAAAGCAAAAACAATGAAAGTATGAAGTAAATAAATCGGTTCTCTAAGGTTACACACGATTTCTAGGGCTCCTAAGACATGTATTTATAGTGCTCAAGACCTCTCTGGACGTCACTTAGGGTTTCTCCAAATGTGGCCTTCAGAAATGGGCTTTTTGGGCTTGGAGGTTGAAGGCCGCGGTCGGGAGTGCTCTGACCGCGGGGAATGTATGGTTTGCCACGGTCGGGATGCTCCTGACCGCGGGAAAATGCTTGTTGGCCGCGGGTGGAAGTGCTGGCCAGCTGGTTTACGGGACATCTTGCTCTTCGCGTATCTTTTGATTGAACCGTTGGATTGCGAAGCTGTAAAGTGCACTGGAAAGCTGATACTTCCATCTTTAAGGTCTCCAAATTTTAGCTGGATCAGACGGTGAGAAGGCCTTCAATCAGGGCTGAACTTCTGACAGTTTGACTCTGAGCTGAAATCTGGTTTTCTATCCATTTTGTTAAGTTTTTCCCTAAGTTACCTGAAAAGAGTCTTGGAACTACAAATACTAGAAAAACGTGATAAAAGTACTTAAAAGCAATTAAAACATATAAAAAGTATTTCAAAACGATCTATAAAAGTGGTCAAAATACGGTGTTATCACACACCCAAGTAGCACACACGCGTCCATCAAGCTTCCATGCCTTAGACCCTCTTCTCAGCCTTCCCATATGCTCCATTCCATTTTGTCCCTGAGCAATGGCCACTAAAAGTCACCTGGAACCTGAGAATAACTCACAAAACCCATCAAAAGATCCTAAAACATAAAAAGAAAGAAAATAAAAGATCAAAAGAACTATGTACAAAGATAAGCTTGGGGTGTCTCCCAAGAGCACTTTGTTTAAAGTCTTTAAGTTTGAATTTGATACCAAGTTTATGCTGATGGTGGATCAAGAAGGGGAACTGATGTAGCTCCCTCCTTCCTTTGTGAGACTTGGTAGTGCTTGATCCTTTGGCCATTGACCACAAACTCTTGACCATCTTTACCTTCTAACACAACAGCTCCATATGGTCTAACTTCAAGAATCTTAAAGGGACCATACCATCTAGACTTAAGTTTTCCAGGAAATAACTTAAGTCTAGAGTTGAATAGCAACACTAAATCCCCTTCCATGAACTTCCTTTTCAAAATCCTTTGATCATGTAGAGCCTTGGTCTTTTCTTTATAGATCTTGGAGCTTTCTAAAGCCTCCAACCTGATCTCTTCAAGTTCATGGAGTTGAATTATTCTTTTCTCTTGAGCTGTTTTGATATCAAAGTTCAGCAACTTCACAGCCCATAATGCCTTGTACTCTAGCTCAACAGGAAGGTGGCAGCTCTTCCCATATAGCAGATTGAAAGGAGATGTCCCAAATGGAGTCTTAAAGGCTGTTCTATAAGCCCACAATGCATCATCCAGCCTTTTGCTCCAATCTTTTCTGCTTGAGCTAACAGTCCTCTCAAGAATGGCCTTAATTTGTATATTAGACACTTCAACCTGGCCACTAGTTTGAGGATGATAAGGAGTAGCTACCTTATGGTTCACTCCATGCTTCCTCAGCAATCCCCCCAAGGTTTTGTTAACAAAATGAGAACCTCCATCAGAAATAACAACCCTTGGTATTCCAAATCTTGGGAAGATTATATTCTTGAACAACCTGACAACTACCTTGGAATCATTGGTAGGGGAAGCAATAGCCTCAACCCATTTGGACACATAGTCCACAGCCACTAATATGTACTAATTCCCATAAGATGAGATGAATGGCCCCATAAAGTCCACTCCCCAACAATCAAAAACTTCAACCTCAAATATTGGATTTTGAGGCATCTCACTCCTCTTTGAAATGTTCCCATGCCTCTGACAAGCATCACATGCTGAAACAACCCTCTGAGCGTCCTTGAACATAGTAGGCCACCAAAAACCACTCTGAAGAACCTTGGCCACCGTCTTGAATGCTCCCATGTGACCCCCAAAAGCTGATCCATGGCACTCTTGCAACACAGGTTGCATCTCCTCTTCAGCAAGACACCTTCTATACTGTTGATCTTTGTTCAGGACATACAAGTAATGTTCATCCCAATGGTATCTTTGGACATCTTTGAAGAACTTCTTTCTGTGGTAAGCATCAAATTCTGGTGGTTCCACTCCACAAGCAAGAAAGTTCACAATGTCAGCAAACCAAGGCATTCTCTTCTCTTGGATGCTATCCACTTCCTTAAACTTCAAGTAAGAGTTGAGCACCATCAATGATTCCTTAGGGAGAGAGTCATTAAGAGGGACTTCAGAGTCCACTCTTAACCTAGAGAGATGGTCTGCAGCCCCATTCTCTATGCCTTTCTTTTCTTGTACTTCCATATCAAACTCTTGAAGTAAGAGGACCCATCTCAAGAGTCTAGGCTTGGCATCCTTCTTGGTCATTAGATATCTGAGGGCTGCATGATCAGTGTACACAATGACTTTTGATCCCACCAGGTAGCTTCTGAATTTGTCAAATGCAAAAACTATTGCCAGCATTTCCTTTTCTGTGGTTGCATACTTTTCTTGAGTAGAATCAAGGGTTCTGCTGGCATAGTAGATCACATGAAGTTTTCTGTCCTTCCTCTGGTCAAGAACAGCTCCAACTGCATAGTCTGAAGCATCTGTCATCACTTCAAAGGGCAATGACCAATCAGGGGCCTGGACAATTGGTGCACTGATCAATGCCTCCTTGATCTTCTTGAAAGCTTCCTCACACTCAGCATCAAAGACAAATTCAACCTCTTTGCACAACAGCCTAGTCAGAGGCCTAGCTATTCTTGAAAAGTCTTTGATGAATCTTCTGTAAAACCCTGCATGCCCAAGGAAGCTTCTTATCCCTTTGGCTGAGTTTGGAGCTTGCAGATTCACCATCACTTCCACCTTTGCTCTGTCCACTTCTATTCCAGCTTCTGAGACCTTGTGCCCTAACATTATTCCCTCTTGGACCATGAAGTGGCATTTTTCCCAATTTAACACCAAGCTGTGCTCCTCACATCTATCCAGGACCTGAGAAAGATTAGACAAACAAGAGGAGAAAGAGTGTCCATAGACTGAGAAGTCATCCATGAAGACCTCTACTTTCTCCTCAATCAGATCTGAAATGATAGACATCATACAACGCTGGAAAGAAGCATGAGCATTGCATAGCCCAAATGGCATGCGCCTCTTGGATCTATGGGGATTTGAAAGAATCCAGAGTAACCATCTAGAAAACAAAAGAAGGGATGGTTTGCAAGCTTCTCTAGCATTTGGTCAATAAAAGGCAAAGGAATATGGTATTTCCTAGAGGCTGCATTGAGCTTTCTATAATCTATACACATCCTGTGTCCAGTAATAGTCCTAGTAGCAATCAGCTCATTTCTTCTCATTCTTTATTACTGTCATTCCCCCCTTTTTGGGTACCACATGGACTGGTGAAACCCATGTAGAGTCTGAGATTGTATAAATTATCCCAGCCTCTAGGAGTTTGAGAATCTCTTTCTTCACTACCTCTTTTAAGTTGGGATTGAGACGCCTTTGGTGCTTTATGGATGACATAGAATCCTCTTCTAAGTGAATCCTATGAGTGCATAGGGAGGGTGAGATACCCTTTATGTCATCCAGAGAGTAGCCAATGGCTCTCCTATGTTTCCTCAACTCTTCTAACAACCTATGCTCTTGGTCCTCTAACAGCATATCATTGATAATGACAGGATAAGACTCATTAAGACCTAAGAAAGCATACCTGAGCCCCTTGGGAAAAGGTTTGAGTTCCAGCTGAGGTGCCTTTGACTCATCCCAATCAGCACTGAAGCTGTCTTGCTCACACGGCCCAGCATGCTCCTCCACTTTAGAACCCACGGCCATGACTCCTTGAATTGCTCCTTGGCTTGTGTTTGAGCCTCTGATATCCAAGACCTCAGGGCCACTTTGTTCCAATTCCAAAAACCCTGCCTCAGGACCAAGTTCTCTTGCATTGTCCAAATACAGCTTGTATCCTTCTTTCTCCTCTGCTAAGAACCCATGGTCTCCTTGTTCTTTGGTTAAAGCAACTTGAAGAGGATCATCAGTATTCAGTTCCTCAAGCAACTCATCAGCCAGTTTATCCATGGTCTCTACATAGAAGCATTGTCCTTCTATGGTGGGCTTCTTCATCATTTCATTAACATCAAACTTCAGCCTTTCAGAACCAAGTTGTAGCTCAATGATGTCACCTCTCACATCAATAATTGCTCCTGCTGTGGCCAAGAAAGGCCTGCCTAAAATAAGAGGGTCAACTGGTTCCTCATCCATCTCTAACACCACAAAGTCTGTAGGCACTTCAAAACCACCTATCTTAACTGGCAGATCCTCTAGCATTCCAACAGGTAACCTCATAGATCTATCAGCAAGGACAAGGGAGATTCTTGCTGGCTTAAAAGTTCTAAAGCCCAGCTTTCTGGCAATGGAGAAGGGCATTAAGCTTACTGATGCACCTGATAACACCGTATTTTGACTACTTTTATGGATCGTTTTAAAATACTTTTTCTATGTTTTTAATTGCTTTTAAGTACTTTTATCACGTTTTTCTAGTATTTGTAGTTCCAAGACTCTTTTCAGGTAACTTAGGGAAAAGCTTAACAAAATGGATATAAAACCAGATTTCAGTTCAGAGTCAAACCATCAGAAGTTCACCCCT
This sequence comes from Eutrema salsugineum, assembly GCF_000478725.1. Lineage (NCBI taxonomy): Eukaryota > Viridiplantae > Streptophyta > Magnoliopsida > Brassicales > Brassicaceae > Eutrema > Eutrema salsugineum. The sequence continues at coordinate 16,678,861 of NW_006256756.1, read as the reverse complement.
GATTAAGGCCTTCTCACCGTCTGATCCAGCTCAAATTTGAAGATCTTAAAGATGGAAGTATCAGCTTTCCAGAACACTTTACAGCTTGGCAATCCAATGGTTCAATCAAAAGATACGCGAAGAGCAAGATGTCCCATAAACCAGCCGGCAAGCAATTCCACCCGCGGCCAACAGGCCATTTCCCGCGGTCAGAAGCATCCCGACCGCGGCAAACCATCCATTTCCCGCGGTCCAGCCCTCCCGACCGCGGCCAGCCATCTCCGAGCCCGAAGGCCCATTTCTGAAGCCCACAATGATTCCTTCATTTGGAGAAACCCTAAGTGACGTCCAGAGATGTCTTGAGCACTATAAATACATGTCTTAGGAACCCTATTTCGGGATATGCTATCTTTCTTATTGTTTTAGAATACTTTTTAAGTTTTAGGTTTTAGGGAGAGAGGGATTTGTCTCTTGAACCCTTGTTCTTTCTTTTTCAATTTCGGTTTCTATTCTACTTATTAATACTATGTTTTTGATTTCATTCATTATGTCTGAGTAGTTTTATTGTTGGGATTAAGGGATTTTCGATGGGAATGTATATGTTCGATGAGAATTCCATGAGCTTTTGAGCCGAATCTTGGAACTTTTTCTTCTGAATTCGTTTTTTCTGCATGAGAGTAACGTCATGAACTACAATCTGATCCAGATGCTTGGTGACACGAAAGTGTTCATCCGGTGTCAGATCTAGTTTGGGAGAGCAAAACAAAGATAGGAGTGGAAACCTACCTATGGGCGATTTGTGAATGCTGACGAGTCTTAAACATAATGCATCTCTTCTCTTCCAGGGCCAGAGTGGAAACCTACTGGTCAAGGTTGAGAGAGATAGTTGTCTATGATCACGACAGTGGCGTATTCATACGTCCGTGACTCCAGTTTGAAAAGTTTATGCTAAGATCTTATCAAATTTACTCTCTAGCAATGTTTTGAATCGTTCGTACCCCTGAGAAAACTTCCCTGAACCCCAACGCCTTCTTTCCTATAGATTCACACCATTTTTATTTCAAGCTTTAGTTCAATATTCTCATTCCTTTTTAGTTAATTTTCATTTAAGCAATTAGAATATCCGTTTTCGTCGTTTTTATTCATTTTCGTTAAGTTTAGTTATTAAGCCATTTAATTCCTGTAGTTTCTTTTTAGATTTTGTTTTTACATTTTAAACACATCACCAAAACCCCCACAAAACCGTTTGGTTCTAGACTTCCTTACTTTATATTTCTTTCGAAGGCTTTTGCAGGAAAAGATCCTCCTTCCCTGTGGATTCGATCCCTAAGTACTACAATCGATCAGCTGTCAACTTGCGGCTATTGATTTCATTTAGGGTAAAACTTGACAACCTCGACACACACCGACACCCCACATCAGCACCCAAGTCACAAAGACATCCAGCAAACATCAGAGATCCTATAGCACAAGGGAGTGTGAAGCTCCCTGGATCAGTTAACTTCCTTGGAATTGACTTTCTCTGAATAATGGCACTGCACTCATGGCTCAATACCACCATACCTTGACGCTCTTTAGTCTTGTTCAGAATAGCATTTTTAAGAACTTACCCAGCTTTGGCATCATTAGAAATGCTTCAATGAGAGGCATTGTGAGTGGTGTCTCATTGAGAGTCTTCTCAATACAGCTCTTGCCTTGTCTACCATCTGCTTCTTGAATCTCCCTGGAAATGGGATCTTGGGTTGGCATGGAGGTGGTGGAACATATAGCTTTTCTGGTTCAGGTTCCTTTTCCACCTCTTTACCCTTTTCTTTCCTTAATCTTTCAGCAACTTGATCATCTTTTAAGGCTGCCTCCCCCTCAGTTTGATCATTGTCCTCAATGATCAGATTGTTGTACTCTACACCTGGTAGTTCTTTGCCACTTCTCAGTGTAATGGCTTTAGCATACTCCTTTGGGTTTGGTTCAGGCTTACAAGGTAGTTGGCCTTGGTTCCTTGAGCTAGATGCCTGATTTTGCTTCAATTCCTTGATGTCCTGCCGCATAGATGCATACTGACTTGCAAACATTTGTTGACCCTGAAGCAGCTGGTGAACAGGTGCTGACTGAAACTGATGTCGAACTGGCGCCTGCTGCTGGAACTGTGGTGGACCAAACCCTGGTGGTGCCTTTGGTTACTGCTGTGAACTGAAACCAGAACTCTAAATTGGTTGCTGATGCTGACTGTAACCCTGATTCTGAACAAACTGATTCTTTGGTTGAAAAGACCCTTGAAAGTTGTTCTTGGGAACAAAATTCTGTGGAGCTTGAGAGGTAGGGTAGACTTGGTCTTGTGGGTTTGCTACATTGGAATTCCTGTAAGAGAAGTTCTGATTGGCATTGGCATACTGATATCTTTGGAACCTCTGATTCCCAATATAGTTTAGCTCTTCCTGAGTAAGACCCTCTTCACTGATGTTCTCAAAGCATTGAGAAGGTTCCTCATACTCTCCTACAAAGTGCATTGGCTTTTGAGTGGCCATTAACACCTTGTCCAGCTTGCTTTCAAGTGTTTTAAAGTCCTTCTCATACCTTTGATCCCTGCTTGAACTCTCACTCCTATTGGCTCTATCAAAGTCTTCTCCATATGTATCATTTCTCATTGCTAAGTTCTCAACTAGCTCTAAAGCAACATGAATCTCCTTCCCCAGAAAGTTTCCATTGGATGCAGTATCCAGCTGGTTCCTAATCTTGGGAAGAGCCCCTCTATAAAGTGTCCTGAGAAGTGAAGCCTCACTAAACCCATGGTGTGGGCATTGGTTAGTGTAGCTCCTGAATCTCTCATATGCTTCACCAAAACTCTCATTGCTATGTTGAGTGAAGCTGGAGATTTGGTTTCTTAGCTTTGCTGTTTTGGAAGTTGAGAATAACTTAGACAGAAATGCCTGCTTGCATTGCTCCCAAGTCTGAATGGAGCCTCTTAGGAGATTCTTCTCCCATTGGTGTGCTTTGTCACCAAGACTGAAGGGGAATAATCTGAGCTTGAAGCTGTCCTCAGATACTCCATTTATCTTTGTCAAGTCACAAACTTTATCAATTTGGTCCAAGTGTTCCAAAGGATCTTCCATTGGCAATCCATGGAACTTGGAGTTTTGGACCATATTCAGCAAAGATGCCTTGACTTCAAAATTGTTGTTTTGCACAGGTGGTGCTTGAATTCCTGCTCCATACTGATGAGCATTGGACCTATCATTCTCTCCAACATAGACCTGTGGCTGCTCATATCTCCTTGGTTGGTTTTGGAAGGGCTGTTGGTGGTGAGCTTGTTGTCTTTGCTGTACATTGGCCTGGTGCCTTTGCTGATGAGCTGGAGCTTGTCCCTGGTGGACATAAGCTTGCTGTTGATGCACCTGTTCCTGCTGAACATTACCCTCATGGAACCCTTGACCAGCTCCATTACCAGCTTCTTTTCCAGCTGCATTATCAGCTCCATTACCAGCGGCATTACCAGCTCCATTACCCTGCTGCACCTGAGCCTGTTGCCCTTCTTGAACCTGCGGCTCAATGTCAACCACATGCTGTCACTGATCTTCCATATCATCCTGATCAGTCTGTCTTCCACGTCTATCCCTTCTCCTACTTGGAACCAAAAGATTGATGTTGTCGTTTAGAGGGAAAGCTAGACCACAGCTTCTTGACCTGGACCTCGTGTTCATACACCTGAAATCAGAAACAAAACTTGAAAGTAATCAGTAAAAACAATAAATAAGTACTTGATCTCAAGAACAGATCAGAGCCTAATGCTAAACAAACCACACTTTGGAAACGGCGCCAATTGATAGACAAGACTTTTTAGGTCTTGGGCTATCAATCCCCTTTGTCAAAGTAGCACAAAAGAGGTTGTCAATCCAAGAATGTGGTGATAGACACTAAGCTATTTGATCAGTTTCTCAATTCAAGTAAGTAAACAGGTGAGGTTTTGATTGATTAATGACAACTAAAAACTTAACACAAGATTAATGATTAAAGCAGTGATCAAACAAGAACTAAGCAAATGACAAGTGATGTGAATATGAAATGATGGAGGCATGAGATTCTAGACATGATAGTTGGCTAGGGTGCTTTGGTGCTAAACTAGGAATGCTAATGACAATGATGAGACATGATTCAAATGATTAAGAACTCTAATCTAGATTAATCCTCTCATGAAGGTATTAATCCCTACACTAATCCATTTTCAAACCAAATCATCATTTGTGAATATGAATCAGTGAGCATTAATAAATAGTTCTAAAAGATCGTTCAAGCAAATAACAATACATCATCATGCAGCAAATGCTTAAACCTCTAATACAACTCTTTCAGGAATTTCATCAAACACTTTTGGTGCATGAAATTCCCAGAATCTAGATCTCAAGTGATGTGCAAGGATCTAGCCTCGAGAACAGCTGTTTAGAGAGATGAATCAATGAATCTAGCCCTAAGCACTCCTAATCTAACACTTTAGCACCCTAACCTACACATCTAGAACCTCATTAAGGTGACTACTCACTAATCATACTAATCTCTCTTAAACCTTTGCAAGTTGAGAAGATTGGCATGATTAATGATGAGAAATGGAGATGGAGAAGATGGATAATGATGGATTTCCAGCTTTAAACACAAAGATCACTCAAAATCTCTTGATTAAACCCTTAAAAATCGATATTTCTCTTCTTAAGAGGAGTCTTTTCACAAAAGAGGCAAGCAACAAAAGGAATAAAGCTTAGTCCTTAGGGTAAAACCTTAAAAAACTATATATAGGTCTTAAAACGAACTGGGTCAGCCCGGAACAAACCGGGTCCTGACCCGGCTTTGATGGGTAAAATGTCGAGTATGCGAGTTGGTCAGGAGCTTCCCATGTCGCATGCCCAAGTCGCACAGCCATAGAAACAGTCTTGTCAGCCTTAAGTCCTTCAGCCTCAGCCGCATGCCCATCAAGATGTAAACAGCGAGTCTTCATGCGATTTGGTCTGTCTTCTCTTTAACTCGCATGACCAAGACGAAATATGGGGAGAATATGTGTGCGAGTTGGTCCTCCTTTGTCCCAAGTCGCATGTCTAACTCGCATAGGTCTAGAAAGAATTAAGCTTCAGCGAGATAGAATCATGTAAGCCAGGCCGCACTCCTCTCTCGGTGTAAACCGCGAGTCTTCATCCGGCTCAGTTCCCTTTGCTCCCTAGCTTGCACAACCATGTAGCACAGGACTTCAAATATGTGTGCGAGTTGGTCCACTTCACTCCCAAGTCGCATGCCCAACTCAGTGTAAATAGCTAGTTCCTGCAGTTCAGTTCACTACTCGGCCAACTCGCATGCTCAAGTCGCCCATTTGTGGACTTAGCATTTTTCTTGCTTGGGAGCCTTTGGCCTCATCCAGGGTTATCTTACCCGCAAATCTCAATATGCAGCTCAATTCCCAGAAATTATCCTTTAAGCGCTGCGGGTTATCCAAGTCGCAAAACCATCTCACAGACTTCAAATCTCCTTGGACCACTTCGCATTCGGGGGAGCGTAACTTCCAGGATATGTATCCAAATGGCTTGATTCCAGCGGCAGTGGAAAGGGAACTCAAATATGTCGAACTTTGGTGAAGACACCTTCGGCGCTTGGGAAGTGGACGGTTCCCTGGACAACTCATCTCTGAAGTGCATTGAAAATATCAAAAGGAAGCTGTTGGACAAGTGTTCACTCCGGCGACGTTATCTTTCAGCACATAGCTCCAAACCGGATGATCTCAGATGTTCTGGAATTAGCACTCAAAGATCGCAAATCTTGATGAAGACCTCGGCAACTGAATCAGACTGGCAAGGCATCGTCCCACGTAATCTTTGTGATTCATCGAATCGGTCTTGAAACTGTAGCAAACATGGTCCATTGTCAAAGGCGTCCTCCTGAACAATTAACCCTCATCGGTTTTGATTGGCGATGTCCATTCTCGCCACAAGAGAAACAGAGAAGAGCATTAGGACGGGGAGTACAGTTTGCTGCAATTGAATCCGCCACAGGTCTTGTTTTCGCAGGAGTAGGTCGATTTGTTTGAGATTCAGACATGGAGTTTATAGTCGAATTCCCTGGAGTTGTTTGCTTCGTTTTTGTACAATAGCCTGTAGTCCAAGGTGTCCTAAATTGTATCTCCATAGCCAAAGCTCGCTGATGAGCTTCTGAGATGAAGCATGATTGAATTGTTATAGCCCAATCTGTAATTGGTAGGAAACAAGAAACTAGCTGTTCCTCTGTTTCTGCAAGCTCTGCTCTTGCTACCATGTGAAAGAAGTCTGAGGCGTACTCATCAACAGAACGATTCCCTTGACGTAAAGCTTGTAGCTTATTGTAGAGAGTGCGCTTGTAATTGTATGGAAGAAAAGCTATACGAAATTGTATGGAATCCTTACAGGAATCAGGTTAATCATCTAAGTTGAATGCGGTTTTTAAAAACAGAAATCTGTTGTACAATTTTTTATATACATCATAAACTTATTTGTATCTTTCACTGCACATTCCAAATAATTTATTTGCTTTGATAAACATCACAAATCCGAATTAATCTTATGATTGTGTTTAGAAAACCAGAAAAATGCATTTAATAAACCATGATTAAACTATTCCGACCTGATTGGAAACAAGAGCCTGACTCAAAATCTGAATCCACTCAACATTCTTAAAATTCAACATCAAGTTGGGGATAAAATTAGGCTCTTCGTTAGAAAGTGATAGGGGAAACGATAGTAACTGATAGGGTTTGTGATTTCCGTTGTTTAGCCTGAGAATTCCCAAGCGAAATACACGATCTTGAGGTTGTTGAGAACGAACGTTCTAGCCAAAATCAAGAGAGAAAGGAGCAAAAGCTTCTTAATTATTAATTCAATAAGTCGTGACCACAAAGTATAAAAGACTCCACTATATATAGGATTTAAAAACACTGACTCCTAGTTCTAATAGAAATAGAAAAAGACTATGTTCCTATTCTGAAGAGGAAGAACGCTTAGCAAAAAGGAAATGAAACAAAACTAAAAGAACTAGGTAAAAGGAAAGAACACATGATATACTCATATTTTGTCATGTTTATGATTGCATTTTTGTCCAAATATTGAGTCTCATGCATACATTTAGGTAGTTTTACATATATTTGTCTTTGCTTTTGTCTTTAGTTAGGAATTGCATTAGGTCCTAGAGAGTTTAGCACTTTTGGAGTGTTTACAGGTCATTTGGAGCTAATTGGGAGCAACTTGGAGCTGGGATCATGGAGGAACCCTCACCTGTGTACAGCAACTCGGACAGATGGTTTGGTGCAGACAAAACCCTCCCTTTGATCGCGTGGGACGAAGGACTTGAAATGAGATTCAACCTCCAGTGTATTAATCATGAATTAAGACGAATGAGTCTAGTTTCCGGAACACTTGGAGTCAGACGATTTGGAGCCGTTAACTGGGAGATATTGCCATCGGAAGGAACACATGTCTAGCGGCCCGATCAGGTCCTACGCGATGCGCCTCAAAGAACCGGTGGAACGGAGCCCTTGCAGACGTCACCTGAACCAAAACCCTTCATGAAAGTTCGAGATATTTGAGTTTTCTTTCCAATGCAGTGAAAGCATGCCATTTGGAGCCATATCCTGGAAGTTACTCTCCCCTCAATGCAAAGTGGTCCGAGACGGCTTATGTTGTGCGATACGGTACTGCGACTTGATTAACTCGCACCCATGAATGTTCAAAGCTCTGGAAACAAGTTGAGACTTTATAGATGGGTGTAAGGAGACTCTGAGCAAGGTAGAGACTTCCAGAATCAAATTTGAGTAAGTCCACAATGCTGTGCGAGATAGACCTGCGAGTTGGACATGAAGTGGAACCATGTAGCACATGTGTTCGCAAATTACACTGACTTGGGCATGCGACTTGGGCAAGGAAGTGACCATCTCGCACACATATTATCTCCATAATGCGTCCTGGTTGTGTGCGTTGAAGAGAAGGAAGCCTGAGCAGCACAAACATTCGCTGTTTACACCTAGATAGGCATGTGGCTGAGGCTGAGGGATTTATGGCGCACAAGGCTGCTTCTATAGCTGTGCGACTTGGGCCTGCGACTTGGGAAGCACCTGACCATGTCGCACACCAGCCACCAGACCCAACTGAGCCGGGTCAGTACCCAGTTTGTCCTGGGCTGACCCGGTCCATTAGCACTTAGTATATATAGCTTCTTGGAGAAAACCCTAAAAATCTTATCTTCTATCTTAGTTTCTCTCTAGTTTTCTTTCCTTTTGAGTGTAAAAACGTTTTTGATTAAGAGATATCTGAAGGATTACATCATTCTAAAGCTGTTTCTTATCAATTACTCATCTCATCTAAACTCCTAATCATGATCAACATCACCTCTTGCAAAGGAAAATGTGTGTTCATCATGATTAGTAAGTAGTCTCTCTTTAAACTTCTAGGTGTGTAGATTAGGGTGTTTAGATGTTTGATTTGTGATGTTTAGGGTCTAGATTCTCATTTCATTTTCTTAGTTAGCTGCTCTTAATGCTAGATCTTTGCACATCACTCTGATCTAGAGCTTAGGCATTTCTCAACCCACAAGATGTTTGATGAAATGCTTGAATGAGCTAAGCTAAGGGTTTATGCCTTTTTCATCATGAGAGTGATAGTTAAATGCATGAATGACATATTAGAACTGTTTCTTAATGCTCATTGATTCATATTTCACAAATGAGAATTTGGTTTGAAAGTGGATTAGTGTAGAGATTAATGCCTTCATGAGAGGATTAGTCTAGATTAGAGTTCTAAGTTGAAATGTTTGAGATCATGTGATTGCTTGTTATGTCTTTCTGTATAAGATTCAGTCTTCTTGGTTGAGAGATTGTTTGGTCACTTATTAGGCTTGATGCATTATGCTTGTTGATTGCTTGATTATATTTAATGGTTGTTAGACTTGATTAAGTGATTAGCAAAGGGATTATTGTCATGGAAATGAATTAATCTGATTAAGAAGCCTAGACTAAAGAATAACTTGCATTGCATTATTGTTCTTAGCATCATGAATTTACATTTAAAGCACCCTAATCAATGACCACATCTAGAGGTTTAGCTTTCTCTTTATTTGAATTTGAGTCTTTGTTTTGTTTGTCTTGTTTGCTTGTTTAATTCTTAATTACTGCTTGTTCTTGTTTGTTTTATGTTTATAGATCACTGATATGTTCATAATTTGCATCATTTAGGTTGCATAAATCATTCCAAATCATGTTTTATTTCATGCATTTTAGGTCCTTAGGGTTTGTTTTAGAACTTAGGAGATGCATTAGGTCCCAATGAGTCTTTGCATGTTTTGAGTGTCTATCAGGTGAATATGGAGCTGAAAAGATGAATCCAGGAGGTGGAATGGTGAGCAAAGCTTGAAAAAGTGGAAAAATTGGGTCTTGGGAGATTATCGGCCATTCTCGCTGGCCAGGAAGGTTTTACCGGCCATTTTCATGTACCGCGGGAAGCTTTACCGGCCATTTCCATGTACCGCGAACGAAGTGTATCGGCCAAAATCTCCGGGTTTGAACGAGTCTCAGAAATCGCCTGTCCGGGGAGCCTTCCGGTCCGATTCAGACGGCAGGTCCTTCATAGAAGTTGGAGAGCATTGGAGCACGGTCTCATATCAAGTGAAATCGTGGAATTCGGACGCGTGAGCAGAGAGATAAGCTCGTCGGAAGGAACCCCTGTCTCGCAGGTATTCCGGACCGAGCAGATCAGTTTTGAAGGATGCGAAGGACGGTGCACTTCCAGGCCGATTCAGTTTCCGGGAACTTCATAAGAATCAGAGACATTTGAGTCTTCTTTCCAGAACATCCGAGATCAGTCAATTCGGAGCTTTGAGAAGAAAGATACGGTCTCCGGAATGGACACATGTCTAGACGCTTCTCTCTGGTCGTGTAAATGCACTTCAAAGATGTGCCCTCCAGGAAACCTTACACTTCCCAAGCACTGAAACTTCCTTCATCAAAGTTGGAGATAAATCAGTCCTCTGTCTTTTGCAACCGGAATTACTCAATTCGGACAGGTCTCCAGGAAGTTACACTCTCCGGAATGTGAGATGGTCCAGACAGCCCAGGATGACTAAGTTAAACATGCCGCGATTTCAATGCCACGGTCCACACTTGGCTGTGGCAACTTTTGTGCACCCTCGGCCAACGACACGATCTTCATGCCACAGTCTACACTTGACCGTGGCAAACACACACTTGGCTGAGAGGAACTTCTTGCATCCTTCGGCGATTGACACGGCCTAAATGCCACGGTCTGAGGCTTGACCGTGGCAACTTCTTGCAACCTTCGGCAATTGGCACGAGCTGAATGCCACGGTCTGGGACTTGACCGTGGCAAATGAAAAAGTGGCTGGAGACAACTTCTACACAGCTTCGGTTTTTGACACGACATCAATGCCACGGCCTGAGACTTGGCCGTGGCAAGCATAGACTTGGCTGGGAAGGATTTCACACGCATGCGAGTTTTTGCACGGTCTGAATGCCACGGTCTGGAGGCTTGACCGTGGCAACCTTTACACATCTTCGGCGTTTGACACGGTAGCTTGCCACGAGTTCCAGATGAAGCTTGATCAGACCGTAGCATCAAAATGAACCAAGAAGACAAATGAAGTCTTTGACACGGTCAGGAATGCCACGGTCACACCAAGGACACACCAGACCGTGGCAAACCCTTCTTTGCCCATCAAGGCCGGGTCAGTACCCGGTTTGTTCCGGGTTGACCCGGTTCGCCCAAGCCTCCTTTATAAGGTTTTTAGACCTAATCTGTAGAGAACACTTAATCTACTTTTAGTCTTCTTTCCCCTTTTGTGAAAACCTACTGAATACACTTTGTTTTAGAGAGTTTAAAATCGATTTGCAGTTTCTTTCCATCTTGTTCATCATTTCTTATCATCAAAATCAACTTCTAATCATGATTAACAACACATCTTGCAAATGATCTAGTGTGTTGATCATGATTAGTGAGTAGTTACCTTAATGAGGTTCTAGATGTGTAGGTTAGGGTGCTAAAGTGTTAGATTAGGAGTGCTTAGGGCTAGATTCATTGATTCATTTCTCTAAACAACTGTTCTCTATGCTAGATCCTTGATAATCACTTGAGATCTAGATTCTGGGAATTTCATGCACCAAAAGTGTTTGATGAAATTCCTGAAAGAGTTGTGTTAGAGGTTTAAGCAATTTTTCATCATGGGAATGATTTGTTAAATGCTTGAATGATCATTGAGAACTGTTTATTAATGCATATTGATTCATATTTCACAAATGGGAATTTGGTTTGAAAATGGATTAGTATAGGGGTTAATACCTTCATGAGAGGATTAACCTAGATTAGAGTTCTTAATCATTTGAATCATGTCTCATCATTGTCATTAGCATTTCTAGTTTAGCACCAAAGCACCCTAACCAACTATCATGTCTAGAATCTCATGCCTCCATCATATCATATTCATATCATTTGTCATTGTCATTAGTCTTTAATCCTGTTTATGTTTATAGTTGTCTCTAGATTAATAAAAACCCACTCTTGTTTGCTTGAATTAAGAACTTGATCATATAGCTTAGTGTCTAACACCACATCTGGATTGATAAACCTCTTCGTGCTACATTGACAAGGGGATTGATAGCCCTGAGACCCTAAAAAGTCGTGTCTATCATGTTGTTAATCATGGCCAAATTGTGGTTTGATTAGCATTAAGCTCTGATCTGTTCTTGAGATCAAGTGCTTACTTTCTTGTTTTTACTGATTCCTTTCAAGTTCTGTTTGTGATTTTAGGTGTATGAACACCAGGTCTAGATCAAGAAGCTGTGGTCCTCCTTTTCCTCTAAACGACAACATCAACCTTTTGGTACCAAGGAGAAGAAGAGACAGACGTGGTAGACAAATTGATCAGACTGAGATGGCAGAACAAGGAGATCACGTGGTAGTTATAGAACAACCAGTTCAGGAGCAACAGGCTCAAGGTCATGGAGCTGGTATTGGAGTTGGTCAAGGGTTTAGGGTTTAGCCAAAAGCACCACCAGGGTTTGGTCCACCACAGTTCCAACAGCAGGCGCCGGTTCAACAACAGTTTCAGCCACCAATGGTTCAACAGCAGCCACAGATGGGTACAGATATGGTTGGTATTCTGCAACAACTACTTCAGGGTCAACAGACTATGCAGCAGGAAATCAAGGAACTGAAGCAAAACCAGGCATCAAGCTCAAGGAACCAAGGTCACCTACCTGGAAAACCAGAACCCAACCCCAAGGAATATGCCAAAGCTATTACACTGAGGAGTGGCAAGGAGTTACCTGGTATTGAGAACAACAAAGTGATCATTGAGGACAATGATCAACCTCAGGGGGAGGCAGCCTTAAAGGATGATCAAGTTGCTGAGAAACCAAGGACAGAAAAGGGTAAAGAGGTAGCAAAGGAACCAGAACCAGAGAAGAAGCATGTGCCACCACCTCCATACCAACCCAAGCTCCCATTTCCAGGGAGATTTAAGAAGCAACTAGTGAACAAGGCAAGAGCTGTATTTGAGAAGGCACTCAAAGAGACACCACTCACAATGCCTCTCATTGATGCATTCCTAATGATGCCAAAGATGGGGAAGTTCTTGAAGGATGCAATTCTGAACAAGACAAAAGAGCTTCAAGGCATGGTAGTACTAAGTCATGAATGCAGTGCTATCATTCAGAAGAAGTCCATTCCAAGGAAGTTAACTGATCCAGGGAGCTTCACACTCCCTTGTGCCATTGGACCTCTTCTATTCTCTGGATGTCTTTGTGATTTAGGAGCATCAGTCAGCTTGATGCCATTCTCCATAGCTAAGAAGTTGGGCTTTAGAGTTTTCAAACCCTCAAGGATTTCTCTTATCCTTGCAGATAGATCAGTTAGATTGCCTGTTGGTATGTTGGAAGATCTACCTGTCAAGATAGGTGGTTTTGAGGTTCCAACAGATTTTGTTGTGCTGGAAATGGATGAGGAACCAGTAGATCCTCTCATCTTGGGCAGGCCATTCTTAGCAACTGCAGGAGCCATTATTGATGTGAGAGGTGGGATAATAGAGCTTCAACTTGGGTCTGAAAGGCTCAAGTTTGATGTGAATGAGATGATGAAGAAACCCACCATTGAAGGTCAATGTTTCTATGTGGAGACAATGGACCAGTTGGCTGATGAGTTGCTTGAGGAACTGAACACTGAAGATCCTCTTCAAGCTGCTCTAACTCAAGAACAAGGAGAGAATGAGCTCTTGGCTGAAGCTAGTGAAGGGTATAAGCTGTATCTGGACAATGCAAGAGAGCTAGGTCCTGAAACAAAGTTTTTGGAGCTGGAACAAAGGGGCTCTGAAGTCTTTGCTATCAAGGAATCAGTCACCAGCCAAAGCAGCCTGGACCAGGACTGGAATGAGGCTGATGCACCCTCTGTTGAACTCAAGCCTCTACCAACAGGGCTCAGGTATGCATTCTTAGGCCTGAACTCTACTTTTCCCATGATCATAAATGATAACTTGCTGGAGCATGAGGAACGTGCATTACTTAGTGAAATAAGGAAATTCAGGAGAGCCATAGGGTATTCCTTGGCAGACATTAGAGGAATCTCTCCTGAAATATGCACCCACAGGATCCACCTGGAGGACCAAGCCATGTCCTCTATTGAGCACCAACGTAGACTTAACCCCAACCTTAGGGAAGTGGTTAAGAAGGAGATACTAAAGCTTCTTGAGGCAGGGATAATTTACCCAATCTCTGACTCAAGATGGGTGTCTCCTGTTCATGTTGTGCCCAAGAAAGGTGGGATCACAGTGGTGAAAAACGATAAGGATGAACTCATAGCTCAAAGAACCATAACTGGCCATCGCATGTGCATTGACTATAGGAAATTGAATTCTGCTTCTAGAAAAGATCATTTCCCTTTACCATTCATTGATCAAATGCTTGAAAGGTTAGCTAATCATCCTTATTTTTGTTTTCTCGATGGGTATTCGGGGTTCTTCCAAATTGCCATAGACCCCCGGGATCAAGAGAAAACGACATTCACCTGCCCTTATGGCACTTATGCTTATAGGAGAATGCCCTTCGGTTTATGTAATGCACCAGCCACTTTTCAAAGATGTATGATGCACATTTTCTCTGACATTATTGAAGAGAAAGTTGAGGTGTTCATGGATGACTTTAGTGTCTATGGCTCCTCCTTCTCGGACTGTCTATCTAATTTGACACAGGTGTTGGAGAGATGTGAGCAGCACAACTTGGTGCTGAACTGGGAGAAGTGTCATTTCATGGTGCAAGAAGGAATAGTCCTTGGGCACAAGATCTCTGAAAAGGGTATTGAGGTTGATAAGGCAAAGGTGGAAGTGATGGTAAATCTGCAAACCCCCACTTCTGTTAAAGGGATAAGGAGCTTCCTTGGTCATGCAGGGTTTTATAGAAGATTCATAAAGGACTTCTCAAGGATTGCCAGGCCCTTAACAAGACTGTTGTGTAACGAGGTGGATTTCATCTTTGATGCTGAATGTGAAGAAGCCTTTAAGTTGATCAAGGAGGCATTGGTTAGTGCACCAATAGTTCAGGCACCAGACTGGTCCCTACTTTTTGAGGTCATGACAGATGCCTCTGACTTTGCTGTTGGAGCAGTACTTGGACAAAAGAAAGACAAGAAGCTGCATGTGATCTACTATGCCAGTAGAACACTTGACTCTGCCCAAGAGAAGTATGCTACAACTGAAAAGGAAATGCTGGCAATTGTCTTTGCCTTTGATAAGTTCAGAAGCTACCTGGTGGGATCAAAGGTCATTGTGTATACTGATCATGCAGCCCTCCGGTACTTGATGACCAAGAAAGATGCCAAGCCAAGGCTGTTGAGATGGGTTTTATTGCTCCAAGAGTTTGATATGGAGGTGCTTGATAAGAAGGGCATTGAGAATGGGGCTGCAGACCATCTCTCAAGGCTGAGGATTGAAGAAAAAGTTCCCATAGATGATGCTTTGCCTGAAAAGTCTCTGATGGTGCTCCATTCATACTTGGATTTTGAGGAAGTAGAGAGCATTCAAGAAAGGAGGATGCCTTGGTTTGCAGACATAGTGAACTATCTTGCATGTGGGGTGGAGCCTCCTGAATTAGATGCCTACAAGAGGAAAAAGTTCTTCAGAGATGTCCAAAGATACTATTGGGATGAGCCCTACCTCTATGTTCTGAACAAGGATCAGCTGTACAGAAGGTGTCTTGCTGAAGAGGAGATGCAACCTGTGTTGCAAGAATGTCATGGTTCTGCCTTTGGAGGTCACATGGGGGCATTCAAAACTGTGGCAAAGGTTCTTCAAAGTGGGTTTTGGTGGCCTACAATGTTCAAAGATGCCCAGTTGGTGGTTTCAGCATGTGATGCCTGTCAGAGGCATGGGAACATATCTAAGAGAAGTGAGATGCCTCAAAACCCCATTCTAGAGGTTGAGATCTTTGATTGCTGGGGGATTGACTTTATGGGACCTTTCATTTTATCCTACGGAAATCAATACATACTTGTTGCTGTGGACTATGTGTCCAAATGGGTTTAGGCCATTGCTTCCCCTACCAATGATTCCAAGGTTGTAGTGAGGCTGTTCAAGAACATCATCTTCCCAAGGTTTGGAGTTCCAAGGGTTGTCATCTCTGATGGAGGATCCCATTTTGTGAACAAGACTCTGGAAGGTTTATTGAGAAAGCATGGAGTTAAACACAAGATAGCTACTCCATATCATCCTCAAACTAGTGGCCAGGTTGAAGTATCCAATAGACAGATCAAGGCCATTCTTGAGAGGACTGTTAGCTCAAGCAGAAAGGATTGGAGCAAAAGGCTAGATGATGCATTATGGGCTTACAGGACTGCCTTCAAAACTCCAATTGGAACATCACCATTCAGTTTCCTATATGGGAAGAGCTGCCACCTTCCTATTGAGTTGGAGTACAAAGCTATGTGGGCTGTGAAGTTTATAAACTTTGATATCAAGACAGCTCAAGAGAAAAGGATCATGCAACTCCATGAACTTGAGGAGATTAGGCTTGAGGCTTTTGAAAGCTCAAAGATCTATAAGGAGAAAACCAAGGTTCTGCATGATCAAAAGATTCTGAAGAGAGAGTTCAAGTATGGTGATTTGGTCTTGCTTTACAACTCCAGACTTAAGTTGTTTCCAGGAAAGCTTAAGTCTAGGTGGTCTGGACCTTTCAAAGTTCTTGAAGTAAGGCCTTATGGTGCCATTGTCTTAGAAGGGAAGAGTGGTCAGGAATTTGTGGTGAATGGACAGAGAATCAAGCATTACTTAGTTTCACAAGGGAAGGAGGAAGCTACATCAGTTCCCCTTCTTGATCCACCAGCCTGCTAATCAGGTTACCAAAGTCAAACTTAGAGACATTAAACAAAGTGCTCTTGGGAGACACCCCAAGCTTACCCTTTGTAAATATGCTTTTGATCTTTTGATTCTTTTCTTTTTATGTTTTAGGATGTTTTGATGGGTCTGTTGAGTGTTTACAGGTGTTAGGTGTGAGTCTGAACCTTTGGAAAGTGAATGCAGAATGAAAAGAGATGAAGGAATGGAGACAAGCTTGTGCTCGGCCTTTGACATGGGGGCCAGCCACGGTCAAAACCAAGGCGTGGCAAGTCTCTTTGTGCTGCCACGGGGAGATAATCACGGTCTCAAGGCCAGGCCGTGTCAAAAGAGGCGTGTGTTCGTTGAATGCCACGGCCTTGTGACATGGAACCTAGGCGGCCGTGGCAAGAACAAAAGTGGACCAGGCAACATTCGGACCATGCCACGACTTGGTTGCCACGGGAAGAAGCTTAGGCCGTGGCAAAATGAAGGTGAAACGTCCAACGTTCGGGGTTTGCCACTAGGGGTTGCCACGGGATAAAGACCAGGCCGTGGCAAAGCAAAAGTGAAGCGGCCAAGGTTCGGTGTTTGCCACGGTCTACAAGACACGGGCTAAAGGCCTGACCGTGGCAAAGTTTTTGAGGGTTTGACCGAGGAATGAGCACGGCCACGAGGGGTTTGCCACGGGGACACAATCATACCGTGGCAAGAAGAAAGAAGAAGGACAATGCTCGGGGTTTGCCACGGCCTGAAGACACGACCAAGTCGAGACCGCGGCAAAGAGGCAGCATCCTCGACTGGTAGACACGGGCATGTGACACGGTCAAAGGGGCGCGATCCAAAATTTGAATTCCAGTTGACCGTACGGACGTTGACCGGTCAACAGACGCGCCAGGCCAGCTGTTCCCCACCACTCTTTCTTCTTCATCGCGAGTTTGCTCTCTCTTCTCCATTCTTGAACTCTAAACTTTCATATCTCTCTCGTTGCTGCATCAAATTGAGTGATTCCAACTGCATTGAACTCGTAATCCTGTCTAGTTTCTTGTTGCACATCCGTTTTACACTCGAAACTTGAAGATTCCAAGGTATTTAATCTGTTAAAACTCACCTTTTCCATGCTTTAGAGTACTGTTCATGAACAGAGAAAAGCAAATGGAATCGATTTTAACGGACTTCTTGATACCTTGGAATCATTTTGTGAGTATTGTGCAAGTAGAATGGATAGGGATTTCATGAATCTTGCTTGAGAATGACCTGTTCTTGGAATTTTTGAGAAATTTTCTTGAAAATCATCATGTGAATCGATTTTTTTTAGAAATTGTGTTTCAAGCTGAACTCTTTATGTGCATTGCTTCTTGCCATTGCTTTGAGTTTAATGAGTTTTTAATCAGCTTGAAAGACCTTCTTTTAAAGAAAAATCAATTGGTGCTGCTCATGAACTTGGTGAATTTTTGAAAAACTTTTGTTGTTCTCTTGCTTTGGTGCTTACAATGGTTTGAGAAAATGCAGGATGGGAGGAACAAAAAGACAAGCAGCCATGGAGAAATCTAAAAAAGAGAAATCAGAGGATCAGATTTTGCCTTTTGGGCACAAAGTTTTCGAGAAACAGAAAAGGAGGAGAAAGCCAAAGGATTCAGCTGCGAAGAAAACAAAGAAGATTGCTGCACCAAAGAAAACAAAGGCCTCCACTTCAAAAACTTCTGGTACTGAGCTGGCATTGGTTGAGGTCGTTCACAGGGCAGGAAAAGAGGTGGCTGTGGCTGAGGATGAAGACGGAACAGAGAGTGACCCTGAAACAGCATTGAAGCGGGCCAAGAAAGCAAAGTCAGGTTCTGAGGACAGAGAGCCAACTTTTGATGCCTACTTTGACATGTTCAGAAGTGCAAAAGTGCAGCAAACCAAGTTCCCTGATATGGAACTGCTGAGGAAGATGGGTATTCTTGAAGAGGTTCAGCTCATTTTCAACAACATGGGGTTTGGTGGATTCTTTGAGATGAAAGATGTGGCTCATGATGGTGTTACACAAGAATTTCTTGCATCCCTTCAAGTTTGTGGATATGGCCCTAGAGATGCAAGAATCAAAGAGGGCAATGGTCTTGGGCACATAGAGTTCACAATAGATGGTGCACAACACCATGTAAGCTTCAAAGAACTTGATGAGATCTTTGCTTTTACAAGACCTGCACAAGAAGAGACAGTGAAGTTCAAATACCCTGATCACATGATCACTGACTTGTGGGATACAATTGCTTTTGGGAGCTTCAGAGGAGGAAGATGCAAGAGTTCATGGATAAGAAACCCAGCAATCCGCTATGCTCACAAGGTGCTTTGCCAAATGTTCTTTACCAAGCACAATGATGGAGTGGTGCATCTAGCTGACATGGAGCTACTGGGTATGGGTCTTCATCTTCTCATCAGTCACTTGAAGAGCAAGAGAGAGTTTCGCCTTCCACATTACATCCCTTCTAGCGGTGCATTCTTGGCACGCCAAATGCTGATTTACAAGGACATTGCTTGGAGTGAGGGTAAAAGAAAGAAGCTCACTAAGCTGCACAATGGATGGCTAGTGACAAGGATTCTGAAAGCAAGAGGTTTTGTCTTTGATAATGTTGCAGTCAGGCCTGGGTTGATTGATGAAGTTACCCTCACCAAGGTTGGGTTTCTAAAAGAAAGCAATGGTGAACACTTCTTGTACACCTTCAAGCTCTTGCAAGATGAAAAAGTTCATGTTCTGTTGCCAAACCCAGCCATCACCACTCTCACAGAAAGGCACAATGTCTCCTTTATTGTCCTAAAGGATCAGCTCTACAACTCAGCCATTCACCCTCCAATTCCCAAATGTAAGAAGCCAATTAATTCTAAGGGTAAAGAGCCAGCTGAAGAGGAGGACACAACTAGGACCGCTGGTTGTGAGCATGAGGAGCCAAGAGATTTTGAAAGAAGGATGGGAGCAGGAAGGTATCACTTTGATTGTTACCAACTCATCTTCTTATTATACTTGAATTAAGATAGCTCCTCATAGTTCTAGTGTCTAGAATATCTCCATTTCGATTGATACCTCAAGTGCTACAATGACATGAGTAGTTGAGGAATTGATCAGGATTGAAAAATTCCTACTATCAATTTGGCGCCGTTGCCAATTGGAGATTCATTCTAGCATTAGAACTTTGGATCTTCTTGAGATCAAATCATTTTCTTTTGTTTTACTGATTACCTTTCAAATGCTGTCTTTGTTTTCAGGTGTATCAACACCAGAAGTCAAGCAAGGAGACAAAGAGAAAGAGCTGAGCACATTGAGAGGTTGGGTATGGATCAAGGGCAACAGGCTCATGGTGGTAATGGAAACCACCAGGCTCAGCAAGAGGGTCCAGCACCACGTCCAAGAATAGTTGTGGAAGCTGGTGATGAGGCCAATACTCAGGGTCAGAGATATGGGATTCAAGCTCCTACACCTGAAAACGATTTTGAGATCAAATCTGGCTTGATCAACATGGTGCAATCAAACAGGTTCCATGGCTTGGCATTAGAAGACCCATTAGATCACATTGACAACTTTGATAGAGTTTGTGATCTAACTAAGATGAATGGAGTGAGTGAGGACAGTTTCAAGTTGAGGCTATTTCTTTTTTCTCTAGGAGACAAAGCTCATCAATGGGAAAAGTCTCTACCTCAAGGATCAGTCACAACATGGGAGCAATGCAAAAGAGCATTTCTAACCAAGTTCTTCTCTTCATCAAGAACAGCAAGGTTAAAAAATGAAATCTCAAGATTCATTCAGAAGAACCATGAATCCTTTTGTGAGGCTTGGGAAAGATTTAGAGGGTCTACCATGCAATGCCCTCACCATGGATTCTCAGATTGTCAGCTGCTGAGTACCTTCTACAGAGGTGCTTTACCAAAGGTCAGACTCCTCTTGGACACAGCTTCAAATGGTAATTTCATGACCAAGGAAGTCAATGATGCTATCACCTTAGTGGAGAATGTAGCTCAGAGTGATGAGCTTTATGGATCAGACTTTGAAAGGAATTCAAGAGGAGCGGTGAGTGCTGAAGAGGAAAGGACAAGGAAAGACATCAAGTCTCTCAATGAGAAGGTAGACACACTTCTCTTAGCTTCTCATCAGTCAGCCAACTTTGTTAGTGATGCGGTGCTGAGTGTCAACTACATGAGGGAACAAGTTTTACCCTTAACAAAACAAATGAAAGCCGCAAGTGCACAGCTAATCAGTTGCAGTATTTAGCGATCGAATCCACAGAGATTTGTGTGCCTGGTATTCTTCTACGGTTTTTAACTTTATGTCTAGACTAAATTGGTTTTAAAGGTTGGTTGTTTTTCTTGCAAATTCAACTAAAACAAAAGAAAGTAAATAAATCTATCCTAAAAAGCAAGTAAAGAAATCGAATGAGAGGCAATAGAACAAGTAAAATATCGAATGAAAGACTAATAAGGGAAGTAAATATCGAATGAAAGGTAAATAAAGCAAGTAAATAATGAACTAAGGAAATTGAAATGCAGGTCTAAATCGATGGAATTGTAAACTATGGCTAAAAACGCTGAGCTTTTGGGAACTCTAAGAGATCATAATCGGTTTTAACAATAAGGTAGATAGATTGGGATTGACGGATAACAATACATGGGTTCTAGAGCTCGAGTACGGCGGTATGACTACGTCACTGTCGTGATCATAACCAACTGTTTCTCGCAACCCTGACCAGTAGGTTTCCACTCTGGCCCTGGAAGGGAGAGAACGCAAGAGCTGCATAAGACTCGTCAATACTCACGATCTCGCCGCAGGTAGGTTTCCACTCCTACGGAAAAATTGCCTGTTTCATTCTAGGGCTGATACTTAATGAAAACTTTCGCAACACTAACTATCTAGATCAGATACTAGGTGATCAATCAAGCATACATGCAATAAGAACAAGAATAAACAGAGAACAGGTCGAAATCCCAGATCTATAAACCTAGATGTCTTAATCGATTATGAGAGCCCCTTTCGGGAACCCTAAACCCAACTCGGGATCTACTCAGACATGGCTGAGTTCGACATCATCATTGGTTTTAATAAAAGTAATGAAAAACAGTAAAGAAAAGAGATAAAGAAAGGTTCTCTATTGAAGAACTCGGACTTGAACAATCTTCTACAAAAATCTCATAAAAACGGCTAAAGGAAAAGGGTTTCAGTAAAGTATGAAGGGTTCTCCCTAAAAACGACCTAAATGACATGTATTTATAGTCTCCAATACTCCATGGTCTCTAGGGTTCCGGAATTGAGGCTGGGAATGACTTTGGGCTTCAGATAAGTGGGCTTTAAGTCGGAGCTTGAATGCCGTGGTCGGGAGTGCTGTGACTGCGGCAATTGGCTTGTTGGCCGCGGTCGGGAAGCTTCGGACCGCGGCAAATAGCTTGTTGGCCGCGGTCGCATGAGTTGCTGGCCGACTCTGCGTGGCTCCGGGGCTAATGGAATATATTGAGATCCAACCGTTGGAATGTCTCTAAACCAAGTGCAATTGAAAGCTGGTTGATTCTTCTATAAGTTGTCCAATTTTGAGGGTGATCAGACGGTGAGAAGGTCTTCGTCTCTCCATGAGAGTTCTGACGGTCTGCATTTATTCAAAAGAGTCTTTTTGTTCCATTTTGTGCCTCTTTATCCCAAATCACCTGAAAAGTCTTTTAAAATCCGGAAACATAGAAATCCTTTGAAAACCTTTGAAAATGGAGTAAAAACACCTGTAAAAGATTTTAAAATGATCCATAAAAATGGTCAAAATCCGGTGTTATCAGTTAGAGATGTGAATCATGTTTTTCAAGACACATTTCAAAGGCAATAGATCACAACTGAGGTGAACTTTGTAGGTGGCCAACAAGGTTACCAAAAGGGCTTTACCTACTACAAGAATCCTTCAAACCAGAACTTCTATCCTCAAAACACTCAACAACAAGGTTTTGTCCCTCCCCAACAACAAAGTCTCCAACAGAACTCAGAGAATAAGGATCAAGAAGTGCAGAATCTGCTCCAGCAAATCCTCAAAGGTCAAGCAAGTGGTGCCATAGTCTTCAACAAGAAAATGGCAGAGATTAACAACAAGGTGGATTGCACTTAAAGTGATCTTCTAACTCAACTTTCAACCTTGGCTTCCAAAGTCAAGACTCTAGAGAACAACAAGGGCCATTGCAGTTCTCAAGCTCAAAGATCTTTACCAAGGACATCAATTGCACATCAAACAGAATACTGCAATGCAATCCTCTCAAATGATGAGAATCATGCTGCTGTCCAAGAAATTGAGGACCTTCTCCATGGCAATGTCTCAAGTGAAAAATGCCTGACAAAAGATGATGAGGACGCCATCATAGATGAGTTTGAGTTCCTGTTCTGTGATCTCAATGAGGACATTGAGAAAGAAGGTGGGGAGGCACCTTCTTTTGATATGAGGAAGAATGAATATTACTGAAAGAAAGGATCAGAGAATGGTTCAAGGAAGGACATCTGATGGAGTCTCTAGCACTGGCTCAACAAGGGTGAAACCCAAATCTATTCCCAAGCTAGGCAACACAGGAAAGTTCTCCATCTCATGCTCTGTTGGAAATTTGAAAGTGGACAATGCTTTGTGTGATTCTGGATCAAGCATCAGTGTAATGTCTTTAGACATGGTGGAGAGACTAGGGATCAAGAGTCTTAAGCATCACCCCATGTCAATTACCTTTGGAGATTCATCCTCAAAGAATCCATATGGAATCCTTGAAGACTATCCATTAAAGATTGGTGAATGCACAGTTCCAACTGATTTTGTAGTCATGAAGATGAAAAAGACCAAAGAGCTACCTCTTCTGCTTGGAACTCCATTTCTGAACACCACAGGAGCAAGGATGGACTTTGATACTCAAAGAGTGGTGCTTACTAAGGTAGATGATGAAGTATCTTATCCCCTTAAACCTCCTCTTGCTGGATTTTGTGGGGTTATATCTGATGATTCTGATGAGTTGAAACACTATGAGATGAAGTATGTGGGGAGTATTGGAACTATAGAAGAAGCTCAACCCCTTGCATCTGTTGAGAAGACGAACAAATCCTTAGTAAGACCTGATCTTGAGTTTGAAGGAGAATTTTTTAGTGATGATGAAGCTTGCTTGGAATCTTTTTTCTCCTACACCAAGTGAGAAGGAGGTCAGCAGCAACAAAAGCAATGGTTCAGGGTCTCAAGACAAGAACCCAACAAGCACCAAATCATTCACTCTTGGGTCCTCTTCTCAAGTCTTAACTCTCACTCCATGGAAGTTTGAGGTGGAGCTGTGGAATACAAGGTTAAAGGCATTAGAGGATCAAAACCTTTTGCAAAAGTCAGGGCAATCCTCACACAAGAGCTCATAGACAAAGGGTCATCTGGTGTTCAAGAGCTGATGAACAGGGACCTAATGCTTGAATTCATGGACAAGACAAGGAGCATCAAAGCTCCTCCTCTCACTCACTAAGAAAAGAGTATGAAAAGTCAAACTTAGTGACTTAAAACAAAGTGCTCTTGGGAGACACCCCAAGCTTATCCTTGTACATAACTCTTTTTAATTTTTTCTCTTCTTTTTCATGTTTTAGGATATGTTAATGGGTTTTGTGAAGTGTTTTCAGGTCTAAGGTAACTTATGGATGTTGTGGTCCAATGACAAAGTGAAAAGGAGTCTGAGAACAAGCTGAGGAAGGACTTAAGGAATGAAAACTGGTGAGCCGCCTGGTGTACTACTTGGGTGTGCGAGTTGGACAAGGTCAGGTCCCATCTAGCACACCTGTTCGCAAATCACACCTACATGGGTGTGCGAGTCAGTTCTCCCCTGATCCAAGTAGCACACCTGTTCGCAAATCACATCTACATGGGTGTGCGGGTTGGTGTCTCCTAGGGCCATGTAGCAGCAACAAAGAAGGCCAGAACTTTCAAGATGCTTTATGTGCGACTTGGGTGTGTGAGATAGGAAGGAGAGCAGCCCATGTCGCACAACTACATAACACCAAGCTTTATGTGCGACTTAGGTGTGCGAGTTGGTCCAAGACAAGTCCATGCCGCACAAGGGAGTTCAGGCCAAGCCAAACCCATCTCCAGTGATGTCTGGCCTCATCTGGTACAGATACTCACTCCCCTTTTGCATAAGAACCACACCAGGTATCACTCCAAACACTTGTAAATGAGCATTTAGCATTTTTCTTTATCTTTTGCATGTTTGATTTTTCCTCTTTCTCATGCTTTTATAACACAAGGGACTGTGTTATTTAAGTGTGGGGGAGAGGCTTTGTGTTTACTAATCATGTTTTCTATGTTCTTATTTTCTCTTTTGCCTTTTTGAGTCTCATTTGATCATGCATACCATTTAGTGTATATAAAAAAAAAACCAAAAAATTGAAATATTTGAAAATTTAAACACAAAAACAAAATGTTCATGTAGCTGCATTCACATTTTAGGATTGAGTCTAGCTTGCATCATATAGGTTGCATTGTGCATGGAGTAATGATAGTTTTTTTTCTTGAGAGTACATCACTTTGAGAATTTGGACCAAATATGCTTGTGAAATGATTTTTATGCTTGCAAGGCTTGAAATGATTTGAATCTGAGAAGAAAGTTTATATTGAACTCAACTCTAATAAGTGAAAACCCTGAACTTGACTTGAAATTATCATTTGGTGCATTGTTTGAATAAGCTTGTGGATACCAATATACATATTTGAGCTAGAATCCTGTTTTTACCATCCTCTTCCTTAGCTCAAATAGCTGAATCTGCATAATAGATCAGTTTTCCTCACCCTGAACCCATCCCTCTTTCAAGCCAATTGTTTGTGTGTGATTGAGAGGCCACCTTGGACCAAACTTAGCAGAAAGTGTTAGGTTTAGGGCGACAAGTGCAAGTTTCATTGAGTGCTAAGTTCCATCATCAAGGAGCTGAGAGATTTGGCAAGAACTAGTGTGGGGGAATACTTGTTGGTGAGTGGAAAAAGGAGAGATGAGTGGAAATAAAATAAGAATGGTGAGAACTAGGGGATAGAAAAAGAAAAGAAATCAGTCTTGGAGTTTTGAGTCAAAGAAAGTGAGCTCTAGTGTTTTGAAAAGAAAGAGTCTAGCCTCTAAGTGAAAAAAAGAAGCCAAAGAGCTCAAATGTTTTAAAAAGAAAGAAAAAGAGGTTGGAGGTTACAAAAGAAAGTGAAAAAGAGCTATGGAAAGTTTGAACTCCAAGACTTGTGTATGAAAAGGAAAAGAGAATCCCCTAGTGAGAGAAGAATGAGTGTGAAAAGTAAGCAAGTGAGGACACTTTGAGTAGAGTGTGGGGTGGGATGAGTCCTTGCCCTTGTATGCATAGGTTGCCTTTTACCTTTAGCATTCTGCCAAAGTTTGGTCATTCATAGAGAGATCCTTTTGCTGCATTGAACCCACTCAGGCATTGATAAGATCATTTTAGTCTCATAACCTCACCCTAGCCAAACTCTGTTTGTTTAAACAATGCATCATTTGATTAACTTGGTAAAAAGCTTAATGAATGTTAAAGAGTTGAGGAATAGGAGAACTTGTGGAGATTACTGTTGAGTTGATACATCAAAGTATGGTTTTGCATTGCATATTGAGCATGAACTTGAATTCTCTTAGTGGTCACTTCTCTCAAAGGAAATATGAACTCCCATGCATTCAACCTCTCTCTCTCATTTGTTCTTGTTTGCTTGAGGACAAGCAAAGGAAAAGTGTGGGGGAGTTGATATACTCATATTTTGTCATGTTTAGGATTCCATTTTTGTCCAAATATTGAGTCTCATCCATACATTTAGGTAGTTTTACATATATTTGTCTTTGCTTTTGTCTTTAGTTAGGAATTGCATTAGGTCCTAGAGAGTTTAGCACTTTTGGAGAGTTTACAGGTCATTTTTAGCTAATTGGGAGCAACTTGGAGCTGGGATCATGGAGGAACCCTCACCTGTGTACAGCAACTCGGATAGATGGTTTGGTGCAGACAAAACCCTCCCTTTGATCGCGAGGGACGAAGGACTTGAAATGCGATTCAACCTCCGGTGTCTTACTCAAGAATCAAGAGGAATGAGTATTGTTTCCGGAACACTTGGAATCAGACGATTTGGAGCCGTGAACTGGGAGATATCGCCATCGGAAGGAACACATGTCTCGCGGCCCGATCAGTTCCTATGCGATGCGCCTCAAAGAACCGGTGTAACGGAGCCCTTACAGACGTCACTCGAACCAAAACTCGTCACAAAAGTTCGAGATATTTGAGTTGTCTTTCCAATTCAATTAAAATCATGCCATTTGGAGCCATATCGTGGAAGTTACTCTC
This sequence comes from Eutrema salsugineum, assembly GCF_000478725.1. Lineage (NCBI taxonomy): Eukaryota > Viridiplantae > Streptophyta > Magnoliopsida > Brassicales > Brassicaceae > Eutrema > Eutrema salsugineum. The sequence continues at coordinate 16,652,208 of NW_006256756.1, read as the reverse complement.
CCCTCAATGCAAAGTGGTCCGAGGAGGCTTAGGTTGTGCGATACGGTACTGCGACTTATATTAACTCGCACCCATGAATGTTCAAAGCTCTGGAAACAAGTTGAGACTTTAAAGATGAGTTTAAGGAGACTCTGAGCAAGGTAGAGACTTCCAGAATCAAATTTGAGTAAGTCCACAATGCTGTGCGAGATAGACCTACGAGTTGGACATGAAGTGGAAACATGTAGCACATGTGTTCGCAAATTACACCGACTTGGGCATGCGACTTGGGCAAGGAAGTGACCATCTCGCACACATATTATCTCCATAATGCGTCCTGGTTATGCGAGTTGAAGAGAAGGAAGCCTGAGCAGGACAAACATTCGCTGTTTACACCTAGATAGGCATGCGGCTGAGGCTGAGGGATTTATGGCACACAAGGCTGCTTCTATAGCTGTGCGACTTGGGCCTGCGACTTGGGAAGCACCTGACCATGTTGCACACCAGCCACCAGACCCAACTGAGCCGGGTCAGTACCCAGTTTGTCCTGGGCTGACCCGGTCCATTAGCACTTAGTATATATAGCTTTTTGGAGAAAACCCTAAACATCTTATCTTCTATCTTAGTTTCTCTCTAGTTTTCTTTCCTTTTGAGTGTAAAAACGTTTTTTGATTAAGAGATATCTGAAGGATTACATCATTCTAAAGCTGTTTCTTATCAATTACTCATCTCATCTAAACTCCTAATCATGATCAACATCACCTCTTGCAAAGGAAAATGTGTGTTAATCATGATTAGTGAGTAGTCTCTCTTTAAACTTCTAGGTGTGTAGATTAGGGTGTTTAGATGTTTGATTTGTGATGTTTAGGGTCTAGATTCTCATTTCATTTTCTTAGTTAGCTGCTCTTAATGCTAGATCTTTGCACATCACTCTGATCTAGAGCTTAGGCATTTCTCAACCCACAAGATGTTTGATGAAATTCTTGAATGAGCTAAGCTAAGGGTTTATGCCTTTTTCATCATGAGAGTGATAGTTAAATGCATGAATGACATATTAGAACTGTTTCTTAATGCTCATTGATTCATATTTCACAAATGAGAATTTGGTTTGAAAGTGGATTAGTGTAGAGATTAATGCCTTCATGAGAGGATTAGTCTAGATTAGAGTTCTAAGTTGAAATGTTTGAGATCATGTGATTGCTTGTTATGTCTTTCTGTATAAGATTCAGTCTTCTTGGTTGAGAGATTGTTTGGTCACTTATTAGGCTTGATGCATTATGCTTGTTGATTGCTTGATTATATCTAATGGTTGTTAGACTTGATTAAGTGATTAGCAAAGGGATTATTGTCATGGGAATGAATTAATCTGATTAAGAAGCCTAGACTAAAGAATAACTTGCATTGCATTATTGTTCTTAGCATCATGAATTCACATTTAAAGCACCCTAATCAATGACCACATCTAGAGGTTTAGCTTTCTCTTTATTTGAATTTGAGTCTTTGTTTTGTTTGTCTTGTTTGCTTGTTTAATTCTTAATTACTGCTTGTTCTTGTTTGTTTTATGTTTATAGATCACCTTGTTACCAACTCATCTTCTTATTATACTTGAGTTAAGATAGCTCCTCATAGTTCTAGTGTCTAGAATCTCTCCATTTGGATTGATACCTCAAGTGCTACAATGACATGAGTAGTTAAGGAATTGATCAAGGATTGAAAAATTCCTATGTACCCCGTCTAGGGATCAAGCCTTTACGTAGTTCGGTTTTTGTCGATGCTAAGGGGTGGTAACGTTTGAGGTTTATAACGTTCCAACGTCTTATCTCTGGCACTCCGGTTTTAGCATTCCCTAGAAAAACAAAGTTTGGTGGCTCAAAATCTTATTACAGGAGCACACACCCGTTTAGGACTGCTAAACAATGTATTGATAGGTCCTAAGGTCTTCTAGTTCTCATTTAGGGCTTCTCTGAAGATAAATGGCAAAGTGGGCTTTGATGTTGAGCCTTGTGGCTCATCCTAAGGTCCACCGGGGGTGAGAGTCTTCCAGGGCAGGTAAAACATGTGTTTCCCGCGGGTGAGAGTCTTACGGGACTGGTGAACTGGGTCAACTTGTTCTCCATGTATCTTTTGATTGCACCGTTGGATCTTTGTGATGTAAAGTGCTATGGAAAGCTGGTTGTCGCCTCTTGATTATCTCCAAATTTGAGCTGGATCGGACGGTGAGAAAGTCTTTATTTGAGACTGAACTTTTGACGGTCTGACTCTGAGCTAAAAATGTGAAATTCTTCCATTTTGCCATCATATTCCCTAAGTTTACTGAAAAGAGCGTTGAAACTACAAATACATGGAAATCATAATAAAAGTTTCTAAGAAAAAGTAAAACCTTTGAAAAAGCATTTGAAATCAATGGTGAAAAGTTGTCAAAATCAGGTGTTATCAACTCCCCTAGACGTAAGACTTTGTTTGTCCTCAAACCAAACAAGATCTAATCTGGAAAAATATCATTCAACAAAAATGAGAGGGAACTAAAAAATATCAGCAACCACAATTATAGACCTTAATTATGGACAATGCATCAATCAGATCAAGTCTAGAAAATTCTCATCAAAATACAAACATAAGTAATCCATTAATCCGTCATGCGAAAATCCACACACTTAGAACTAACTTCCAGTCAACTAGTTCTAATATTCATTAAAGGTTTCAGTGATTCTCATCAAAAGGATATTAAACAAGGTATTCAAGGTTAGGTATCAAAAAGGATTTTTAATGGTAAGGCTGATGTGTTTAGGGTTACCTTTTTCTGGAGAGACAGGATATTATGCAAAACAGCAAGAGAGGATGGAACTGATAAATGCCCCCACAGTTTCAGTCACACTCTTCTTGCTTAAAGATTTCTGATCTCCTTTCTTCAGGTTCTCCTTATAGTTCCCCCAGACTTGGATTTTTGTTCAGGTTGTGAATCCATAATACTTAAGTAAATACCTATTGCCTTGGCTCAAATGATTTCGGCTTCTAAGACTCTTTAGGCTTTTAGTTTCCTTTCCTTTCTGTCTTTTTCTCCTTTTTGCTTTTTTTTTTAATTTTTTTAGAAAGGGGAAACTATCTTTTGACTTGGAGTCTTAGGGAGCACGAAAATTACCCTTAAAAATGAGTTTTTCAGAGGCATCATAAGATTTCTGGCACACTCCCTTCTGGTCTCTTTCAGTCTTTCTCTTGAGTGACTGAAAACTATGTTGTTCCTTCCTCTCCGGCGTTTTTGCACATATCTGTCAAATTAGACTTAAAAGAATGCAGGAGGTTAGAACATAAAGGTTTGGGTTACGGGTGTGGTACCAGCTAAAGATGAACTGGCCATCTAGGACAACAAAGAGTGGTATAATTAAGGAAAAGATGTCCTAGATGTATATCATGATGCCTTCTTAAAACCAATGATGAGAAAATTAGATGTCAAGATTAAGTCCAAGTAAAATGAGCTAATATATCCTGGCAGAAAATATCTTCAGGAATAGAAGTCCTCTGGTGGGATTTAGTAGTGTAAGTACTCTAGCTACCGCCTAGTCTAGTTCTAAACCTTGAAAGAGCTTTTATGAGTGATTGGTGTAGAAGCAAACAGGTTGGTTATCATCATTGATTTTGTCATTATTCCCTCAAAATGTTTTTGACCTTTGAAAACACTTTTTGAAACTCCAAAGACTTTGAAAAGGTTTAAGAAAATCGAAAAATTTTAAAAATTTTAAAGAAAATGCAGAATGCAATGGCTCATGCAAGAAAAGGTGGTTAGAAAGGGATGAAATCCTCCCCATACTTAAATCACACTGCCCCAATGTGAAAATGTTTTTGACCTTTGAAAACACTTTTTGAAACTCCAAAGACTTTGAAAAAGTTAAAGAAAATCGAAAATTTTGAAAAATTTTAAAGAAAATGCAGAATGCAATGGCTCATACAAGAAAAGGTGGTTAGAAAGGTGGTGATGGATTGTGAGGTGGTTATGGTGGTGATGCTTGATCAAACTTGGATGCTAGGGGTCCAAAACTGATTTGAACAAGGTGGTGAAAGTGGCCAAGGGTGAAATGGAGATGGCCTAAGGTGGATGGGAGTGGCCAAGGTGGCCGGATGTGCTGGCCGCGGATGAAAACATCCCGGCCACGGTAGGACGCGTGTCGGCCGCGGTACGACGCGTGCCAGACGCAGTTGAAGTTGTCGCGGCCGCGGTAAAACACCTGGTGGCCGCGGCCGAACCTTCTTTGGCCGCGGTCAGCTCCTTTTCTTCTTTTTTTTTATAGCATACTAAGGCCTGTCTAAAATAAGAAAAACAAATCTTTTAATAGAAAAAGAAAGTTTAAACAAACATAAATAAGTACCTAAAATGGGTTGCCTCCCATCAAGAGCTTTGGTTTATAGTCCTTAGCTAGACTTTGCAAAGAAAAAGACTTAGTTCAAATATGATCTTGTCCTAAGACAAGTCCTTTTCGAAATCCTCCTATTCTGTCTTGCAGGTTCTTCATCACTCCAGAGTTCTTCTGGTTCAAATGCCTGGGCTATTTACTCTCCTCTTTTGCTCTTAAGTGGTGTAGCTTCATAGAAGATGTCCTTGTCGATGTTGGCAAAAGAAACTCACATGTTGTGCCAATCCATGATGGCTCCAGCAGTTGCTAAGAAAGACCATCCAAGAATAACTGGATAAAAGTCTTATTTGGTCTTCACTATGTATAAATCGACAGGTGCAATGCAATCTCCAATCCTTAGAGGAATGTCTCGGGCTATCCCTCTTGGTGTTTCACTTGAATCATCTGCTAAGCTAATCTTTGTCCTGGTACTTGAGATGTGCTTAATGCCAAGTCTCAAAGCAGTTGCTTTGGACATCATGCTAATGCAAACTCCAGAATCACAAAGAATATTGAGGAATCTTTCACCTCTAATGTCACAAGAGATAAGAAATTGACATTTGTCTTGAACTTTGTGCAGAGTTCGAACTGGTATACCTTCTTGGGCGTGTGTGAACAAGTCTTTCATCTCTTGGATTGACTCTTTGCTGTCACAAAAAAAGTGGCCTATCATGTAGTCTCTACATGCTTTGGCAAACAAAATTCCTTCTGGCAGGGTCTGAACTACTTAGTTGAACACTTTTGAAGTGCTTCTTTGCTGATTTTGTATGTGTAATCACTGGCTTCTTGGGGATCTTTGAGGTGGATCCTGTAAACAGCTACATCAGGTGATGATCTAGGAAAAGATAGATACCTGGCTCTTCTGAAATATGTAGAGATGTTTTCCTTAGTCTCCTTGCTGTATCTGAAAAAGACTTGAAGGCAGCCTTGTTTCCAGACATCATGGAATGCTAGATAGAGAGGAATGGACTATACAAACTCGTTGAATTCGATCAGTCTCTCTCTGGATATGCTCTTGATTATTGGTTTTGTGTTGTCATCAGATGAATCGTCCCCAGGGTTTGGATCTTTTACAAACAAACCATACTCTTCATCTTCTTAGAATTGCTCTTTAAGCTCATTGTCACAAGTGTAAACCATGTTGCAAGATCCATAAGTGTTGGATTCTTCCTTTTCCTTTGATGCTTGTGCAGTGATTGAGAAGACAGCTTGATCAAACAACCTAGGTCTGGTCACATGAGGTCGGTTTTCTGATGAACAGGCTTCAGAAATAGGTTGAAAGCTCTCCCAGTCTAAGAAGTCATGCTCCACCGTGGGTGAGGAGCTCGGAGCCGCAGGTGAGGAGCTCGCAGCCGCGGTCAGCTCCCTCCGGCTCTCCATGCTTGCTTCTTCAATATCTTCTTCTCCATTGTTGTTCTCTTGCTTCCAGTGGTTGTCAGGCACGTATGGGGTATCCAAATCATTGATTCCAGAGTTCAGATCATACTCCTTATGATTTTTAGAAAGTTTTTCAACTTTCTCTTCTACTTCATCTAAAGCATAGACAACTTTTTCTAAAGTAGCATCAAGCTCTTCTGTCTTTTTTTCAACATTTGCTACGCCTTGCCACAGCTCCAATGTGTAGTCGGAGGTCTGGTTTTTGCCCTCATTCAGCTCCTTATCCAAGTCATCGATCTTAAAGGTTAGGGTTTGCAGCTCCCTTTCGTTTTGCCGAATGCTGAACTTGTTTTTGTCTTCTTCTTCCCTGACAGACTCTATTCTCTGATCTATCATGTCATTAGCTTTGGTTCTCTGATCCTCCAGTGTCCTCACATGCTCAGAGAGTTCATCAACCTTCTGTCAAGGCTGATGATCACGTCATCTATCCTTTTTTGCAGGGCAGCATCGATGAGGGCTTGGGAGGCAAGGAACTGATTCAGCTTAGCTTCCAATCGATTAATCAGGATGTTAAGTCGATTGTTCTCATAGTTCTGGTGCAGAATCTGATGAGGAAGAGGATGAGATGGTCGACGGTTCACCAGGTGTGGTGAATAGGGCTCATCTCGGTGGTGTGGAGGTTGCGAGTCTCCATGGTGGTTGTTCGGATTAGAATTCCGAAGATGATGATCAAAATCACGCCTGGAGGGTGATTCACATGCGTAGGGAGCTTAACACAGGTCGCAGGACCTTCGCTCGGGGTTAGGGTTTCTCCTTGAATGATCCATGCTTCAAAGGTTTCTGAAACTAGGGCAAACAGAGGAAAGAATAAGAAGGAAAAGAAAAAGTTAGGGTGTTTATGAATTTGGTTTACTTCCTATGTTTTTGGCAGAAACTCGACATATATATAGTCGTCTGCGGCTTCAACCTCCCAGGTTTAGACCTCCAACAACCTAGGGTTTTTTTTAAAAAGCCCCTTGGTCCTCCTTAAGTTTTAAATTTATAAAACCCTAGTGTATGCAAGTGCAAAGATGTACGTTGTAGGACTTAGGGTGTCGATCCACAGGGAGGATGTCTAATCTGCAAGAAACAACAAACAGGAAAGTAAGCAAACTCATAAACCAATAAAAGATTTGGGGTTTTTGGTTAAGATCCTAAACTAAACCTAATCTAATATTCACAGGAGATGCAATGCAAGATGAATTGTTAAAAGAGCATCTATAGCATATCGACTCAAACTACTCTTAAACTCATAGGTGGCAATTTAGACTTCTCCGGTTTTCTCTAATCGATGTATGGTGGCATTTCCAATTAGCTTCCGGCGATTTATCTTCATCTGTTTCTAGGAATCTGCATTGAACTATAATAAACACATGTATGATTAACAACTGTCGTCACCCTAATCAACTAATCTCTTAGATCTAGCAATTAACTCTCGTTCTCATGCTAAACTTAAGATCATGCATTTAACATTGAATTCGTCTGCTCACATCTTCTCTATAGGTAGCTTTCGACTCCTATAGCGACTATGTTCTTCTAAAGCTAGGTATGAATAATCTGATACAGCACTCTCGTGGCTCTGATTGATCCTGGGCTCAGAGTTTACCGATTATGTGTCACTTTTATGTGTCATTTACCCTATTTACCGATTATGTGTCATTTTTTATTCACTACAAGAATACAGAGTTTTGCCGATAGAAAATACAGTCGCATATCAGTCGCTAAGCCTATATACGCTCTAATTTGCGACTGAATTTGTTTGTAGGTAATTCTTCGTCGCAAATTACGACAGTCGGAATTTCGTCGCAATTTTGTGACTGATGACCGACAAATCTGTCGTCGATAGGAAACAGTCGCAAAATAGTCCGTAAATATTACGACTGATTAACGACTTAATTTACGACTATTGTGCAACTTTATATTAGTCATACTGGTCTGTCACCGAGTAGTAGTAAATCAGTCGTTAATTGTTAGCATTTTACGACTGAATTGTGACTACATTGCGACTAAATAACGACTGATCCTATTGCTTACACGACTTATCCTAAAACAATACTGATCTGAATTCACAAACAAGTAAAAACAATATTCTAAAATTGTAAAAGCATATGAAACCAAATTAAATTACATTACATAACCCATACATTGTCTTTGTAAACAAAAGATAACATAACCCATACAATCTCCAATGGTACCATATACAACCATTGGAGATAAGTTAAAAAAGGGCTACAAAAGATAACAGTCTACAACCAACATCAGTCGACAGACAAAAAAAGAGATAAGAGAGGAACCTAGGATCAGTTTGAATTTGGATCAGCAGCAGTAGTTTGTGCATTCGATGCAGATTGTGTAGCCAAAAAGTCTGCAAAACTAGGATCAGTTTGAGTTAAATACCTTTCAACCAGAGTGAGTTGATTGATCTTTGCTTGTTGTGCAGCTTGTGTAGCCAAAAACTCATCTTCACGTCTTGCATTTTCAGCCACTTGTACTTCTATCTCTCACTGAGATTGTTGTTAGCTGTTCGTGAAGGCTGTTGTATGCTGAGGAGCTTCCCGAATAGTTCCGCTTTCCATTAACATGTCATTGTAAGATGCTTCCAACTCCATACAGAACTCCTCTTTCACTCATGATAGTGGACTGCAAAGAAACAGATCATTCAAACTTCACCAAAACTCATAGGAAAAAAACACTTATTGGAAAGAAAAAAAAGCCATAATATACGTGAAGAAATAGATCATTCTCCTCTTCTACGGATAGCTCTGAAGTCTTTGAGTTTTCTGTCCCGAGTGCAGACAACTTCTCTTGCAGGTTATTCTTATATGTTTCAGCAACTCTTTGCGCCTTTCCATCAACAGAAGTACCATATTTTTTTGTATGAGTCTCTATGAAAACTTCACCAAGACTCACTGGTCTTACCAATTCATCTTCCTGAAATGATGAGAAAAAGGTTAATGAATAAGCAAGATACACATACCATTTCCTGTTGGATTTGTAGATAGGACTTTTGACCTGATACGTGAACATGAGGACCAAGACCGCCACGTTCAGACATCCGAGCTGCTGATGTGGTTGCACTCTTCTCTTTTGGTAATTCAAACACAAAAATCCCTTTTTTAGACATTAGATAACTTAAAAGTACACCTAATGGTAACACACTCTAAATAAAATGTCTAATGGAATGATGGTATTTTTGATGTCTAGATTAGTGTATTCGACTTCAAATGTTTTAGTACAAATAGAACAATGACAAAAGATTTTAAACTATTTAAACTAAATTATTTACTAATATGTTTTTATCTACATTCGTCTATACTAAATTATATTTCACTAGTTCAAATATTGCTATTAAATTTTCAAATAATAAATTAAAATGGAAAATTGTATCAGCTCACGCAAGGCGTGGACAAGTTCACTAGTTCATTAATTATTCATTATTATCTAAAATCTTTTATTAAAATAAATAAATCGGGAACTCGAAACGTTTTAACAATAAATCGAATGTTAAATATTTGAAGAAAACTAATATAAATATAATTATAATCCTTATAAAAAATAATTAAATAATTCGCCCATGGTCCCTGGAAGCAACCATGGATTTAACGATCATATCATCTAATATAACCTAACAATCAACCATTAACAACTTTCAATTATCAATCATATTCAATATCTATACCAAGTATACACTTATCACAAGATCAGCTAATGCATCAAGTGAATCTACACACTGATCCTCACCTTAAAACACCACAAGGACGAGTCTGAAGAGAAGAAGTTGGTATCCAAGCTCTGTGATATACACAACACAAAAAATAGGATTTCAGATTCGCAGGTCCTTACTGTGTCTTGGCCGAGAAAATACAGCGATAACTATTGTAATTTACCTCGGAAACGCGATCTGAAAGTTGTTATGGAAAGAGGAATCCGAGATCTACAGATCGGTATGTGGATAGTGATAACACCGTATTTTGACCACTTTTATGGATCGTTTTGAAATACTATTTTTATGTTTTTAATTGCTTTTAAGTACTTTTATTACGTTTCTCTAGTATTTGTAGTTGCAAGACTTTTTTCAGGTAACTTAGGGAAAAGCTTAACAAAATGGATAGAAAACCAGATTTCAGCTCAGAGTCAAACCGTCAGACTTTCACCCTTGACTGAAGGCTTTCTCACCGTCTGATCCAGCTCAAATTTGGAAATCTTAGAGATGGAAGTATCAGCTTTCCAGCACACTTTACAGCTTGGAAATCCAACGGTTCAATCAAAAGATACGCAAAGAGCAAGATGTCCCGTAAACCAGCCGGCAAGCATTTCCACCCGCCGCCAACAGACCAATCCCCGCGGTCAGAAGCACCGCGACCGCGGCCAGCCACCCATTTCCCGCGGTCACACTCATCCCGACCGCGGCCAACTAACTCCAACTTTGAAGGCCCATTTTTGAAGCCCATATCATTTTCCCAGCCTCAATTCCGGAACCCTAGACACCAGAGAGTGTTGGAGACTATAAATACATGTCATTTAGGTCGTTTTTAAGAAGAGAAGAAGAGAGACGAAATACATGTCATTTCGGTTTCTATTCTACTTTTTAATACTATGTTTTTGATTTCGTTCATCATGTCTGAGTATTTTTATTGTTGGGATTAAGGGATTTTTGATGGGGATTTATATGTTCGATGAGGATTCCATGTGCTTATGAGCCGAATCTTAGAACTTTTTCTTCTGAATTCGTTTTTACTGCATGAGAGTAGCGTCATGAACTACAATCTGATCCAGATGCTTGGTGACACGAAAGTGTTCATCCGGTGTCAGATATAGTTTGGGAGAGCAAAACAAGCATAGGAGTGGAAACCTACCTATGGGCGATTTGTGAATGCTGACGAGTCTTAAACATAATGCATCTCTTCTTTTCCAGGGTCAGAGTGGAAACCTACTGGTCAGGGTTGACAGAGATAGTTGTCTATGATCACGACAGTGGCGTATTCATACATCCGTGACTCCAGTTCGAAAAGTTTAAGCTAAGATCTTATCAAATTTACTCTCTAGCAATGTTTTGAATCGTTCTTACCCCTGAGAAAACTTCCCTGAAGCCCATCACTTTCTTTCTTATAGATTCACACCGTTTTATTTCAAGATTTAGTTCATTATTTTCATTCCCTTTCAATCGATTTTTATTAAAGCAATTAGGTTAGCCGTTTTTCTCGTTTTTACCCGTTTTCGCTAAGTTTAGTTATTAGGTCATTTTAATTTCCGTATTTTCTCTTTAGGATTCGTTTTTACATTTTAAACACACCACCAAAACCCCCCCACAAAACTGTTTGGTTCTAGACTTCCTTACTTTATATTTCTTCCGAAAGCTTTTGCAGGAAAGATCTTCCTTCCCTGTGGATTCGATCCCTAAATACTACAATCGATCAGCTGTGCACTTGCGGCTATTGATTTCATTTAGGGTAAAACTTGACAACCCTCGACACACACCACATCAGATAGCTAACTGGGTCCTTCTGGATCGACAAAAAATCTTCTCTCAAGTTTGCACTGCAAAACTGGAAAAATCAGATTTGCAGAAACAAATGATTTTTTGCCAAATATCAGCTCATGTAAAAAACGGAGCTTACCTCGGATTTAAGATCTGCAAAATTTATGGATTCCTTGCAGTGAAAATTTTCCAGAGGTATAGAGATCGACACCTAGCTCGATCTGAGTTACTAGCAAACGACTCAACAAAACCCTTACTAGAAAAAATTTTAAACTGATGCTGTAGAGGTTATTATCGAGTTTGACTGCGTTAACTCTGTGTGGCTCTCAGAAGAAAGTAACAGGCCTTTATATAGGGAGGGGGTCGAACTCCTTAGGTATAGGGTGGAGGAGAAATGACAAAAACACCCTTACTCACAATTAGCCTTTTTTCCTCTTTTCTTGGGCTTTGATGGATTTTGGGCTGATTTTTAGGATATCACAATTCTCCCCTACTACCAAAGAATTCGTCCCCGAATTCAGCTCCATCACTGCCCTGCGCTCATGTCCTTGAAGAGCTCGGGGTAGTCATTTGCCATTTTTCGTTCTGACTCCCAAGTTTCTTCTTGTATATCGTCTTTCTCCCAGTGTACAAGGACTTCTTGCACCATCCTCCCTTTTTTCACAACTTCTCTCCTGTTTAAAATTTCTAAAGGTTCGACCCGAATTAAAACATTTTTCTCCAAACCCTCTGGCGGATGGGGAATAATTAGCTCTGGGTCTATAACTGCCTTTCACAATACAAATATGTGGAACACGTCATGGAGAGGTTGGTAGGTCCAAGCGGTAAGCCAGATTTCCAATCCTTTCTATGATTTGATACAGTCAAAGGTATCTTGGCTTAAGCTTTTTCAACTTCCGGTTCTTATCTGCGTTTCCCCGAAATGTTCTCATCTTTAGATATACCGAATCCCCTACCGCATATTCTAGATCCCTTCTACTTTTATCCGCCCAACTTTTCTGAAGACAATGAACCTCTTTCAACCTTTCTTTCAATAGTTCCACTTGCTCAGCTGTTTCCTGAACCACTGCTGGTTCTAAATCTTGACCTTCCCCCACTTCGGTCCAACAAAAGGGCGTGTGGCACGGCCGTCCATAAAGAGCCTCATAGGGTGTCATCCCAATTGCTCGAATGGTAGCTGTTGTTATCGCCAAACTCTGCCAGCGGTAAATAGCGTAGCCAACTCATTTCCCAATCTAAAACAAACGCTCGCAACATATCTTCTAGTGTCTGAATAATGCATTCCGATTGTCCATCCGTCTGTGGGTGATAAGCCATACTCAAATGAACTTTAGTCCCTAGCACTTTTTCAAATGCTTTCCAAAAATTTGATGTAAATCTTTTGGTCCCGATCTGAATCAATACTCACAGGTACTCCATGCAACTTCACAATCTCCTCCAGTCTTTTTTAGTAACCTGCAAACAAAATCCATAGTGACCATATCTCATTTCCATTGGGGTTGAGGTAACTCTTGCAATAGGCCAACTGGTAATCTCCGCTCTGCCTTAACCAGTTGACATATCTCACACCTAGCCACGTAAGCTTCCACTTCTTTCTTTATATAACTCCAGTGATAATAAGTCTCTATACTTTTTTGTACATCCCTGATGTATGGAGAAACATGACTGGTGAGCTTGTTCTAAGATCTCATCTTTTAAGCCTCTATTCTCGGAGACTCATACCCGGTTATGGTACAAAACAGTCCCATTAATTGCCTTCGGTACCCAACAACTTCATTGTCTACAGCTTTTTGGAGAACAACATCCTTCTTTTGGGCCTCGCGTATTCTTTATAACAAAACTGCTCTATCTAAAGCTTGTAGTCCTGGGTTATCTTCATCTTCAACAGTAATGGCATTCAAACTAAGGAAAGCCAGCTCGGTGGTTAATTCCTGTATGTCCCTAACACTTGACACGTCATTCCTCCTTCTACTCAGGGTGTCAGCTACATGATTAGCCTTTCCAGGATTATACGCGATGTCCACATCATAATCTGCTAGTAACTCCACCCATTTCCTCTACCTTAAATTAAAATCTCCTTGCGTGAAAATATACTTTAAGCGCTTATGGTCGGTGAATATCTGGACTTTCTCTCCATACAGATACTGATAACACCTGATTTTGACCATTTTTCACCATTGATTTGAAATGCTTTTTCAAAGGTTTTACTTAGTTTTGGGTACTTTTATTATGATTTCTATGTATTTGTAGTTTCAAGGCTCTTTTCAAAAAATTTAGGGAATATGATGGCAAAATGGAAGAAATCCACTTTTTCAGCTCAGAGTCATGCCGTCGGAAGTTTGGAAACAAATCGAGGCCTTCCAAACGTCTGATCCAGCTCAAATTTGGAGACAATCAAGAAGAGACAATCAGCTTTCCATAGCACTTTACATCACGAAGATCCAACGGTGCAATCAAAAGATACATGGAGAACAAGTTGACCCAGTTCACCAGTCCCGGAAGACTCTCACCCGCGGAAAACACATGTTTTACCTGCCTTGGAAGACTCTCATCCCCGATGGACCTTAGGACGAGCCACAAAGCCCAACATCAAAGCCCAATTTGCCATTTCTCTTCCGAGAAGCCCTAAATGAGACCTGGAAGAACTTAGGACTTATAAATACATTGTTTAGCAGTCCTAAACGGGTGTCTGCTCCTGTAATGAGATTTTGAACAACCAAAAACTGTTTTTCTAGGGTTAGGCGATGGAGATGGGGATTCCTCCCCAGATCCATTGTTCGTTCTCCTTTTTATATTATTAACTTTTCTCTTTCATTCTTTTGCATTCTTGTATGTCTTTTATCATTCATTGCATCATGTAGATTAGTCCCAGAGAGTCAAATTGTTTGAAGATATCGAGAAGCATATATATCGATTAGTATTTCTATTGTTCTAGACCATATTCTGGATCTCATCTCTTCTAAGTTGTTTATAAAGCATGCGAGTAGATTCATGACCTATTCTCAGAGCCTAGTCTCGATTAGAGCAACGAGAGTAATGTATCAGATCATCCGTACCTAGCTTTAGAAGAACATAGTCGCTATAGGAGTCGAAAGCTACCTATAGAGAAGATGTGAGCAGACGAATTCAATGTCTAATGCATTATCTTAAGTTTAGCATGAAAGCGAGAGTTAATTGCTAGATCTATGTGATTAGTTGATTAAGGTGACGAGAGTTGGTTAATCATACATATGTCTATTCTAGTTCCATGCAGATTCCCAGAATAAGATGAAGATAAATCGCCCGGAAGCTAATTGGAAATGCCATCATACATCGATTAGAGTAAACAAGAGAAGTCTAAATCGCCACCTATGAGTTTAAGAGTCTTTAGTTTGAGTCGATATGCTTTAGATGTTCTTTTAACAATTCATCCTGCATTGCATCTTATTTCTTGTAAATATTACATTAGGTTTAGTATAGGATCTTACCCAAAAACCCCAGAACTTTTATTGGTTTATGACTTTGCTTACTTCCCATTTTGTTGTTTCTCGCAGATTAGACATCCTCCCTGTGGATCGACACCCTAAGTCCTACACCGTACATCTGTGCACTTGCAGACACTAGGGTTATATAAATTTAAACTTTTGGAGGACCAACGGGCTTGTTAAAAAACAACCCTAGGCCCGCAAGCCCATCAATTTTTTTGGCGCCGTTGCCGGGGACGGTTTTAGTCTCTGGAGGTCTAAACCTGGGAGGTTGAAGCCGCAGAAGACTATATATATGTCGAGTTTCTGCCAGAACAACATAGGAAGTAAACCAAATTCATAAACACCCTACCTTTTTCTTTTTCTGCTTATTCTTTCTTCTGTTTGCCCTAATTTCAGAAATCTTTGAAGCATGGATCATCCTAGAAGAAACCCTAATCCCGAGCGAAGGTTTTGCGACCTGTGTGAAGCTCCCTGCGCATTTGAATCACCCTCCAAGCATGATTTTGATCATCATATTCGGAACCCTAATCCGAACCACCACCATGGAGACTCGCGACCTCCACACCATCGAGATGAGCCATATTCGCTTCACCTGGTGAATCGTCGACCATCTTATCAGATTCTGCACCAAAATGCCGAGGCTGATCGGTTTAGGCTCCAACTAGATTGATTAGACACCACACTGAATGAGTTTCTCCGATCTACAAGCTATTTCTGAATCTAACATTTTTTAAAAATTGGAATCAATGTCCTCTGATTTTAGAAGGAAGTTTGAATGTCTCTCTGACCGGATGAAGACGCTAGAGGAACAAAAACTCAAAGATAATGCAAATCTAAAGAAAAAAGTTAAAGACATCGAAGAAGGCAAGGCAAAGAACACAATCGCCCTTCGTCAAGCGCTTAAGGAACAAAGAGTCTGCAATGTCCTGATCGAAGATTTCGAGAGAGATCTCAAAGACATCAAGTGGTACTCTGATGGAGACAAGTTAGAGATGAGTGAAGAGATGGCTAAGATCACAAACAAGACTGAAGAACTTGATGTTACTTTAGACAAAGTTGTCTATGCTTTAGATGAAGTAGAAGAGAAAGTTGAAAAACATTCTAAAGATCATAAGGAGTATGATTTGAACTCTGGAATCAATGATTTGGATACCCAAGACGTGCCTGACAACCACTGGAAGCAATAGAACAACAATGGAGAAGAAGAGATTGAAGAAGCAAGCATGGAGAGCCGAAGGAAGCTGACCGCGGCTGCGAGCACTTCACCCGCGGCCAGAGTCACTTCCACCGCGGCTCCGAGCTCCTCACCCGCGGTGGAGCACGACTTCTCAGATTGGGAGAACTTCCAACCTCTTTCTGAAACCTTTTCAACTGAAGACCGACCTCATGCGACCAGACCTAGGTTGTTTGATCAAGCTGTTTTCTCAATCACTGCACAAGCATCAAAGGAAAAGGAAGAATCCAACACTTATGCATCTTGCAACATGGTTTACACTTGTGACAATGAGCTTCAAGAGCAATTCTCAGAAGATGAAGAGTATGGTTTCTTTGTTAAAGATCCAAACGCTGGGTACGATTCATCTGATGACAACATAGCACCAATAACCAAGAGCATATCTAGAGAGAGACTAATCAAATTCAACAAGTTTGTGAAGTCCATTCCTCTCTACCATGGTTTCGATGACATCTCAAGGCTGCCTTCAAGTTTTCTTCAGATACAGCAAGGAGACAAAGGAGAACATCTCTACCTATTTCATAAGAGCCAGATATCTATCTTTCCCTAGATCATCACCTGATGCAGCTGTATACAGGATCCATCTTAAAGATCCCCAAGAAGCGAGTGACTACACAAATAAGATCAGCAAAGAAGCACTTGAAGAGTTCAATCCAGTAGTTCAGAGCCTGCCAGAAGGAATTTCGTTTGCCAAAGCATGTAGAGACCACATGATAGGCCACTTCTTTTGTGACAGCAAAGAATCAATCCAAGAGATGAAAGACTTGTTCACACACGCCCAAGAAGGTAGACCAGTTCGAACTCTGCACAAAGTTCAAGACAAATGTCAATTTCTTATCTCTTGTGACATTAGAGGTGAAAGATTCCTCAATATTCTTTGTGATTATGGAGTTTGCATTAGCATGATGTCCAAAGCAACTGCTTTGAGACTTGGCATTAAGCACATCTCAAGTACCAGGACAAAGATTCAAGTGCAGATGATTCAAGTGCAACACCAAGAGGGATAGCCCGAGACATCCTCTAAGGATTGGAGATTGCATTGCACCTCTCGATCTATACATAGTGAAGACCAAATATGACTCTTATCTAGTTATTCTTGGATGGTCTTTCTTAGCAACTGCTGGAGCCATCATGGATTGGCCCAACAGGAGAGTTTCTTTTGCCAATATCGACAAGGACATCTTCTATGAAGCTACACCACTTAAGAGCAAAAGAGGAGAGCATAAAGTCCAAGCATTTGAACCAGAAGAACTCTGGAGTGATGAAGAACCTGCAAGACAGAACAGGAGGATTTCGAAAAGGACTTATATTAGGTCAAGATCCTATTTGAACTAAGTCTTTTTCTTTGCAAAGTCTAGCCAAGGACTATAAACCAAAGCTCTTGATGGGAGGCAACCCATTTTAGATACATATTTGCTTTTGTTTAAGCTTTCTTTTTCTATTAAAGTTTCGTTTCTCTTATTTTAGGCAGGCCTTAGTATGCCATAAAAAAAAAAGGGGAAGAAAATGAGATGACCGCGGCCAAAGGAGATTCAGCCGCGGCCAGCAAGCATTTTGCTGCGGCCACGAGGCCTTCAACTGCGACCAGCACGCGTCCTACCGCGGCTGGGATGTCTTGATCCGCGGCCAGCACCATCCGGCCACCAATGGCCACTTCCACCACAACCTTGATCAAATCTGTTATTTTGGATCCTAGCATCCAAGTTTCATTAAGCATCACCACCATACCATCCACCATCCACCATCCACCAATCAACATCCAACCAAGACCACAACCACCTCACAATCCATCACCAACACCAGGTAAGTCTTTTTTTTTCTTAATCTTTTTAAATTTTTCACATACTCTATGTCTCATCCTTGCCATTGTGATTTAAGTCTGGGGGAGGATTTCATCCATTTCTAACCACTTTTTCTTGCATGAGCCCTTGCATTCTGCATTTTTCTTTAAATTTTTTCAATTTTTTTGGTTTTTCTTAAAACTTTTCAAAAGTCTTTTGAGTTTCAAAAAGTGGTTTCAAAGGTCAAATACATTATGAGGGAATAATGACAAAATCAATGATGATAACCAACTTGTTTGCTTCTACACCAATCACTCATAAAAGCTCTTTCAAGGTTTAGTACTAGACTAGGTGGTAGCTAGAGTACTTACACTACAAAATCCCACCAGAGAACTTCTATTCATGAAAATATTTTCAGACAGGATATACTAGCTCATTCTACTTGGAATTAATCTTGAACATCTAATTTTCTCATCAATGGTCTTAAAAAGGCATCATGATATAAATCTAGGACATCTTTACCTTATTGTTACCACTATTTGTTGTCCTAGATGGCCAGTTCACCTTTAGCTGGTACCACACCCTTAACCCAAACGTTCATGTTCTAACCTCCTGCATCCTTTTAAGTCTAATTTGACAGATATGTGCAAAAACGCTAGAGAGGGAGGAACAACATAGTTTTCAGTCACTCAAGAGAAAGACTGAAAGAGATCAGATGGGAGTGTACCAGAAATCTTATGATGCCTCAGAAAAGCTCATTCTTAAAGGTAAATTTCGTGCTTCCTAAGACTCCAAGTCAAAAGGCAGTTTCCCCTTTCAAAAAAAAAAAACAAAAAAAAAGAAAAAAGAAAAAAAGAGAAAAAGAAAGAAAGGAAAGGAAACCAAGAGCCTAAAGAGTCTTAGTAGCCGAAATCACTTGAGCCAAGGCATTAGATAAGGAGTTATGGATTCACAGCCTGGAAAAAAATCCAAGTCTGGGGGAACTATAAGGAGAACCTAAAGAAAGAAGATCAGAAAACTTAAAGCAAGGAGAATGTGACTGAAACTGTGGGGGCATTTACAGTTCCATCATCTCTTGTTGTTTTGCATAATGTCCTGTATCTCCAGAAAAAGGTAACCCTAAACACATCAAGCCTTACCATTTAAAATCCTTTTGATACCTAACCTTGAATGCCTTGTTTAATATCGTTTTGATGAGAACCACTGAAACCTTTAATGAATGTTAAGCGCTAGTTGACTGGAAGTTAGTTCTAAGTGTGTAGATTTTTGCATGGCGGATTAACGGACTAGTTATGTTTGTATTTTGGTGAGAATTTTCTAGACTTGATCTGATTAATGCATTGTCCATAATTAGGTCTAGAAGTATGGTTGCTGATATTTTTGAGTTTCCTCTCATTTCTGTTGAATGATATTTTTCCAGATTTGGTCTTGTTTTGTTTGAGAACAAATAAAGTCTGAAGTCTAGGGGAGTTGATAACACCTGATTTTGACCACTATTCACCATTGATTTCAAATGCTTTTTCAAAGGTTTTACTTAGTTTTAGGAACTTTTATTATGATTTCTATGTATTTGTAGTTTCAAGGCTCTTTTCAGGAAACTTAGGGAATATGATGGCAAAATGGAAGAAATCCACTTTTTCAGCGCAGAGTCAGACCGTCGGAAGTTTGGAAACAAATGGAGGCCTTCCCACCGTCCGATCTATCTCAAATTTGGAAAAAATCAAGAGGAGACAACCAGCTTTCTATAGCACTTTCATCACAAAGATCCAACGGTGCAATCAAAAGATACAAGGAGAACAAGTTGACCCAGTTCACCAGTCCCGAAAGACTCTCACCCGCGGGGAAACACATGTTTTACCTGCACGGAAGACTCTTACCCCCGGTGGACCTTAAGACGGGCCACAAAGCCCAACATCAAAGCCAACGTCGCCATTTCTCTTCAGAAAAGCCCTAAATGAGACCTGGAAGACCTTACGACCAATAAATATATTGTTTAGCAACCCTAAACGGGTGTGTGCTCCTGTAATGAGATTTTGAACCACCAAACTCTGTTTTTCTAGGGTTAGGCGATGGAGATGGGGATTCTTCCCCAGATACATTGTTCTTTCTCCTTTTTATCTTATTAACTTTTCTGTTTCATTCTTTTGCATTTTTCTATGTCTTTTATCATTCATTGCATCATGTAGATTAGTCCCATAGAGTCAAGTTGTTTGAATATATCAACAAGCATATATATCGATTAGGATTTCTATTTCTCTAGACCATATTCTGGATCTCATCTCTTCTAAGATGTTCATAAAGCATGAGAGTAGATTCATGACCTATTCTCTGAGCCTAGGATCGATCAGAGCCACAAGAGCGCTGCATCAGATCATTCGTACCTAGCTTTAGAAGAACATAGTCGCTATAGGAGTCGAAAGCTACCTATAGAGAAGATGTGAGCAGACGAATTCAATGTCTAATGCATTATCTTAAGTTTAGCATGAAAGCGAGAGTTAATTGCTAGATCTATGTGATTAGTTGATTAAGGTGACGAGAGTTGGTTAATCATACATATGTCTATTCTAGTTCCATGCAGATTCCCAGAATAAGATGAAGATAAATCGCCCGGAAGCTAATTGGAAATGCCATCATACATCGATTAGAGTAAACAAGAGAAGTCTAAATCGCCACCTACGAGTTTAAGAGTCTTTAGTTTGAGTCGATATACTTTAGATGTTCTTTTAACAATTCATCCTGCATTGCATCTTATTTATTTTGAATATTAGATTAGGTTTAGTTTCAGATCTTAACCAAAAACCCCAAAACTTTTATTGGTTTATGACTTTTCCTATTTCCCAGTTTGTTGTTTCTCGCAGATTAGACATCCTCCCTGTGGATCGACATCCTAAATCCTACAACGTACATCTGTGCACTTGCAGACACTAGGGTTTTATAAATTTGAACTTTTGGAGGACCAACAGGCTTGTTAAAAAACAACTCTAGGCCCGCAAGCCCATCAGATACGAACGCCAGATCTTAAGGGTGAAAACCACAGCTACTAATTCCACGTCATGGGTAGGATAATTTACCTTATGCTTCCTTAACTGCCTATAGGCATATGCAATTACATGATTCCCTTGCATAAGCAGAGAACCTAAACCCGTTCCTAATTGATGTGTCCACTGCATGAGGGAACAAGTTTTACCCTTAATAAAAACAAATGAAAGCCGTAAGTGCACAGCTAATCAGTTGTAGTACTTAGAGATCGAATCCACAGAGATTTGTGTGTCTGATATTTTTCTATGGTTTCTAAGTTTATGTTTAGACTAAATCAATTTTAGGGGTTAGTTGTTTGTCACGGATTAAACTAAAACTAAAGAGAGCAAATAAATATATCATGAAAATCAAGTAGAAAATCGAATGAAAGCAAATGAAATAAGCAGAAAATTGAACTAAGGTAAATTAAATGTAGATCTAAAAGAGCAAGTAAATATCGATTGGTTTGTAAATTATGACTAAAAACGCTGAGCTTTCGGGAACTCTACAGGGATCATAATCGTTTTTAACACTAGGGATTTTAGATTGGGATTGACAGATATTGAAATATTAGGGTTCTAGAGCTAGAGTTCGGCGGTATGACTACGTCACCGTTGTGATCATAACTAACTATTTCTCGCAACCCTGACCAGTAGGTTTCCACTCTGGCCCTGGAGGGGAGAAAACGCAAGAGCTGCACAGGACTCGTCAGTATTCACGATTTCGCTGCAGTTAGGTTTCCACTCCAAGGTAAAAATCGCCTGTTTCATTCTAGGTCGGATTCTTAATGAAAACTTTCGCAACACTATCTATCTAGATCAGATACGAGGTGATCAATCAAGCATACATGCATTAAGGGTGAGAATAAACAGAGAACATTGTTAAAATCTCAGATCTATAAACCTAGATGTCTTAATCGATTATGAGAGCCCCTTTTGGGAACCCTAAGCCCAACTCGGGATCTACTCAGACATGGCTGAGGTCGAAATCATCATTGGTTTTAGTAAAATCAATCAAAAACAGTAAAGAAAAGAGATGAAAGAAAGCTTCTCTATTGATGAATTCAGAGTTAAACAATCTTCTCTTAAAATCGCATAAAACGGTTCGGGAACAGGGTTTTAGTAAAGGTATGAAAGGTGATGTCTAAAAACGACATAATGACAAGTATTTATAGTCTTCAATACTCCATGGTCTCTAGGGTTCCGGAATTGAGGCTGGAAAATGACTTGTCTTCTGAAATGGGCTTTTTAGGTCAGAGATACTTGGCCGCAGTCGCGTCTGTTGCGACTGTGGGAGATGAAGGCTTGGCTGTGGTTGCGGGGCCCTGGCCGCGGTGGATGGGTCGTTGGCCACGGTCGCGTGACTTGCTGGTCGTCTTCGAGTGTCTCCGAGGCAAGTGGAATATCTTGAGATCCATTCGTTGGAATGTCTCCAAACCAAGTGCATTTGAAAGCTGTTTAAGTCTTTTATAAGTTGTCCAATTTTGAGGGTGATCAGGCGGTGAGAAGGTCTTCGTCTCTCCTTGAGAGTTCTGACAGTCTGCATTTATCCAAAAGAGTCTTTTGTTCCAATTTGCACCTCTTTTCCCAAATTACCTGAAAAGTCTTTTAAAATCCGAAAACATAGAAATCCTTTGAAAACCTTTGAAAATGGAGTAAAAAACCTGCAAAATATATGAAAGTGATCCATAAAAATGGTCAAAATTCGATGTTATCACTAATGCATCTGTGTTAACTACATATGGCACTTCTGACTTTGGCAGTACCAGGACTGCCGTTTCTGTTAAGCGTTCCTTTAACTTTTGAAAACTCTTTTCACACTCTTCAGTCCATTCGAACTTAACATCTTTTCCTGTGAGTAGTGTCATTGGCTTTGACACACTTCTGAACCCCTTCATAAAGTTTCTGTAATACCCAGCCAAGCCTAAGAAAATCTGAATCTCAGTGGCACTCTTAGGTCTCGGGCCAATTGGTAATCGCTGAAATTTTCTCGGGATAAACAGTAACTCCGGCTTCAGAAACAATATGTCCTAGGAAACTGATCTTTCTCTGCCAAAAGCTGCACTTGCTCAGTTTTGCATACAACTTTTGCTCTCGCAACTTGCTGCACACGATTCTTAGGTGTTCAACTTTAGTTTCTGGATCTGTCGAATAGAACAGAATATCGTCAATGAATACAATCACAAACTTGTCCAAATATTCCCGGAATACATTATTCATCAACTTCATGAATGCTGCGTGCGCGTTACTTAGTCCAAAAGGCATCACCACAAACTCATAAAGCCCGTAACGCGTCTGGAAAGCTGTTTTCTTTATGTCCTCCTCAGCTATTGCGATCTGGTGATACCCGGACGCCAAGTCTATCTTAGAAAGCCACGAAGCTCCTTGCAGCTAATCCAATAGATCATCAATTCGTGGAAGAGGATACCTATTCTTGATCGTCACCTTATTCAGCTCTCTATAGTTGATGCATAGTCCTTTTTCTTGACAAATAATATGGGTGCTCCCCATGGCAAGCTACTAGGTCTTACAAATCCATTGTCCATGAGATCTTCCAATTGCTTTTTAAGCGCTGCCATCTCTGTGGGTGAAAACCGGTAAGGAGCTTTCGAGACGGGAGCAGTCAGGATTCTTATTCAATAGTGACAACATCTCCTTGGGTTGGTGGTGGTTCTTGTAATGCCTCAAATACATCCACAAACTCTTCTGCGACGGGAATATAATCTAATGTTATCTCCGCCTCTCCCTTCTCCACATAGATTGATGCTAAGAACGCCTAACAACCTTTGCTAATCAGCTCTTCTGCCTGAATCATCGAAACAATTGGTACTCTGCTTTGGTTTTTCACTCCTTGGTAAACCAGCTTTCCTTCCGCACGAGTGAAGTTAACTTTAGCTCTCCGAAAATCCTACACAGCTCGATGACGTTTCAGCCATGTCATTCCTAATATGACCTCATATCAGTTGAGTGGTGTCTCAATAAAATCTGCAAGTAGCTCAACACCTTCTATTATCACCTGAACATCCTTGAAGGTTCGTTCATATATGATGGCCTTCGGTCAGGGGCTTTTGACTTTTCTTGCCTTTTTCACAAACTTGCCTTTGAAATCCCAAAAATTTGTTAATTTAGGGCTCACAAATACGTGTGTAGCACCCGTATAAAAAAGTGTTAGCTGCAGTCCCTCCAACAAAAACCGATTTACACGGTTTTCTAAATCTGAGGGACTCGACACCAAGAAGGACTCACAGAGAATTTCTAAAAACTTATTTAAGCAATTCCAAATGCTAAACAAAAGGATTTAAACAAAAGGATAAACAAAAAGATTTACCAAAAGGATTCCAAATGCATCCTCGTCATCCACAGTTGCATACTCGTAGTCCTCTCCGTACACATCTCTGACAGGGTCCTCGACTTCCACAACATACACCCTTGGTGCTAAAACGGGTCGCTTTGGTGGTGGTGACAGTTGATCCCTGTTCTGATTCCCTTGGTTCTGTCGAACAGTTCTTACCCTACAATCTTTTGATAGGTGACCTAGGCGTCCACACTTGTGGCAAGTAGCCTTTGCATTGGGGAAAAATGGTTTGGTGTAACCAGGTGGACCGCGTCCATAACACACTTGATTATCGCCACCACAAGGTCCAGTATGAGCTCTCCCAGATCTGCCACAAACTGGTAGTCTCCCGACACCCGGAATGGCACCTCGGTTATCCTGAAATTGTCGCTACGTATCCCCTTGCCTGGTTACTCTGGACTGAGTACCCCTTATTTGCCTCGTCCTCAATCCCTTTCTCCACTAGTTTCGCTTTCTCAACAAGGTCAATCACTAATGCATATTCCACTAGTTGACAACGGCTACGGATGTCCACCCGTAATCCCTCCATGAATTTCTTAACAAGACGGCGCTCAGACATGTCTCTTCCAGCAAATCTTTTCAGGCGGTTAAACTCCTGAGCATAATTCCTCACGGTGCGATTTGTCTGTTCCAACTGATAAACAAGAGTTTTCAGGCTCTTAGGGTATCAATCCCTTTGTCTGTTGTAGCACAAAGGTTATCAATCCAAGGTGTGGTGTTTAGTTCACTAATCTATGAGATTTGTATCTTAATCCAAGCAAAACAAGATGGTTTAGTTTCAAACAAGTGACAGAACTGCAATTAAACAACATAAAGACTTAAACAAGCAATAAACAAAGACAGAAAATGATTAAGATGATATGAATATGATGAAACTTAGAGCTCTAGGGTTCATCAGGGTTTAATCAAGGTGCTAATGACAGTGATGATGAATGATCTAAGCAGCTTAGGATTCAAATCAAGTTTCAAACATCAAAACACTAAACCAAACATTGCTTATACCTAATCATCATTAGAGATACAATGAAAGGAATGCATTAAACAGCAATCCCAATATGCCATCTATGCTCAAAACAACATTCTTATGTGAATCAAACAATAGACTCTGGACTTAGCTGGTTCAAGCATTTCATCAAACACCTTTTGGGTGGATGAAAGGCCTAAGATCTGGGCTAGAGAGATCATCTAAAACCCAGCATTAAGATCAGCTAAGAAAGACAGAGATGCATAAATCTAGTCCTCAACTGCCTTAATCAAACCCCTAAGCACCCTAGCCTACATATCTAGAACCCTAATAAGGTGACTACTCACTAATCATGATTAACTCACAGATTCCTTTGGAAGAAGAGTAGTTAAGCATAATAAGTTGATATAGAAAAGAAGATGGATGAATAGTAATGATGATAAGATGGATGGATTAAGCTTTCAAACACTTTTGATTCAAAGAAAATAAAGGAGATATCTCTCTTTTGGTGTTTCTTACACAAAAGTGGCTAAAAACTTAAGGGAAAAATGAGATATTCCTTGGGAAAAAACCATAGAAACTAGGTACTGACCCGGTTCAGTTGGGTCTTGGAGTCCATAGTGCAAGATGGTTTTGGCTCAGCTCACCCGCACCACCATGTCGCAGCCCCGAAGGCTTTTTCTTGTGGGTCAACTTCCTTTCCTTATTCAGCTGCACTCCCATGTCACATCCTTCAAGCAATTGCACCAGCGGGTCAGATCCTTACTTTTCCACTAGCAGCTCCAAGGTTGCAGCCCCAAGTGAGTTTGAGTGCGACATGGTACTTCTCATCATCCATCTCACACTGCCATGTCGCAGCCCCAAGCGAGTGTGGGTGCGCCGTGGTTCGTCTTCTTCTTCACTCACACTCCCATGTCGCAGGCTGTTCTGGACTTAGAATATTTTGAGCTTTGGAAATCCTTACCCTTCTCCGAGTCACCTCACCTGCATCATTCAAGTTGCAGATTGCTCCCAGAGTTAAACACTCTTTGTGATCGATAAGACTTTTTATGGTCTCAGGGCTATCAATCCCCTTGTCAAAGTAGCACAAAGAGGTTAATCAATCCAAGAATGTGGTGATAGACACTAAGCTATATGATCAAGTTCTTAATTCAAGTAAACAAGAGTGAGTTTTGATTAACTAATGACAACTAACAAACTTAAACAGGTTTAAAGACAAATGACAATGACAAATGATGTGAATATGATATGATGGAGGCATGAGATTCTAGACATGATAGTTGGTTAGGGTGCTTTGGTGCTAAACTAGAAATGCTAATGACAATGATGAGACATGATTTAAATGATTAAGAACTCTAATCTAGGTTAATCCTCTCATGAAGGTATTAACCCCAATACTAATCCATTTTCAAACCAAATTCCCATTTGTGAAATATGAATCAATATGCATTAATAAACAGTTCTCAATGATCATTCAAGCAAATAACAATACATCATCATGCAGAAAAATGCTTAAACCTCTAATACAACTCTTTCAGGAATTTCATCAAACACTTTTGGTGCATGAAATTCCCAGAATCTAGATCTCAAGTGATTATCAAGGATCTAGCATAGAGAACAGTTGTTTAGAGAAATGATCAATGAATCTAGCCCTAAGCACTCCTAATCTAACACTTTAGCACCCTAACCTACACATCTAGAACCCCATTAAGGTGACTACTCACTAATCATGATCAACACACTAAATCCTTTGCAAGATGTGTTGTTAATCATGATTAGAAGTTTGATTTGATGATAAGAAACGATGAACAAGATGGAAAGAAACTGCAAATCGATATTAAGCTCTCTAAAACAAAGTGTATTCAGTAGGTTTTCACAAAAAGGGAAAGAAGACTTAAAATGGATCCAAAGTTCTCTACAAATTTGGTCTAAAAACCTTATAAAGGAGGCTTGGGCGAACCGGGTCAACCTGGAACAAACCGGGTACTGACCCGGCCTTGATGGGCAAGTATGGGTTTGCGACGGTCTGGTGTGTTCTTGGTGTGACTGTGGCAATCCTGACCGTGTCAAAGCCTTCACTTGTGTTCTTGGTTCCTTTTGATGCCACGGTCTGATCAAGCTTCGTCTGAAACCCGTGGAAAGTCACTGTGTCAAACGCCGAAGATGTGTAAAAGTTTCCACGGTCAAGCCCCCAGACCGTGGCATTCAGACCGTGCCAAAACCCGCATGCATGTGAAATCCTTCCCAGCCAAGTATTTGTTTGCCACGGTCAAGTCTCAGACCGTGGCATTGAAACCGTGTCAAAACTCGAAGCTGTGTAAAAGTTGTCTCCATCCAATTGTTCATTTGCCACGTTCAAGTCCCAGACCGTGACATTCAGCTCGTGCCAATCGCCGAAGGTTGCAAGAAGTTGCCACGGTCAAGCCTCAGACCGTGGCATTTGGGCCGTGTCAATCGCCGAATGGTTGCAAGAAGTTCCTCTCAGCCAAGTGTGTGTTTGCCACGGTAAAGTGTAGACCATGGCATGAAGATCGCGTCATTCACCGAGGGTGTGCAAAAGTTGCCACGGCCAAGTGTGGACCTGGCATTCCATCGCGGCATGCTTAACTTAGTCATTCTGGGCTGTCTGGACCATCTCGCATTCCGGAGAGTGTAACTTCCTGGAGACTTGTCCGAATTGAGTGATTCCGGTTGCAAACGACATAGGACTCATTTGACTCCAACTTTGATGAAGGAAGATTTGGTGCTTGGGAAGTTTAAATCTTCCTGGAGGGGTCATCTTTGCAGTGCATTTACACGATCAGAGAAAGCCGTCTATACATACGTCCAGTCCGGAGACCGTATCTTTCTGCCCAAAGCTCCGAATTGACTGTTCTTGGATGTTCTGGAAAGAGGACTCAAGTGTCTCTGATTCTAATGAAGGCCCCGGAAACTGAATCGCCCTGGAAGTACTCCGTCCTTCGCATTTTTCAGAACTCGTCGGCTCGGTCCAAAACAACAGCGATACAGGGGTTCCTTCCGACGAGCTTAACTCCCTGCTCAGGCGTCCGAATTCCGTGATTCCACTTGCTATGAAACCGTGATCAAGTCCTCTCCAAGTTCTATGAGGCACCCGCCATCCGAATCGGACCGGAAGGTTCCCCGGACAGGCGATTTCTGAGACATGTTTGCACCTGGAGATTTTGGCCGATACACTTTACTCGCGGTACATGAAAATGGCCGGTAAACTCTTCCCGCGGTACATAAAAATGGCCGAGAAAACCTTCCTGGTCAGCGAGAATGGCCGATAACCTCCAAAGATCCAATTTTTGTCACTTTTCAAGCTTTGCTCACCATTCCACCTCCTGGATTCATCTTTTCAGCTCCAAATTCACCTGATAAACACTCAAAACATGCAAAGACTCATTGGGAGCTAATGCATCTCCTAAGTTCTAAAACAAACCCTAAGGACCTAAAATGCATGAAATAAAACATGATTTGGAATGATTTATGCAACCTAAATGATGCAAATTATGAACATATCACTTTGCTACGAGTTAGCCCAGTCGTAAAGCCATGTCGCGGCATTTCTTATTTCCTCGGATCAACTTGCACTTGAGCTGCCATAACTTGTGGGATATGAGTCCAAACGACTCGGGAGTAAATCCAGAGGGAAGGCAGCTCAATTGCCTACAACTTTGATGAATGAATTGGGTGCATAAGGGTGAGCAAGGCCTTCCGGTAAACGGATCTTTGCATCGGCTCAGGAGGTTCCGGTTTCTTGCTGCGGGACATCTATGTCTCCCGACTGCGATATCTCCCAACTCAACACTCAAAATGGGATGATTTCAAGCGTTCTAGGAAGATGACTCAGTGCACTCAAATATTTCTGAAGCCACCGGAAACTAGATCGGAGGGGAAGGGCTTTGTCCTGGGTGATCTTTGAGGCGCATTGGATCGGACCGGAATGGATGCGAGACAGGTTCATCTTCTGTTCTCCAAATCTTTCATCTCACTGCTCCAAATCCATTGGTTCTAACTGTTCTGGAAACGTAACATAATCCGCTTGATATTTTCTGAAGACTCCGGAAGCTGAATCGGATGGTAAGGCTTTCCGTTAATGAGATCTTGGGAGTGAATCGGCACCTGAGAATTCTGGCCGATTATTCATCTATTGTGGTACCGTTTTGGCCGAGTCCTACTACCCGCGGTAAGGTTTTTGGCCGATAAATCCTTCCTGAGGTACACCAGTTTGGCCGATAAACTCCAAGTGCCTATTTTCACCATTTCTTGACCTTCTTTCACCATTTCTTCACCTGTTCCATTTTTTCCACTCCGAATGACCTCCAAATCATCTGATGGACACTCCAATGCAAGATTTACTTGGTGATGGGCTTGCGGGCCTAGGGTTGTTTTTTTACAAGCCCGTTGGTCCTCCAAAAGTTTTAAATTTATAAAACCCTAGTGTCTGCAAGTGCACAGATGTACGTTGTAGGACTTAGGGTGTCAATCCACAGGGAGGATGTCTAATCTGCAAGAAACAACAAACTGGGAAGTAAGCAAACTCATAAACCAATAAAAGATTTGGGGTTTTTAATTAAGATCCTAAACTAAACCTAATCTAATATTTACAAGAGATGCAATGTAGGATGAATTGTTAAAAAAACATTTAAAGCATATCGATTCAAACTAAAGACTCTTAAACTGATAGGTGGTGATTTAGACTTCTCCGGGTTACTCTAATCGATGTATGGTGGCATTTCCAATTTGTTTCCGGGCGATTTATCTTCATCTGTTTTTGGGAATCTGCATTGAACTAGAATAGACACATGTATGATTAACCAACTGTCGTCACCTTAATCAACTAATCTCTTAGATCTAGCAATTAACTCTCACTCTCATGCTAAACTTAAGATCATGCATTAAACATTGAATTCTTCTTCTCACATCTTCTCTATAGGTAGCTTTCGACTCCTATAGCGACTATGTTCTTCTGAAGCTAGGTATGGATGATCTGATACAGCACTCTCGTGGCTCTGATCGATCCTAGGATCAGAGAATAGGTCATGAAACTACTATCATGCTTTACGAATAACTTAGAAGAGATGAGATCCAGAATATGGCTAAGAACAATAGAAGTCCTAATCGATATATATGCTTGTCGATATCTTCAAACAACTTGACTCTCTGTTACTAATCTACATGATGCAATGAATGATAAAAGACATAGAAGAATACAAAAGAATGAAACAGAAAAGTTAATAAGATAAAAAGGACAAAGAACAATGGATATGGGTAAGAATCCCCATCTCCATCGCCTAACCCTAGAAAAACAGAGTTTGGTGGCTCAAAATCTCATTACAGGAGCACACACCCGTTTAGGGCTGCTAAACAATGTATTTATAGGTCCTAAAGTCTTCCAGGTCTCATTTAGGGCTTCTATGAAGATAAATGACGAAGTGGGCTTTGATGTTGGGCCTTGTGGCGCATCCTAAGGTCCACCGGGGGTGAGAGTCTTCCAGGGCAGTTAAAACATGTGTTTCCCGCGGGTGAGAGTCTTCTGAGACTGGTGAATTGGGTCAACTTGTTCTCCATGTATCTTTTGATTGCACCATTGGATCTTTGTGATGTAAAGTGATATGGAAAGCTGGTTGTCTCCTCTTGATTGTCTCCAAATTTGAGCTAGATCGGACGGTGAGAAAGGTCTTCATTTGAGGCTGAACTTCTGACGGTCTGACTCCGAGCTAAAAATGTGGATTTCTTCTATTTTGCCATCATATTCCCTAAATTTCCTGAAAAGAGCCTTGAAACTAAAAATACATGGAAATCATAATAAAAGTTCCTAAAGCAAAGTAAAACCTTTGAAAAAGTATTTGAAATCAATGGTGAAAAGTGGTCAAAATCAGGTGTTATCACTTGGACCTAATGCAAAGTCCAAAAACTCTAAAACAAGGACAAAACATGAAGAATTTATCTAAAATGCATGCATGAGACTCTATTCTTGGACCAAAAAATGCATCATAAACATGCAATAATATGAATATATCAACTCCCCTACACTATCCTTTGCTTGCCCTCAAGCAAACAAGAAAAAATGAGAGAGAGAGAGGTTGAATTCTTGCGAGTTCATATTCCTTAATGAGAGAGATGATCACTAAAAGAATTCAATGTTCACTGTCCTAGTTGCTAATTCTGAAATGGAATGAAGACAAGATTACTCATAAAACATTAGACATACTCATCACAAAGTGAATCAAGCCAAAGCATCAGCCTTCACAAGCATTCCTAGTTTGACATTCAATATAGTTTCATGTCGATCATGTTCATGCAAAAGAAGTTGATTCATTTGGCTAGGGACTGGGTCCTGAGATTAAAGTGTTTTTAGTTAACTTGTACTCCAAGCAAGAGATCTCTCAATGAAAAACCAGACTTTAGTAAAATGCTAAGGGTGAAAAGTAATGGATGCATACAGAGATAGAACCACATCTACCCAACACCCCAAATGCTTTCACTCCCTAATCTAAACCCATAAAGTCTATCTCTCTAAGATACCATTTTCCCAAAGGCGTTTTGCCTTGATGATCACCAGCTCTCATTCATTTCTTTCACTTAATATCTAGGGGAATGCTCTTTTTCTTTTTTACACTTGGTTTCTTTTTCATTAAACACTTAGCTCTCTTATTCTTTCTTTCAGTCCCTCTCTTTTCATCACTTTCTTTTTCTGCTTCTTCAAATTATTTATCCACTAAGAGCTTTTCATTCATTTCTCACTCACCACTTTCTTTTGCAGAGTTCATTCCCCTATTCCATTCCCATTTCTTTCCTCTTTTCCACACTCTCAAGGATCTTTCTTTCAGCTCAAAGCTCTCTATGAGACCCAAAACCTTAACCAATCCTAAACTAGTCCTGATGATGGACTAGAATCTACATGCAGCCCTATCTCTGTCGCTCTAGATCCAACACTTTTTACCAAGTCTACTTTGAAAGAGGTCTCACATGCACATACTAATGAATTGGCTTCAAGGATGGTTATGTTCAAGGTGTGGTAACTGTCTCAAAAGTGTAGA
This sequence comes from Eutrema salsugineum, assembly GCF_000478725.1. Lineage (NCBI taxonomy): Eukaryota > Viridiplantae > Streptophyta > Magnoliopsida > Brassicales > Brassicaceae > Eutrema > Eutrema salsugineum. The sequence goes on along the minus strand of NW_006256756.1, from coordinate 16,620,085 downwards.
ACAACTATTTGAGCTAGCAAGAGTGGTAAAAAGGGATAAGAAAGCTCAAATATGTCTATGGTACCCATAAATCAACAAACAAATACATGAAGATGATATTTAGGAAGTCAAATTCAGGGGTATCACTTTAAGCAGGGCTGGGACTATTCAAACCCTGATCCAACTAACACAAAGACAGTGAGAACAAGTTCCAAGCATGGATCAATCATATTTCTTTCTTATTTGCATGAATCAAAGAATTAGAAACTAGGACAGTGAATCAAAGTTTAAAATGTGATGTTCTCTGATGAGGGCATACAACCACAAGCACCACCAATACCAGCCGTGACACAACGACCAAGAACAAGGTCAGAAACTAGAGTCTTGTGTGAGGAGTTTAATCAAGCCATTGAAGCCTTACTTAGCATCCACGAGCAAGATGACTCTTTGTACCCAAGCTTTAAGGCCACAGTGATAACACCGTATTTTGACCATTTTTATGGATCATAATTATGTCTTATGTAGGTGTTTTACCTCTGTTTTCAATGGTTTTTAAAGTGTTTTCAATGTTTTAGAGTTTCAAAAGACTTTACAAGAAACTTGGGCAAAAGATATGCAATTTGGAACAAATGAGCAATTTTGGATAAATGCAGACCGTTAGAAGTATGATAATCGATGAAGATCTTCTCACCGTCTGATCACCCCCAAAATTTAAAACAACATAGAGGATCCAACCAACTTTCTAGTGCTCTTGGTTTGGAGACAATCCAACGGTTATATCTTCAGATACTCCCGATGCAAGAATGATAGAAAATGTAGTTCCGGAAGAGAGCCATGTGCCGGGACTGCGGCCAACACCTATTTTCCCGCAGGTAGAGCCACCGCGATCACGGACATTAGTCGTTCAATTTCCTGACGACTTACTTAAATCCCAGATAAATTCCTTTCGTTATTTTTGAAGCCCTAAGTATCCGGAACCACCTAGAAGCTATAAATACCCCCTTTAAGTCATTCCTAAAGGGGTGTAGACGACATAAGATAGAAATAGAGAGAAGAGAGAGAGAGAGAGAGAGAGTTTGTGTGCTTCACAAACCCTAGGAGCCGCCGCCCTTGAAGATCGGAGCCGTCGAGGAGAGCATCATCGCGCCTCCATCAGCGCCTCTGTTCTTCACTCTTGTTCCCTGTTCTTTTTTAATTTCCTGCACTTTCAAATTCGTTTATGATGCTTTGTTACAATATGTTTGAGTAGTTACCCAGTTGGGTTTAAAGGGATTTTTCAAAAGGAATTTTGTGTGTCTTTGCTTATGAATCGAGAGATTTAGGATTATTAATCTTCTTGATGTTCTTCGGTTGCCTTTAATCTTACTGCGTGATTCTTTGCTGGCCACTTAGAAGCCGATCTGATATGATATGTTGCGAAAGCTTTCATTGATTGTCTGAACTTGGGTGAAACGAGCAATTCTTCTATAGGAGTGGAAACCTACCTGAGTTGTGAATGTTGATGAGTCTTATTCTGCTATTGCATCTTCTCCCTTCCAGGATCAGAGTAGAAACCTACTGATCAGGGCTGCGAGAGATAGTTGTTTAGTGCTGCGAAAGTAGGTTATTCATACTTCCATGCCTCGAGTTCTAGAACATACGTAGTTGATTATCTTTATCACTTGTTTAAAATCGACATAGCTTAGTCCATGAATCCCTGTGATACCCCTTAATGCCCAATGTTTGTCTTTAATTGCTTACAACCTTCGATTTAGTTGGCTTTTCATTCGCTTAATTCTAGCTTCCATTCGCTCTTGTTTAATCGCTTATTACTTGCTTTTATTTGCTTTCGTTTTTCAATTGCCTACTTGCTTTGCTTTTTAGTTTAGATTTAGTGACAACCAAAAACCCAAAACCAAAACCCAAATCTGTTTAGTTCTAGTCTGATTTAAGCATTGCCGTGAATTCGTACTGAAACAACTAAGTCTCTGTGGATCGATACCCTAAGTACTACAGCGCACATCTGTGCACTTGCAGACATTTAGGGGTTATAAATTTCAAACCTGAAGCTTAGTAAAATGACAACAACCCCGCTTTTGCTCGCAATCAAGTTTTTGGCGCCGTTGCCGGGGACTTTGATTTGTTTCGTTGGGAATCCCAGCTTAAATCCATTAGAACACTTGTTTACTTTTACTTTTTCTTTTGAATTTCTCTGCGATGAGAGACCGGTAACATGTTCCCAGGACTCTTGGTGATCCACCATATCGTGTGGATGGTGATCCAAGCGACGATGACCTGACTGATGATGAGTTTGAAGAACCGATCTATGATGACAATGAGCTAGTCGGATCGGCAAAACATGAAGATGATGATGAACTGATTGGAAGTTTCGATTCACTCGAGAAACTCTTGGGAGATCGAAGAGCTATTCAACCAGCCTTACCAGAGGATGGCAAAACCAAAATCAAGGTACCCTATATCCATTTAGTTCAACAGAATCAATTCTATGGTTATTCATTCGAAAACCCGATTGACCATATCGAGACGTTCGAAGAATTATGTGCAACCATTACAGAAAATGGGGATTACCACAAGTGTAGTCTTTTCCCATTCTCTTTGAGAGACAATGCCAGCAAGTGGCTAAAATCTTTAGAACCTGCTACACTAAAAACGTGGGCAGCGTGTAGAACTGCTTTCTTAAATCGTTTTTATACTAGAAATCGTTCAAATCTCTTAAGAAACAAGATAAGAACTTTTAAACAAAAATAAGATGAAGACCTTTTAGATACTTGGGAAAGATTTAGGGAATATCAAAGAGATTGTCCACACCATGGATATACCGACGAATACCTTCTGGGTATCTTCTATCGAGGTATTACTCCAGAGTTGCGACACTCTTTCGACACAGCAAGTAATGGAGACTTCTCAACTAGATCTATAGAAGATGCTCATGTTTTCATCAAAAATTTCCCACAAAGTATCCGTAATTAAGCAACCTTTGGTAATTCTGCAATTCCTGAGAAGAAAGAAGAGATCTCGAAAGTTATAAAGTGTCTCCATCACATAATGAGTCATCTTGGATTGCAACAACTAAATAAGGTACACAATACGTGTAAATTTGATGGTTGGGACAACCGAATGGATTCTTATGATGAAGGGATGGTGAACACTGCAGAAGTCTATCAAATTCAAGATATTCCCTTCGTTTCTGATCACCGCGGGTTCATTCATTCGACCGTGGGAAAACATACTTTCACCATGGTCGTGATGATGCTGACCGCGGCCAAGAGCCATTTCACCGCGGTCGCGAGCCTTTTGACCGCGGAAAACCGTCTTCCGAACTTGTCTGGAAATCACCTTCCGAACCTTGGAGAAGACTGATTACGTGTCAACTGCGTGAGGGAACAAGTTTTACCCTTAAAAAAAACAAGTGAAAGCCGCAAGTGCACAGCTAATCAGTTGTAGTATTTAGGGATCGAATCCACAGAGATTTGTGTGCCTGGTATTCTTCTACGGTTTTTAACTTCATGTCTAGACTAGATTGGTTTTAAAGGTTGGTTGTTTATCACGAATTAAACTAAAACAAAAGAAAGCAAATAAATCTATCCTAGAAAGCAAGTAGAAAAATCAAATGGAAAGCAAGTAAAGCAGGTAAAATATCGAACTAAGGCAATTGAAATGCAGATCTAAATAAACTAGTAAAAATCGATTGGTTTGTAAACTATGGCTAAAAACGCTGAGCTTTTGGGAAATCTAAGTGATCATAATCGGTTTTGACACTAGGGTAGATAGATTGGGATTGACGGATATCGATATATAGGGTTCTAGAGCTAGAGTACGGCGGTATGACTACGTCACTGTCGTGATCATAACCAACTGTTTCTCGCAACCCTGACCAGTAGGTTTGCACTCTGTCCCTGGAAGGGAGAGAACGCAAGAGCTGCACAAGACTCGTCAATACTCACGATCTCTCCGCAGGTAGGTTTCCACTCCTACGGAAAAATCGCCTGTTTCTTTCTAGGGCTGATACTTAATGAAAACTTTCGCAACACTAACTATCGAGATCAAATACTAGGTGATCATTCAAGCATACATGCAATAAGAACAAGAATAAACAGAGAAAAAAGTTGAAATCCCAGATCTATAAACCTAGATGTCTTAATCGATTATGAGAGCCCCATTCGGGAACCCTAAGCCCAACTCGGGATCTACTCAGACATGGCTGAGGTCGACATCATCATTGGTTTTAATAAAAGTAATCAAAAACAGTAAAGAAAAGAGATGAAGAAAGCTTCTCTATTGAAGAACTCGGACGTGAACAATCTTCTACAAAAATCGCATAAAAACGGCTAAAGGAAAAAGGGTTTCTGTAAAGTATGAAGTGTTGTGTCTAAAAACGACCTAAATGACAAGTATTTATAGTTTTCAATACTCCATGGTCTCTAGGGTTCCGGAATTGAGGCTGAGAATGACTTTGGGCTTCAGAAATATGGGCTTTAGTTCGGAGTTTGACGGCCGCGGTCGGGAGTGACGTGACCACGGGGAAATGGGCTGTTGGCCGCGGTCGCGTGACTTGCTGGCCGTCTTCGAGTGGCTCCGGGGCTAATGGAATATCTCGAGATCCAACCGTTGGAATGTCTCCAAACCAAGTGCATTTGAAAGCTGGTTGATTCTTCTATAAGTTGTCCAATTTTGAGGGTGATCAGATGGTAAGAAGGTCTTCGTCTCTCCATGAGAGTTCTGACGGTCTGCATTTATCCAAAAGAGTCTTTTTGTTCCAATTTGTGCCTTTTTATCCCAAATTACCTGAAAAGTCTTTTAAAATCCGAAAACATAGAAATTCTTTGAAAACCTTTGGAAATGGAGTAAAAACACCTGTAAAAGATATTAAAGTGATCCATAAAAATGGTCAAAATCCGGTGTTTTTAAAGACCTGATTCCACCTCCACCAACTCGTGTCTATAAACCTAAACCACCATATCCTAGAGCCTTAAGAGCCCCTAAGAAATAGAAAGAAAAAGCTAAGCTGAAAGAGTTAATCGATCAATTAAATGTGAGATTACCTTTCGTAGAAGCTTGTGATATGATTCCCGCTTTAAGAAAATACATGAAGGGTATTCTAACAAATTCTTTAACTCTTGAAGAAGGCGTTATGATGATAACCCATGAATATAGTTTTATCCTGCAAAGCCGAATCCCTGAAAAAAAAAACGATCCTGGAAGCGTCGTACTTTCTTGCACCATCAATGACGTAACTTTTGAGAGTGCTCTTTATGATTTAGAATCAAGCATAAACATGATGCCACTTTCAGTAGCAAAACGTTTAGGACACCACACTTTCCAGCCCACTAAAATTTCCTTAGTATTAGCTGATCGTTCTGTTAGACAACCCATAGGTATCTTAATAGATGTTCCCGTCAAAATCGAAAAATGTTCCATCCCCACTGATTTCGTAGTTCTAGAACTAGGGAGAGAACCTAAAGATCCACTTATTCTTGGACGACCATTCCTATCTACAGGAGGAGCAATAATCAATGTCCCGGAAGGAAAAATCGACCTTCATCTAGCCAGTTTAGTTATGCAATTTGACATGAACAAAAGTTTCAATAAACCGACTTTGGATGACGAAATTTGTTGGATTGATGAGTTGGATGGAATTATTGAGAAAGTCTATGAAGATCTACTTCTCGACGGCCTTTTAAGTGTCACGCTTTCACCCACAAAAGATGAACGCAATTTCCTTTAAAAAATTTCGAGTGAATGCGCATGTATGCTTGGTAAGTCCGAAACTTATAGGAAACCTCTAAACTATCTAGATCTTAAGGACCAAACAAACATTCCTACACCTCCTAAAGACACTGCCGCAACAATTAATGATCCTTGGAGCGAGCTTAAAGCCCCTAAAGTTGAGCTTAAACCTCTTCCCGTCGGACTTAAGTACGCTTTCCTTGGACCAAATTCTACTTATCCTGTCATTATAAACTCTGACTTGACAGAAGAAGAAACCACAATTCTGTTGACTGAGCTGAGAAAGCATAGAAAAGCCTTAGGATATTCACTTGATGACATACCTGGAATTTCTCTAGATCTTTGTATGCACAAGATTAATCTAGAGGAAAATGCTAAAAACTCAATCGAAAGTCAAAGGAGACTGAACCCTAATCTCATGGATGTTGTCAAGAAGGAGATTATGAAGCTTTTAGAAGCTGGAATAATCTTTCCTATATCAGATAGCACTTGGGTTAGCCCAGTTCATGTTGTCCCGAAGAAAGGAAGAGTCACTGTCATTAAAAATGATAAAGATGAAATGATCGCTACAAGAACAGTAACTGGATATCGTATGTGCATCGATTACCAGAAACTGAATGCAGCAACTAGGAAAGATCCTTTTCCACTTCCCTTCATATATCAAATGCTAGAAAGGTTAGCTAAACACCCCTACTATTGCTTCCTTGATGGATACTCCGGATTTTTCCAAATTCCTATTCGCCCGGAGGATCAAGAAAAAACGACATTCACTTGTCCAAATGGCACATTCGCCTACCGACGTATGCCTTTTGGATTGTGTAATACACCTGCTACCTTCCAAAGGTGCATGATGTCAATCTTTACAGACTTTATTGAAGATTTCATGGAAGTATTCATGGACGATTTCTCCGTCTATGGATCTTCTTTTGAAAAATGCTTAGGCAACCTTGGTAAAGTTCTGCAAAGATGTGAAGATAAGCACTTAGTATTAAATTGGAAAAAATGTCACTTCATGGTATGAGACGGAATCGTGGTTGGGCACAGGATTTCAGGAAAAGGAATTTGAAGTTGACAAAGCTAAAATCGAAGTCATGACAAGCCTACAACCTCCCACAAACGTAAAAAGAATTCGTAGTTTCTTAGGACACGCAGGATTCTATAGGCGCTTCATTAAAGATTTTTCTCAAATAGCTAGACCTCTTACGTGTTTGCTTTGCAAGGAAACGAACTTCGAGTTCGATGATGAGTGCTTAGCCGCGTTTCATAAGATCAAAGAAGCCCTTGTTTCCGCTCCAGTCGTGCAAGCACCCGATTGGGAACTCCCATTCGAAATCATGTGCGATGCAAGTGACTATGCAGTCGGAGCAATGCTTGGCCAACGAAAAGATAAGAAACTGCATGTAATCTACTACGCAAGCAGAACTCTAGACGAAGCTCAATGCAATTATGCTACAACAGAGAAAGAACTTCTAGCTGTCGTATTTGCATTTGAGAAATCCTGTTCTTATCTTGTAGGATCTAAGGTTATAGTTCATACTGATCATGCTGCAATCAAGTATTTAATGTCTAAGAAAGACGCTAAACCTCGGTTGATAAGATGGATCCTCTTACTGCAAGAATTCGACATCGAAATTCGAGATCGGAAAGGAGCAGATAATGGAGTTGCAGACCATCTTTCACGAATTCAAGTTGAAGAAAGATTGCCTTTAAATGATAGTTTGCCAGAAGAAAACATATATGCAATAGATACAACCCCAACCAGTGCCAATACCGCACCACCTAGGCCACTCATGCAGAGATCAGATGCTTTTAACACCCCATGGTTTAGACACATAGCAAATTACCTAGCAGCTGATGTAGAACCACCGCAATTTTTTGGATATAGGAAGAAAAAGTTTCTGAAGGACGTAAGACATTATTTTTGGATGAACCCTATCTCTATAAGAGATGTGCTGATGGGTTATTCCGAAGATGCGTGGCTGAAGAAGAGATGGAAGGAATTTTATTCGGATGCCATAGCTCGTCTTACGCAGGACATTTCGCAACCTTCAAAACTGTTTCAAAGATCTTACAAGCAGGTTTCTGGTGGCCTACTCTGTTTAAAGATATTTAAGCTTATATATCGCGATGAGATAAATGCCATAGGATGGGAAACATAAGCAAAAGGAATGAGATGCCTCAAAATTTTATTCTCGAAGTCGAAATTTTCGATGTCTGGGGAATAGATTTTATGGGACCTTTTCCTACTTCTTTTGGAGACCAATACATCTTGGTAGCAGTATACTACGTCTCTAAGAGGGTTGAAGCAGTCGCTAGCCCCACAAACGATGCAAAGGTCGTCATGAAGCTGTTTAAATCTGTTATATTCTTGCGTTTTGGAGTTCCTAGAATTGTGATAAGTGATAACACCGTATTTTGACCACTTTTATGGATCATAATTGTATCTTATGCAGGTGTTTTAACTCTGTTTTCAAAGGTTTTTAAAGTGTTTTCAATGTTTTAGAGTTTCAAAAGACTTTACAGGAAACTTGGGCAAAAGATATGCAATTTGGAACAAATGAGCAATTTTGGATAAATGCAGACCGTCAGAAGTATGACAAGCGAAGAAAACCTTCTCACCGTCTGATCACCCCCAAAATTTGAGACAACATAGAGGATCTAACCAGCTTTCTAATGCACTTGGTTTGGAGACAATCCAACGGTTAGATCTTCAGATACTCCCGATGCAAGAATGACAGAAAATGCAGTTCCGGAAGAGAGCAAGTGCCGGGACCGCGGCAAACACCCATTTTCCCGCGGGTAGAGCCACCACGACCGCGGACTTTGGTCGTTCACTTTCCCGACGACTTAATTAAAGCCCAGATCAATTCCCTTTGTTATTTTTGAAGACCTAAGTGTCCAGAACCACCCCAGAAGCTATAAATACCCCCTTTAGGTCATTCCTAAAGGTAGAGACCAATAGAGACCGAAACTTAGACAACTTAGAGAGAGAGAGAGAGAGGGATTTCGTGAGAAACCCTAGTAGGCCACCGCCTTTGAAGGAGGAGCCGTCGAGGAGAGCATCATAGCGCCTCCATCTGCGATTCCGTTCTTCGTTCTTCTTCCTTCTTTTCTTTAGTTTCCTGCACCTTCAATTTTGTTTATGATGCTTTGTTACAATATGCTTGAGTAGTTACCCAGTTGGGTTTAAAGGGATTGTTCAAAAGGAATTTCATGCGTCTTTGCTTATGAATCGATAGATTTAGGATTTATAATCTTCTAGATGTTCTTCGTTTGCCTTTAATCTTACTGCGTGATTCTTTGCTGGCCACTTAGAAGCCCATCTGATATAATATGTTGCGAAAGCTTTCATTGATTGTCTGAACTAGGGTGAAACGAGCAATTCTTCTATAGGAGTGGAAACCTACCTGTAGTTGAGTTGTGAATGTTGATGAGTATTGTTCTGCTATTGCATCTTCTCCCTTCCAAAATCAGAGTGGAAACCTACTGATTAGGGTTGCGAGAGATAATTGTTTAGTGCTGCGAAAGTAGGCTATTCATACTTCCGTGCCTCGAGTTCAAGAACATACGTAGTTGATTACCTTTATCATATGCTTAAAATCGATATAGCCTAGTCCGTGAACCCTGCGAATTCCCCTTGAGCCCCAACGTTTGTCTTTAATTGTTTACAGCCTTCTAGTTTCAATCGATTTTTACCTTCAATTCTATTTGCTTTTCATTCGCTTGTACTTGCTTCAATTCGCCTCTTGTTTAATCGCTTACTACTTGTTTTATTTGCTTTTGTTTTCAATTGCTCTTTAGTTTTTACCTGCTTTCTAGTTTAGATTTAGTGACAACCAAAAACCCAAAACCAAAACCAAAACCCTTTTAGTTCTAATCTGATTTAAGCGTTGCAGTGAATTCGTCTTGAAACAACTAAGTCTCTGTGGATCGATACCCTAAGTACTACAGCGCACATCTGTGCACTTGCAGACATTTAGGGGTTATAAATTTAAAACCTAAAGCTTAGTAAAACGAAAACAACAAACCCCGCTTTTGCTCGCATCAAGTTTTTGGCGCCGTTGCCGGGGACTTAAATTTGTTTCGTTGCGAATCCCAGCTTAAATCCATTAGAACACTTGTTTATTTTATTTTTTCTTTTGAATTTTCCAGGTTTCTCTGCAATGAGAGACCGGGAACATGTTCCTGGAACTCATGGTGATCCACCAAATCGTGTGAATGGTGTTCGAAGTGATGATGACCTGACTGATGATGAGTTTGAAGAACCAATTTATGATGACAATGAGCTAATCGGATCGGCCAAACACAAAGATGATGAAGAACTGATTGGAAGTTTTGATTCACTCGAAAAGTTCATGGGAGATCGAAGAGCTATTCAACCAGCCTTACCTGAGGATGGAAAAACCGAAATTAAGGTACCCCATATCCATTTAGTTCAACAAAATCAATTCTCTGGTTATTCACTCGAAAATCCGATAGACCATATCGAGACTTTCGAAGAATTATGTGCAACCATTACAGCAAATGGGGATTACCACAAGTGCAGTATTTTCCCATTCTCTCTTAGAGATAAGGCCAGCAAATGGCTAAAATCTTTGCCACCTGCTTCACTAAAAACGTGGGCAGCGTGTAAAACTGCTTTCCTAAATCGTTTTTACACTAGAAATCTTGCAAATCTCTTAAGAAAGAAGAGAAGAACTTTTAAACAAAAAGAAGATGAAGATCTTTTAGATACTTGGGAAAGATTTAGGGAGTACCAAAGAGATTGTCCACACCATGGATATGCCGAGGAATACCTGCTAAGTATCTTCTATCGCGGTATAACTCCAGAGTTGCGACACTCTTTTGATATAGCAAGTAATGGAGATTTCACAACTAGATCTGTAGAAGATGCTCACGTTTTCATTAAAAATTTAGGAAACAGCATCCGAAATCAAATAACCTTTGGTAATTCTGCACTTCCTGAGAAGAAAGAAGAAATTTCGTAAGTTTTAAAGTGTCTCCGTCAAATAATGAGTCATCTTGGATTGCAACAACCAAATAGGGTACACAATACGTGTAACTTTGATGGTTGGGACAACCCAATGGATTCTTATGGTCAAGGGATGGTTAACACTGCAGAAGTCTATCAAATTCAAGATTTTCCATTCGTTTCTGATCACCGCGGGTCCAGTTATCCGGACCGCGGCCAAGCAAGGTTTCACCGCGGTCGTAGCTGTTCTGACCGCGGCCAAGACGTGTTTCACCGCGGTCGTGAGCCACCTGACCGCGGGAAATTGTCTTCCAAACTTGACTGGAAACCACCTTCCGAACCAATCTCAGCTAATCAATCTAATCCTGTTTCCTATCCAAGTTTTCCCTCTTCTGAAGCTGAAAACCTAAACAAAAAGATTCTAGAGCTTGAAAAATCTATGTCTCAAGAGATTAGTGATCTTAGATCTGAACTAAAAGAGATGCAGAAGGATTCTGATACCCTCCTTAACATAATGGTCAAAACTAATTCTAACAAGTTAGAAAATTCTGAAGAGGAGCAAAGTGAAAATTCTTTCGAAAGCTCAAGTGAAGTAGATCCCTCAGATCATGTGAAAGCTATCACACTTAGGAGTGGATCAGCTTACAAAGAGCCTGAATTTCCTAAAGATCCCGAAGATGAGGAAAAGGGTAAGGAAAAGGAGAAAGAAAATGAAAGAATTACGAATGAAGATGTTGAAAAAGAAGTGGTAGGAGAGAAGGATGGAGAAGAAGTAAGAGAAGATACATCCCGGGAAATCCTTGGAGAAGACCCAATTCCTCCTCCACCAACTCGTGTCTACAAACCTAAACCTCCATATCCTAGAGCCTTAAGAGCCCCTAAGAAAGAAAAAGAAAAAGCTAAGCTTAAAGAGCTAATCGATCAGTTAAATGTGAGATTACCTTTTGTAGATGCTTGTGCTATGATTCCTGCTTTAAGAAAATACATCTTAAAGAAGAAGGCGTTATGATGATAACCCATGAATGTAGTTCTATCCTGCAAAGCCGAATCCCTGAAAAGAAAAACGATCCTGGAAGCTTCGTACTTTCTTGCACCATCAATGATGTAGCTTTTGAACGTGCTCTTTGTGATTTAGGTTCTAGCATAAACATGATGCCTCTTTCAGTAGCAAAACGTTTAGGAAATCACACTTTCAAGCCCACTAAGATTTCTTTAGTACTAGCTGATCGTTCTGTTAGAAAACCAGTAGGTATCCTAGTAGATGTTCCTGTAGAAATCGAAAATTGTTCCATACCTACCGATTTTGTAGTTCTAGAACTAGAAAAAGAACCTAAGGATCCTCTTATTCTTGGAAGACCATTCCTATCTACAGCCGGAGCCAAAATCAATGTTCCTGAAGGAAAAATTGACCTTCATCTAGCCGGCCTAGTTATGCAGTTTGACATGAACAAAAGTTTCGATAAACCGACTTTGGATGGCAAAATTTGTTGGGTTGATGAGTTAGACGGAATTATTAAGGAAGTCTATGAAGATCTGCTTCTAGACGACCCTTTAAGTGTCACGCTTTCACCAGCAAAAGATGAACGCAATTTCCTTGAAGAAATTTCAAGTGAATGCACACATATGCTTGATAAATCCGAAACTTATAGGAAACCTCTAAACTATCTAGATCTTAAGGACCAAACAAACATTCCTACACCTCCTAAAGACACTGCCGCCGCAATTAATGATCCTTGGAGCGAGCTTAAAGCCCCTAAAGTCGAGCTTAAACCTCTTCCCGTCGGACTTAAGTACGCTTTCCTTGGACCAAATTCTACTTATCCTGTCAAAATAAACTCTGGTTTGACGGAAGAAGAAACCACAATGCTGTTGACTGAGCTGAGAAAGCGTAGAAAAGCCTTAGGATATTCACTTGATGACATACCTGGAATCTCTCCAGATCTTTGTATGCACAAGATAAATCTAGAGGATAATGCTAAAAACTCAATCGAAAGTCAAAGGAGACTGAACCCTAATCTCATGGATGTTGTCAAGAAGGAGATTATGAAGCTTTTAGAAGCTGGAATAATCTTTCCTATCTCAGATAGCACTTGGGTTAGTCCAGTTCTTGTTGTCCCAAAGAAAGGAGGAGTCACTGTCATTAAAAACGATAAAGATGAAATGATCGCTACAAGAACAGTAACTGGACATCGTATGTGCATCGATTACCGGAAATTGAATGCAGCAACTAGGAAAGATCATTTTCCACTTCCATTCATAGATAAAATGCTAGAAAGATTAGCTAATCATCCCTACTATTGCTTCCTTGATGGATACTCCGGATTTTTCCAAATTCCTATTCGCCCGGAGGATCAAGAAAAAACGACATTCACTTGTCCATATGGCACGTTCGCTTACAGACGTATGCCTTTTGGATTGTGTAATGCACCTGCTACCTTCCAGCGGTGCATGATGTCGATCTTCATAGATTTTATTGAGGATTTCATGGAAGTATTCATGGACGATTTCTCTGTCTATGGATCTTCTTTTGAAAAATGCTTAGGCAACCTTGGTAAAGTTCTGCAAAGATGTGAAGATAAGCATTTAGTATTAAATTGGGAAAAATGTCACTTCATGGTACAAGACGGAATCGTGCTTGGGCACAGAATTTCCGGAAAAGGTATTGAAGTTGACAAAGCTAAAATCGAAGTCATGACCAGCCTACAACCACCCACAAACGTAAAAGGAATTCGTAGTTTCTTAGGACACGCAGGATTCTATAGGAGATTCATAAAAGATTTTTCTCAAATAGCTAGACCTCTTACGCGTTTGCTTTGCAAGGAAACGAACTTCGAGTTCGATGATGAATGCTTAGCCGCGTTTCATAAGATCAAACAAGCCCTTGTTTCTGCTCCAGTCGTGCAAGCACCTGATTGGGAACTCCCATTCGAAATCATGTGCGATGCAAGTGACTATGCAGTCGGAGCAGTGCTTGGCCAACGAAAAGATAAGAAACTGCACGTAATCTACTACGCAAGTAGAACTCTAGACGAGGCTCTATGCAATTATGCTACAACAGAGAAAGAACTTCTAGCTGTCGTATTTGCATTTGAGAAATTCCGTTCTTATCTCGTAGGATCTAAGGTCATAGTTCATACTGATCATGCTGCAATCAAGTATTTAATGTCTAAAAAAGACGCTAAACGTCGGTTGATAAGATGGATCCTCCTGCTGCAAGAATTCGATATCGAAATTCGAGATCGAAAAGGAGCAGATGATGGAGTTGCAGACCATCTTTCACGAATTCGAGTTGAAGAAAGATTGCCTTTAAATGACAGTTTGCCAGAAGAAAACATCTATGCTATAGATACAACCCCCACCCATTCCAATACCGCACCACCACGTCCACTAATGCGACGAGCAGATGCTTTCAACACCCCATGGTTTAGGCACATAGCGAATTACCTAGCAGCTGATGTAGAACCACCACAATTCTTTGGGTATAGGAAGAAAAAGTTTCTGAAAGACGTAAGACATTATTTTTGGGATGAACCCTATCTCTACAAGAGATGTGCTGATGGGTTATTCCGAAGATGCGTGGCTGAAGAAGAGATGGAAGGAATTTTATTCGGATGCCATAGCTCGTCTTACGCAGGACACTTTGCAACCTTCAAAACCGCTTCAAAGATCTTACAAGCAGGTTTCTGGTGGCCTACTTTCTTCAAAGATACTCAAGCTTATATATCGCAATGCGATAAATGCCAAAGGATGGGCAACATAAGCAAAAGGAATGAGATGCCTCAAAATTTTATTCTCGAAGTAGAAATCTTCGATGTCTGGGGAATAGATTTTATGGGACCCTTTCCTACTTCTTTTGGAAACCAATACATCTTAGTAGCAGTAGACTACGTCTCTAAGTGGGTAAAAGCAGTCGCTAGCCCCACCAATGATGCAAAAGTTGTCATGAAGCTGTTTAAATCTGTGATATTCCCGCGTTTTGGAGTTCCTAGAATTGTGATAAGCGACGGAGGATCGCACTTCATCAACAGAGTTTTTGAGAACCTTCTTAGAAAGAATGGAGTTACACATAAAGTTGCTTCTCCATACCATCCCCAAACCAGCGGTCAAGTGGAGATCTCAAACAGAGAAATCAAGTCGATTTTGCAGAAAACTACTGCAGTTCATCGCAAAGATTGGTCAACCAAGCTTGACGATGCATTATGGGCATATCGAACAGCATTCAAGACACCGTTAGGAACAACACCATTCAACCTAGTTTACGGAAAAGCATGTCACCTTCCAGTAGAACTAGAATATAAGGCGCAATGGGCTATCAAGGAGATGAACATGAATCTGAAAACAGCTGGAGAAAGAAGACTACTTCAACTTCATGAGTTACAAGAAATCCGACACAATGCCTACAATTACTCGAAGATCTATAAGGAGAAGACTAAAACATATCATGATAAGAAGATTATTCATAGAACTTTTGCTCCTAACGATAAAGTTCTTCTTTTCAATTCTCGTCTTAAGTTTTTTCCAGGAAAATTACGTACAAGATGGTCAGGACCCTTCACGATAAAGGAAGTCAAGCCATATGGAGCCATAGTCCTATGGGACAGAACCGGAAACTCATTTACAGTGAATGGACAGCGTGTAAAGCCATATCTGGCTGAAGAAACCGAAGACGAGAGAGAAGTGATGTTTTTGATTGATCCATCATCGACCAATGATGAGACCAAAGAGTGTCACGACCCCGGTTAAGCCTAATCGAGCAACAATGTCAAGCTAACGACTTGAAACAAGCGCTTAGTGTGAGGCAACCCACTTGGTATTTTATCTATTTCCCTTTGACCTTTATTTTCTATTTCCATTGCTTTGTTTCTGTTTCATTTAATTTCAGGTTTTCAATAAGGAAGAATAAATAAAAAAGACAAGCAGCACTCTCCAGCACGATAAGTTCACTTAAACATTTCAACTTTTCTATTTTCTTTACCATTCTTTCCAAGATTTATCACACTGAGGACAGTGTGAAATAAGTCTGGGGGAGGATGTTCATCCGTTACTAATGAAATTTGATTTGTTTTGAGTTTGTTTTGGACACATAAAATTTTTCAAAATGTTTTTCAAAATGTTTTTCATAAATGTTTTCAAAAATCGTTTTTAAAATGTTTTTCAAAAAGTTTTCAAACCAGGAACACAATAAACAATACTATGATGATTTAGACCAGTGTGCTTCTACGCTATTTCCTCGTTTTTGCTCTTTTTGTGATTTAGGCCTAGACTAGGCGGTAGCTAAGTACTTGCAGTAAGAAATCCCACCAGAGGACTTCTATTCATGGAGATTCTTTCTGACAGGATATACTAGCTCATTTTATTTGACCTTAATATTGACATTTAATTTTCTCATCATTGATTTTAGGCAGGCATCGACATACACATCTAGGACGTCTTTTACCCTCACTTTTACCACTTTTTGTCGTCCTAGATGACCAGTTTATCTTTATCTGGTACCATACCCTAAACCCAAAACCCTTCTCTTCAATCCTTATGCATTCTCTCTTTAGTTTATATCAGCAGATATGTGCAAAAACGTCGGAGAGAAGAGGAGCGACGCAGTTTTCAGTCACTCACAAAGGAGACTGAATGGAATTGGGAAGGAAGAGTATCAGAAACATCAAGAAGCTTTACAAGACAAATCTTAACTGGTAACTTCGTGCTCTCTAAGACTCTATATCTAAAGGTGTTCCCTCTCTTTCAAAAAAAAAAAAACAAAAAAAACAAATAAAAAGAGAGAGGGAAACAAAAAGCCTAATGAGTCCTAGATTGTCGAAATTTGTGGAGCAAGAAGAATCTACTAAGCGTTTATAGAGCTATGTTTTTGAAAGATTTACAAAAATCTAAGTCTGGGGGAGTTAGGAGAGAACCTGAGGAAGAAGGCCAGTAATCTATGGCAAGAAGAAAGTGACTGAAAACTGTGGATACCAACAGCTTCACTCTCTCTTGCGTTTTTGCATAATATCTTGCATTCTCCAGATCTTCAGGTAACCCGTAAACACTTTAAGCCTTACCCCTAGAATAACCCTTTTTACACCTAGCCTAGATTGCTTTGCCTAGACTTTCTTTGATGAGAACCACCGAGATTTCTAATGAATGTTAAGAGCTAGTTGACTGGAAGTCAGATCTAAGTGTGTAGATTTTCGCATGACGGATTAACGGACTAGTTTGCTTGTATTTTGGTGAGAATTTTCTAGACTAGATCCAAATAGATGTTTCACGATAAGTTATGGTTTAGAAGGACGCTCACTGAGATATTGTTTAATTCCTACGATTTTCAAAAATATCTTTCCTGACTTAAGTTTGTTTGAGGACAAACAAAAAGGTAAGTCTGGGGGAGTTGATAACACCGTATTTTGACCACTTTTATGGATCATAATTGTATCTTATGCAGGTGTTTTAACTCTGTTTTCAAAGGTTTTTAAATTGTTTTCAATGTTTTAGAGTTTCAAAAGACTTTACAGGAAACTTGGGCAAAAGATATGCAATTTGGAACAAATGAGCAATTTTGGATAAATGCAGACCGTCAGAAGTATGACAAGCGATGAAAACCTCTCACCGTCTGATCACCCCCAAAATTTGAGACAACATAGAGGATCCAACCAGCTTTCTAATGCACTTGGTTTGGAGACAATCCAACGGTTAGATCTTCAGATACTCCCGATGCAAGAATGACAGAAAATGCAGTTCCGGAAGAGAGGAAGTGTCGGGACCGCGGCAAACACCCATTTTCCCGCGGGTAAAGCCACCGCGACAGCGGACTTTGGTCGTTCACTTTCCCGATGACTTAATTAAAGCCCAGATCAGTTCCCTTTGTTATTTTTGAAGCCCTAAGTGTCCAGAACCCCCCCCCCCAGAAGCTATAAATACCCCCTTTAGGTCATTCCTAAAGGTAGAGACCAATAGAGACCGAAACTTAGACAACTTAGAGAGAGAGAGAGAGGGATTTCGTGAGAAACCCTAGGAGGCCGCCGCCTTTGAAGGAGGAGCCGTCGAGGAGAGCATCATCGGGCCTCCATCAGAGTGGAAACCTAGGGTTGCGAGAGATAGTTGTTTAGTGCTGCGGAAGTAGGCTATTCATACTTCCGTGCCTCGAGTTCTAGAACATACGTAATTTATTACCTTTATCATATGCTTAAAATCGATATAGCCTAGTCCGTGAACCCTGCGAATTCCCCTTGAGCCCCAACGTTGGTCTTTAATTGTTTACAGCCTTCTAGTTTCAATCGATTTTTACCTTCAATTTTATTTGCTTTTCATTCGATTTTACTTGCTTCAATTCGCCTCTTGTTAATCGCTTACTACTTGTTTTATTTGCTTTCGTTTTCAATTGCTCTTTAGTTTTTACTTGCTTTCTAGTTTAGATTTAGTGACAACCAAAAACCCAAAACCAAAACCAAAACCCTTTTAGTTCTAATCTGATTTAAGTGTTGCAGTGAATTCGTAATGAAACAACTAAGTCTCTGTGGATCGATACCCTAAGTACTACAGCGCACATCTGTGCACTTGCAGACATTTAGGGGTTATAAATTTAAAACCTGAAGGTTAGTAAAACGAAAACAACAAACTCCGCTTTTGCTCGCATCAATAAGCAACAGAGGATCACACTTCATCAACAGAGTTTTCAAAAATCTTCTTAGAAAGAATGGAGTTACACATAAAGTTGCTTCTCCATACCATCCCCAAACCAGCGGACAAGTAGAGATCTCAAACAGAGAAATCAAGTCGATTTTGCAGAAAACAACTGCAGTTCATCGCAATCATTGGTCTACCAAGCTTGACAATGCACTATGGGCATATCGAACAGCATTCAAGACACCATTAGGAACAACACCATTCAACCTAGTTTATGGAAAATGTCACCTTCCAGTAGAACTCGAGTATAAGGCGCAATGGGCTATCAAGGAGATGAATATGAACTTGAAAACAGCTGGAGAAAGAAGACTACTTTAACTTCACGAGTTAGAAGAAATCCGACACAATGCTTACGAAAACTCGAAGATCTACAATGAGAAGACAAAAGCATATCATGATAAGAAGATTATTCATATAACTTTTGCTCATAACGATAAAGTTCTTCTTTTCAACTCTCATCTTAAGCTTTTTCCAGGAAAATTACGATCAAGATGGTCAGGACCCTTCACGATAAAGGAAGTCAAACCATACGGAGCCAATGTCCTGTGGGACAAAACCGGAAACTCATTTACAGTGAATGGACAGCGTGTAAAGCCATATCTGGCTGAAGAAAGAGAAGACGAAAGAGAAGTGATGTTTCTTATTGATCCATCATCGGCCCATGATGAGATCAAGGAGTGTCACGACCCCGGTTAAGTCTAATCGAGAAACAATGTCAAGCAAGCAACTTGAAACAAGCGCTTAGTGGGAGGCAACCCACTTGGTATTTTATTTATTTCCCTTTGACCTTTATTTTCTATTTTCATTGCTTTTTTTTGTTTTATTTAATTTCAGATTTTCAATAAGGAAGAACAAATACAAAAGACGAGCAGCACTCTCCAGCACGATAAGTTCACTTAATCATTTCAACTTTTCTATTTTCTTTACCACTCTTTCTAAGATTTATCACACTGGCGACAATGTGAAATAAGTCTGGGGGAGGATGTTCATCCATTACTAATGAAATTTGATTTGTTTTGAGTTTGTTTTGGACACATAAAATTTTTCAAAAAGAATTTCAAAATGTTTTACATAATATTTTTCCTGGCAAATTTTTCATAAAATTTTTCAAAAATCATTTTCAAAATATTTTTCAAAAAGTTTTCAAACCCGGAACACAATAAACAATACTATGATGATTTAGACTAGTGTGCTTCTACGCTATTTCCTCGTTTTTTGCTCTTTTTGTAATTTAGGCCTAGACTAGGCGGTAGCTAGAATACTTGCATTACAAACTCCCATCAGAGGACTTCTATTCATGGAGATTCTTTCTGACAGAATATACTAGCTCATTTTATCTGGACTTAATTTTGACTTAATTTTCTCATTAAAGCATTAGATCAGGAAAACGAATCATACATTCAGGACTTCTTTATCTTTTTACCACTCTTTGTTGATCCTGAAAGGATCGTTTATCTTTAGCTAGTTCCTCACCGAACCTAACTTATAACACCGGATTTTGACCATTTTTATGGATTGTTTTAATATCTTATGCAGGTGTTTTAACTCTGTTTTCAATGTTTGCTAAGTGATTTCTATGTTTTAGAGTTTTAAAAGAATTTTCAGGAAACTTGGACTAAAGATGTGCAATTTGGAACAAATGAGCAATTTTGGATAAATGAAGACCGTTAGAAGTATGGTACTCGATGGAGACCTTTTAACCGTTTGATCATCCCCAAAATTTGAGACAACATAGAAGAAACAACTAGCTTTCTAATTCAATTTGTTTGGAGACAATCCAACGGTTAGATCTTCAGATACTCCCGATGCACTAAAGACAGAAAATGCAGTCTCAAAGGAGGGCATAGGCCGCGACCGCGGCCAGACCATGATTCCCATGATTCCCCGCGGTCAGGACCACCGCGACCGCAGCCAGACAACGTTGACATCCGAAAGTGACCTAATTCAAGCCCAATTCCAGCCCAATACTCATTCTTCAAACCCTAGACGTTTCCAACGATTTAGAAGGCTATATATACTCGTTTTAGGTCATTCTAATGACAAGTCGTGGAGAGAGAGCAGAGAGGAGCCGCATAAACTTCGGAGTTGCCGTCTTCGGGAGAAGAAGGAGTCGCCGAAGGAGCCACCATCGATCTCCATCTTCATCCTCGTTCTTCGTTCTTTACCTTTCTCTTATTTAATTTCCAGAAAACTACAATACTTCTGTGATGTTTTTATACACTATAATTGAGTAATTCCCTTGTTGGTTTTAAGGGATTTTTCAAAGGGATTCATGGAATGATTTCTGGTTTGTTAGATTAGGGTTTATCTTTAGAGTTCTTCATCTAAATTTGCGTTTCGTTTATGTGGCTTGGATTGATCATCTAGCTTCTGCGATTAGGTTGATTTACTCATCGAAGTGTTGTTGAATCGATTAACCCTATTTAGAAGAACAAATTCTCTTAGACGGTGTGAGTCGATCTAAAGCGTTTTGTGAAATAATCAAACTAATTTGTCTAGAAACTTAGAGAACTGAATGGGAGTTTAGTAAATCTGAGTGAATTGATTTGTGATTAATACTACGTGAGTAGATTAGTGTGGGTTTGACTTCAGGAACAATCTATTGAAAACTCTATGTTTAATTCTCTTGTTAGCTAGTCTATGATTCCCGGCGAATTCCCTAACGCCCAACACCTTCTCGTATTGATTTGATCTTATTGTTTACTTGTTTTTAAGTTTATTATTTGCTATTTTCGTCACTGTTCACAACCCCCAAACAAACACTCATATTTTTATCTTAGCTCAGTTCTCATCTCAAGTAAACTCGTATTGCAGTTACTTGATCTTCAGTGGATCGACCCCTAAGTATTACAACGTACATCTGTGCGCTTGCAGAAAACTAGGGTTAAAACCTGAGCACATCAAGTTTTTGGCGCCGTTGCCGGGGACCTTTAACTTTGCCTACGAGTTTCAGGTCAGAATCGAGTATAAGGTACGTTTTCTTGTTCATTTTTGAAAAAAAAAAAATCTAGTTATTATTTTATATAAAAAATATATATACATATATAAAAATTAAATATAAAAAAACGGAAAAATATAAATTTATATATATATAACTAAAAAAAATATTTATTAATATATAAAATATATATATATATATCTATATATATAAATCTATATATTAACATTAAAAAAATTATATATATATAAATATAAACTAAAAAACAAAAAAAAAACAAAAAAAAATATAAATATATATATATATACATAAATTAAATAATTAATTATTAAAAAAAAAAACACACACACACACACAAAAATTAGAGATCGGCGATAACAATAGACACTTGCAAGGTTTAGATAGGCTTAGAGATAACCACCACGTCCAGCAAAACGGAGAATCCTATGGACCATCTCGAAGATTTTGAAGAAATCTGCAGTACCAAGCAATCCATCGGAGTTCCTGCAGATTACTAAAGTGCAAGTTGTTTCCATTTTCTCTTTGTGATAAGGCGCGTTCTTAGTTCAAGTCTTTGTCTCCTGGTTCACTCGAATCATGGGACGAATGCAAGGCTGCCATCCTTAAACATTTCTACACCACCTCTAGATCAAACTTGCTTAGAGACAAGATTTTTAGGTTCCAACAAAAAGGAGGCGAACCTTTTCATGAAGCTTGGGATTGTTATAAAGGCTACATTAGGGAATGTCCTCACCACGGTTTTACAGAGACATGCATCTTGAACACTTTCTACGAAGGTCTTGAATGGACATCTAAGGCACCTCTAAATGTAGCAAGCGATGGAAACTTCATGACAAGGACTGTGGAAAAAGCTTACATCTTGATTAATAATCTTGCTGCAAGCAGCAGAAACAATTGTCCTGATCAAGGAAGAACATCACGTTCTACTTCCCATGATCATAAGGAGATTGAAGAACTTAAAGCCATGGTGAAATTGTTTCTCCAAAATCAGCAGCGTTCTGTTAATGTCTGCGAAGCAGTTAATGGAGCTGAGATTAATCATCAACTTGGAGCACAAGATCACGCCCATATGAATCTCCAGTCTGCTCCAAAATCATCTCCAACCTCTCAAGACAACAAGCTCGAGCTTATGGTGCAACCACTTCTTACGAAGCTGCAAATATTAGCAGACGATGTGGATATAAGAGTGGACTGCCTATACACTGATCTTAATGGTAAATTTGAAGCTCTTTCCACTCATGTTGATTAGATAGTTCGAAAAGCACCGAAGCTATGGAGAGACGAATCGCTGAGGTACATGAAGAAATCGCCCAAGACATCCGCAACCTTGAGCTTAAGTTAGACAACATGAATGATCTTGGGTACAAGTTAGACATCATGAATGATCACCTCAACAAGAACAATGAGGAGTCATTTCAGAAGTTCACTAACCTCTCAACTCATGTCAAGATGCTCGAGAAACAAATCGGACAAATTGGAGAAAGTGTGAAGAGACAAGATGGTCACCCTCCGGGAAAATCCGTAGACAATCCAATGTGGCGTTGCAATGTCATAAACACTGATGGTGAGAGAGAAGTCACGCCTATTCCTAGCAATCATGACACTGAAGTTGAATCTCCAGCATGTCCTGAAGAGTATGATGCAATAGGCAAAGTTTTTCCACACCAAAGGAAGCTTCATAAGATAAATGATTCGGTGAAGTTTGTCTTCCCCTGCATAATTGAAGGTATGGAAATTTCTGACTCTCTATGTGACACAGGAGCGAATGTGAATGTGATGTCTAAAGCAATTGCAACCGAGCTGGGGATATGTGATATCAAACCTCCTCATGGTTCTGTTAAGTTTGGAGACAATTCAAGCACGATTCCATATGGTTTCGTAACGGATTTGATGGTGCAAGTAGGAGGGTGTCTTGTTCCTGTTGATTTTCACATTCTTGAGATGGAAAATGACTCTCCCAGGGCGTTAATATTTGGAAGTTCATTCCTTGCAACAGTGGGGGCAGTTGTTGATTATCCCAACCGAAGAGTTTGTTTTTCTAAAGTCAAAAAGAGAATCTTCTATCCTGCAGTCTGTAGTGGTGGAAGCTCTTACTGTATAACCATCTACAAGGAAGAGAAGTTGATTCTAGACCCTGGAGATAACAAGGGAAGGTGCCAACACGTTTCTATACAAGCCCCGTTAGTCGAGCCCAAGGGAGTTGTCGAGTTGAGAAAATCAAAGTACAAAGCAAGGAAGTCTAAGCGCAAATCAAAGAAATCTAAGGGCAAAGCTACCTCACCTGGTGCAAGCTCGACATCGACCTCTCAAGACCCTATTGAAGACGGGGAGAAAGATGGTAATGCTAAAGTAATCACCCCAGAGACACGTCCAGCCCCGCCTCCAAAAGAAAAACCTTCCAAGCTTCCTTGGTTTATGCATATCGTGAATTACTTAGCAGCAGACGTCGAACCGCCACGATTCTTTGGCTACAACAAAAAGAAGTTCTTGCGTGATATAAAAAGATACTTTTGGGATGAACCATATCTTTATAAGCAGTGTGCAGATAACTTGTTTCGCAGGTGCATCTCCGAAGAAGAAGTTCTAGAAATCCTTTTTCATTGTCACGGATCTAACTATGCTGAACACTTTGCTACTGATAAGACTATAGCGAAGGTTTTACAAGCTGGTTATTGGTGGCCTACCATGTTCAAGGACGCCCATAAATTCATATCTAAGTGTGATGCTTGCCAAAGACAAGGGAACATCAGCAAACGACATGAGATGCCTCAAAACTTCATTCAAGAAGTCGAAGTTTTTGATGTTTAGGGAATCAACTTTATGGGTCCTTTTCCTTCGTCTTTTGGAAACAAGTACATCCTTGTTGCTGTTGACTATGTGTCTAAGTGGGTAGAAGCCATAGCCAGCCCCACAAATGACGCAAAAGTAGTAATGAAGATGTTCAAGTCGATCATATTTCCAAGATTTGGTGTTCCGCGACTCGTCATCAGTGATGGTGGTTCTCAATTCATCAACAAAGTGTTTGAGAATCTCTTGAAGAAAAATGGAGTGAAACATAAGGTAGCTACACCTTATCATCCACAGACGAATGGACAAGTGGAGGTATCAAACAGAGAACTCAAAAGAATTCTGGAAAAGACAATATGACCAACAAGAAAAGATTGGTCAGCAAAGCTTGATGATGCTCTTTGGGCATATAGAACTGCGTTCAAAACCCCGTTGGGCGCTACACCTTTTCATCTTGTTTATGGTAAGGCTTGTCATCTTCCATGGGAGTTAGAGCTCAGGTCAGAATGGGCCATAAGAAAGCTGAATTACGACATCCAGACAGCAGGTGCAAAACGTTTGATTCAGCCAAATGAGTTAGACGAGATTCGCCATAATGCCTATGAGAATTCTAAGACGAAGGAGTTTTATGACAGGAAAATAGTACATAAGACGTTCTCACCTAATGACCAGGTTCTACTTTATAACTCACGTCTAAAATTGTTTCCCGGAAAGCTTAAATCACGATGGTCTGGACCTTTCAAGATCAAAGAAGTTTTACCATATGGTGCTGTGGTTCTATGGAACCGTCAAGGAGGCGATTTCACTGTCAATGGACAACGTCTTAAGCCATATCTTGCAGACATTCAAGAAGTAAAGGAGGATCCAATCTCCTTAGCAGATGTGCATAATGCCTAAAAGACGACCAAGTCAAGCTAATGACTTAAAACAAGCGCTTAATGGGAGGCAACCCACTCGGTATTTTACTTATTTCCCTTTGATCTTTATTTCTATTTTGTTGCATTGTTTTTGTTTCATTTAATTTCAGGTTTTTACAAAGAAGAACGAATAAAAGACGAGAAGTAATCATAAACCGAAAACGGCCATCACTCCGGCCCTGGTGAAACTTCGACCGACGGTGCAACCGCGACTCATTCCTCCAGCAAGGTAAGTGCATCTAAACACTTCAAATTTCTACTTCCTTATCTATCCTTTCTTAGATTTCATCACATTGAGGACAGTGTGAAATAAATCTGGGGGAGGATGTTCATCCGTTACTAACGAAATTTGATTTGTTTTGAGTTTGTTTTGGACATAAAAACTATTCAAAAAGTTTTCAAAACGTTTTCACATTAGGAACATAAATAAACAATACTATGATGATTTAGACCAGTGTGCTTCTACGCTATTTCCTTGTTTTTTGCTCTTTCTGTGATTTAGGCCTAGATTAGGCGGTAGCTAGAGTACTTACACTACGAACTCCCACTAGAGGACTTCTATTCATGGAGATTCTTTCTGACAGGATATACTAGCTAATTTTATTTGAACTTAATCTTGACTTAACTTTCTCATTAAAGCATTAGATCAGGGAAACGAATCATACATTCAGGACTCCTTTACTCTTTTACCACTCTTTGTTGATCCTGAATGGCTAGTTCACATTTAGCTAGTTCCCCACCGTAACCCAGCCTCTTCAAACCACATGCACTCTTGTTTTTCATTGTCCTATATGCAGATATGTGCAAAAAAGTCAGAGAGAAAGAGGATCAACGCGGTTTTCTGTCACTAAAGATAGAGACCTGCGATTTCATGGGAATGGTTCAACAAAAGGAGAAAACTCAGTTTGCCTTGGAAAAACTTCAAAGTCTTGGTACAATTTCGTCCCTTAGAGTCTCTCTCTATAAAAGGTTGTTTTCCCTTCGCAAAAAAAAAATAATAAAAAAAAATAGATGAAAAGAAAAGAAAAAAACAATATATATATATATATATATATTTATATAATAAAGGAAATAAAATAAAAACCTTAAGAGAGTCTAGGAGGATCGATTTTATCCTTGAGGCAAGCTAGAGTTCGATTATATGGAGTTTTGGAGATTATCTTTCTGATTCCCGGAAAATATCTAAGTCTGGGGGAGTAGCTGTTTACAAAAATGGAGGAAGATTAAGCCACAGCATTTGGCAAAGGAGAAGTGACTGAAAATCTGCAGTCATCAACAGGTTCTTCTCTCTCTTGCGGTTTTGCATAATATCTTGCATCCTCCAGTTCTTCAGGTAACCTGAAACACTTCAACTCCACCACTTAAATTGTCCTTAACTACCAAACGCCGTCTACCCTGAATGATGTTTTTCATGAGAATTCACTGTGCCCTAAATGAATGTAAAGAGCTAGTTTACTGGAAGTTAGATCTAAGTGTGTAGATTTTCGCATGACGGATCAACGGACTAGTTATGTTTGTATTTTGGTGAGGATTTTCTAGACTAGATCCAGATAGATGTTTTATGATAGCTTATGGTTTAGAAGGACGGTCACTGAGATATTGTTTATTTCCTGCGGATTTTTAAGGGTTCTTTTCCTGGCTTGATCTATGTTTTGTTTGAGGACAAACAAAGGTTAAAGTCTGGAGGAGTTGATAACACCGGATTTTGACCATTTTTATGGATTGTTTTAATATCTTATGCAGGTGTTTTAACTCTGTTTTCAATGTTTTTTAAGTGATTTCTATGTTTTAGAGTTTTAAAAGACTTTTCAGGAAACTTGGACTAAAGATGTGCAATTTGGAACAAATGAGCAATTTTGGATAAATGCAGACCTTAGAAGTATGGTACTCGTTGGAGACCTTTTCACCGTCTGATCATCCCCAAAATTTGAGACAACTTAGACGAGACAACTAGCTTTCTAATGCAATTTGTTTGGAGGCAATCCAACGGTTAGATCTTCAGATATTCCAGATGCACTAAAGACTTCAGATATTCCCGATGCACTAAAGACAGAAAATGCAGTCTCGAAGGAGAGCATAGGCCGCGACCGCGGCCAGACCATGATTCCCCGCGGTCAGGACCACCGCGACCGCGGCCAGACAACGTTGACGTCCGAAAGTGACCTAATTCAAGCCCAAGTCCAGCCCACTACTCATTCTTCAAACCCAAGACGTTTCCAACGATTTAGAAGGCTATATATACTCGTTTTAGGTCTTTCTATTGACAAGTCGTGGAGAGAGAGCAGAGAGGAGCCACATAAACTTCGGAGTTTCCATCTTCGGGAGAAGAAGGAGTCGCCGAAGGAGCCACCATCGATCTCCATCTTCATCCTCGTTCTTCGTTCTTTACCTTTCTCTTATTTAATTTCCAGAAAACTACAATACTTCTGTGATGTTTTTATACACTATGATTGAGTAATTTCCTTGTTGGGTTTTAAGGGATTTTTCAAAGGGATTCATGGATTGATTTCTGATTTGTTAGATTAGGGTTTATCTTTAGAGTTCTTCATCTAAATTTGCGTTTCGTTTATGTGGCTTGGATTGATCATCTAGCTTCTGCGATTAGGTTGATTTACTCATCGAAAGTGTTGTTGAATCGATTAACCCTATTTAGATGAACAAATTCTCTTAGACGGTGTGAGTCGATCTAAAGCGTTTTGTGAAATTATCAAACTAATTTGTCTAGAAACTTAGAGAACTGAATGGGAGTTTAGTAAATCTGAGTGAATTGATTTGTGATTAATACTACGTGAGTAGATTAGTCTGGATTTGATTTCATGAACAATCTATTGAAAACTCTATGTTTAATTCTCTTGTTAGCTAATCTATGATTCCCGGCGAATTCCCTAACGCCCAACACCTTCTCGTATTGATTTGATCTTATTGTTTACTTGTTTTTAAGTTTATTATTTGCTATTTTCGTCACTGTTCACAACCCCCAAACAAACACCCATATTTTCATCTTAACTCAGTTCTCATCTCAAGTAAACTCGTATTGCAGTTACTTGGTCTTCAGTGGATCGACCCCTAAGTATTACAACGTACATCTGTGCGCTTGCAGAAAACTAGGGTTAAAACCTGAGCACATCACTAACCTCTTTCAAACCACATGCACTCTTGTTTTTCATTGTCCTATATGCAGATATGTGCAAAAACGTCGGAGAGAAAGAGTATCAACGCAGTTTTCAGTCACTGAAGACGAAGACCTGCGATTTCAATGGAACAATTCAACAAAAGGAGAAAACTTAGTTTGCCTTGAAAAAACTTCAAAATCATGGTACAATTTTGACCCTTAGACTCTCTCCGAAAAAGAAAAGAAAAAAAAAAGAAGAGAAAGGAAATCTAAAACCTTAGAGAGTCTAGGAGACTCAATTTTTATACTTGAGGCAAGCTTGATTCAATTATTTGGAGTTTGGAGATTATCTTTATGATTCCCGGAAAAGATCTAAGTCTGGGGGAACAGCTGTTTACAACAAAGGAGGAAGATTATGCAACAACATTCAGCAAAGGAGAAGTGGCTAACAATCTGCGGTCACCAACAGGTCCTTCTCTCTCTTGCGGTTTTGCATAATATCTTGCACCCTCCAAATTCTTTAGGTAACCCGAAACACCTAAGCTCCACCACTTAAATAGCCTTTAATGCCAAACGCCGTCTACCCTGAATGATGTCTTTGATGAGAACATCACAATATACTTAATGAATGTAGAGCGCTAGTTGACTGGAAGTTTGATGTCGTGTCAACTGCGTGAGAGGACAAGTTTTACCCTTAACAAAAACAAATGAAAGCCGCAAGTGCACAGCTAATCAATTGTTGTATTTAGGGATCCAATCCACAGAGATTTGTGTGCCTGATATTCTTCTACGGTTTTTAACTTTATGTCTAGACTAGATTGGTTTTAAAGGTTGGTTGTTTATCACGAATTAAACTAAAACTTAAAGAAAGCAAATAAATCTATTCTAGAAAGCAAGTAGAAAAATCGAATGGAAAACAAATAAAAATCGATTGGTTTGTAAACTATGGCTAAAAACGCTGAGCTTTTGGGAACTCTAAGGGATCATAATCGGTTTTGACACTAGGGTAGATAGATTGAGATTGACGGATATCGATATATAGGGTTCTAGAGCTAGAGTACGGCGGTATGACTACGTCACTGTCGTGATCATAACCAATTGTTTCTCGCAACCCTGACTAGTAGGTTTCCACTCTGGCCCTGGAAGGGAGAGAATGCAAGAGCTGCACAAGACTCGTCAATACTCACGATCTCGCCGCAGGTAGGTTTCCACTCCTACGGAAAAATCGCCTGTTTCATTCTAGGGCTGATACTTAATGAAAACTTTCGCAACACTAACAATCTAGATCAGATACTAGGTGATCAATCAAACATATATGCAATAAAAACAAGAATAAACAGAGAACAGGTCGAAATCCCAAATCAATAAACCTAGATGTCTTAATCGATTATGAGAGCCCCTTTCGGGAACCCTAAGCCCAACTCGGGATCTACTCAGACATGGCTGAGGTCGACATCATCATTGGTTTTAATAAAATTAATGAAAAACAGAAAAGAAAAGCTTCTCTACTGAAGAACTCGGACTTGAACAATCTTCTTCAAAAATCGCATAAAAACGGCTAAAGGAAAAAGGGTTTCTGTAAAGTATGAAGGGGTCTCTCTAAAAACGACCTAAATGACAAGTATTTATAGTCTTCAATACTCCATGGTCTCTAGGGTTCCGGAATTGAGGCTGAGAATGACTTTGGGCTTCAGAAATATGGGCTTTAGTTCGGAGCATGATGGCCGCGGTCGGGAGTGACGTGACCGCGGGGATTAGGTGGTTGGTCGCGGTCGGGAGGCTTCTGACCGCGAGAAATGGGCTGTTGGCTGCGGTCGCGTGACTTAATGGCCGTCTTCGAGTGGCTCTGGGCCTAATGGAATATCTTGAGATCCAACCGTTGGAATGTCTCCAAACCAAGTGCATTTGAAAGCTGGTTGATTCTTTTATAAGTTGTCCAATTTTGAGGGTGATCAGACGGTGATAAGGTCTTCGTCTCTCCTTGAGAGTTCTGACGGTCTGCATTTATTCAAAAGAGTCTTTTTGTTCCAATTTGTGCCTCTTTATCCCAAATTACCTGAAAAGTCTTTTAAAATCCGAAAACATAGAAATCCTTTGAAAACCTTTGAAAATGGAGTAAAAACACCTGTAAAAGATATTAAAGTGATCCATAAAAATGGTCAAAATCTGGTGTTATCAACTCCCCCAGACTTAGTCTTTTGTTTGTCCTCAAACAAAACAAAGGCTAAATCTCGGCGAGAGGTTTGAAAACGCAGGAACTAAACAAAATCTCAGAGATCAAACTTCTAGACCAATATCAATCAGTATGCATCAATCGAGAATAGCCTAGAAAATTCTCACTAGCAATACAGGCATAACTAGTCCGTTAATCCATCATGCGGAAATCTATGCACTTAGATCTAACTTCCAGTCAACTAGCTCTTAACATTCATTAAAACTCTCGGTGGTTCTCATCAGAGAAAGTCTAGGCAAGGCAATCTAGGCTAGGTGTCAAAAACGTTATTCTAGGGGTAAGGCTTAAAGTGTTTACGGGTTACCTAAAGATCTGGAGAATGCAAGATATTATGCAAAACCGCAAGAGAGAGTGAAGCTGTTGGTATCCACAGCTTTCAGTCACTTTCTTCTTGCCATAGATTCCTGGTCTTCTTCCTCGGGTTCTCTCTTAACTCCCCCAGACTTAGATTTTTGTAAATCTTTCAAAACCATAGCTCCTTAAACAAATAGTGGTTGCTTATTGCTCCACAAATTTCGTCAATCTAAGACTCATTAGGCTTTTTTGTTTCCCTCTCTCTTTTTAATTCGTTTTTTTTTTTTTTGAGAAAGGGAACACCTTTAGATATAGAGTCTTAGAGAGCTCGAAATTACCAGTTAATATCTGTCTTGTAAAGCTTCATGAGGTTTCTGATACTCTTCTTTCCCAATTCCATTCAGTCTCCTTTGTGAGTGACTGAAAATTGCGTCGCTCCTCTTCTCTCCGACGTTTTTGCACATATCTGCTGATATAAACTAAAGAGAGAATGCATGAGGATTGAAAACAAGGGTTTTGGGCTTAGGGTATGGTACCAGATAGAGATAAACTGGTCATCTAGGACGACAGAGAGTGGTAAAAGTGAGGGTAAAAGACGTCCTAGATGTGTATGTCGATGCCTACCTAAAATCAATGATGAGAAAATTAGATATCAAAATTAAGGTCAAATAAAATGAGCTAGTATATCCTGTCAGAAAGAATCTCCATGAATAAAAGTCCTCTGGTGGGAGTTCGTAGTGCAAGTACTTTAGCTACCGCCTAGTCTAGTGCTAACCACAAATGAGCTATCATGCATAGTGTAGAAGTGTGCAGGTCTAAATCATCATAGTTTTTCGTCAAACATTCCTGAAAAATACTTAATGTCGAATAGGTTACATATTAAAATTTAAAAAGTACTTGAAATTTAAAAGCAAAAGCAAGCAAATGATTAGTACGGATAGACATCCTCCCCCAGACTTAAATCACACTGTCCCCAGTGTGAAAAAGTTGGTGAAAAGATGGTGAATAAAAGCAAAATAAAATAAGATAAAAGAAAACAAAATGATGATAGAACCGTGATGGTAGTGAAGTGCTGATATATCACTCATCCTCCGATGTGTCTGATGCGAACTGGTGCTGCTCCTTTCGTGTCTTGCACGCAAATGAGGTTTAAAACTTACAGAAAATCTTAACGTGCTTTACCTGGAATGCTCCGGAAATCACAGGGAACTCCGAAAAGCGGTGGAAATCTGCATCGTCACCTCAACGACCAACGGCCGCGGTCAGGAGACTCACGACCGCGGCGATTAAAGGCTCGGCCGGTGTCACATTCACGGTGCCGCGGTCGATGCACCTTTGGCCGCGGGTCGGTTGGTCGCGACCGCGGCTCTTTCTCCTGCGGCCTTTGTCCAACTTTCTGGTCTTTGCCGGGCCGAGCAGCTAAAAACCTACCCTTTTCTTCTTGGTTTTTCTAATTTTCTGATTTTTTTTGTGTTTTTGTCTTATAAAATACCTGAAACTTAAAAGAAAAAGAAAGCATAGATTGTAAAGAGGAAAAGAAAGCTAAAAGAAAATGTACCTAAATGGGTTGCCTCCAATTAAACGCTTTTGTTTAAGTCGTTAGCTCGACGTAAGCATGAAAAATCAGGCTGATTTGAATGGCACTGCACTTGATGTGCCCTTATCACTCCCGGTCGCTGGAGGTTTTACTTCCTCTCCTTGAGGAGCCGTCTTCTTACCTTTACTCTACTTTCGGACTTTAACATTGTTTAAAACCCTTTTTGTGTTTTTCGATCAACTCCTGGATTTGGTCCTCACTAGTTTCTGTTGCACCCGGTGGAATGATGATCTTGATCTTTGCAAAGGCTTTCGGCTTCTCTTTTTCTTTCTTTTTTGGCCTGTCTCCTTTGCTTGGAAAATCATCTAGGATAGTCGGGTATTACCTTCTGCGATCCACATTGGGGAAGACAGCATGCCGGTTTGCGTGATCGATTACTGCCCCTACGGTAGCTAGGAATGGTCTCCCGAAAATGAGTGGCCTCTCCTTGTCTTTATCCATCTCCAGGACTTGGAAATCTGCTGGAACAATCTTGTCTCCCACTAGAACTTGTTGATCATGAATCGCCCCTTCAGTGTCTTTTTGAGACGAATCTCCAAAAATAACCTTAACCGTCGATGTCCTTAAGGCTTTTATGTCCAATTTTTCAGCAAGTGTCTTTGACATGATGTTGACATTGGCCTAGGAATCGCACAGGCAGTCTGTAAACTTGATTCCTGAAATGAAACATTGGAAAACAAAACGTCCAGGATCGTCGGCTTTTGTAAGCCTTTGAAGCGGTGATCGTTCAGGTACCATAAATGGTGGCTGCTTGGCATCGACATTCTTGTACAGTGGTACAAAGATTGGGGTTTCTTCTTTCTTTCCATCGGTTCAGGCCTCTTCTTCAGGCAATGTGGTTATGGCGTTGCAAAACCTCTTAGGGTTATCTTCAACTCTTCTTGGAAGAACTCCACTTTGCCTCTTCATAGAGTCTGCTGTTTGGGCGACTTGCACGTCTAGCTTTTTGACATGCGAAGATAAAGCTTCAAACTTCCCGTTCAGATCATTGTACATGCAGTCAACCTTCACGTTCACGTCTTTAGATGCTTTTTCGTTCGTCATAACGAGCTGTTGGATGGACTGTTCAAGTCTACCGATTTCTGAAGCTAGCTGGTTCGTCGTGACTCCCTGCTGTTGTACAAATTGATTGTTAAAACCCGTACCTTGGTAGTTATATGGCTGTCGCGGTTGATATGGTCCTGTTCCTCCGAAGTTTCCACCTTGGAACTTCTTTTGGAAGGACTTCTGCTGTGGTGGGTAGTACTGATCTTGAGGATTCTCCACATTTGGATTGCGGTAAGAGAGATTGTTGTAATTTGCATTTCGGAAGTTGTTGTTGCAGCCATTGTTGAAGTGATTTTGATATGGTACTAGTGCTCCTACATAGTTCACATCTTCTTCTTGGAAGGCTTGATTAATGTGATCAATATCACTAGGTCCTTCATCTTCTGCGCCAATGTTGGTCTCACAAGCATGGATTGGGTGATTGTTGCTCTTCAGAAGCTGGCTCATCATGTTCTTCAACTCGGTTATCTCCTTGTTGTCTGTTACGGTTTTCTTCGTCGATCGATCATATTCAGGACAATCATTGCTATTGGCTTGAGCCAAATTTTCGATGAGGGCTCTTCCTTGGGCTATCGTTTTTTGTCCAAAATCTCCATTGCTAGCTGTATCAAGTGAAAGTTTGTATTTTCGTTGCAACCTCGGTAAAATGTGCTTAGCAGGCTTGATCCAGGAAATCCATGGCGAGGGCAATCACGTTCATACTCCTTAAAACGTTCCTAGGCTTCATAGAAAGATTCAGTCGGTCCCTGTTGGAAGCTTGAGATCTTTGTTCTCAACTGGTTCGACCTTGACTTAGTATAGAAGTGTTTCAGGAAAGCAGTTTTACATTTTTCCCAATTAGTAATCAATCCTGCAAGCAAAGATTTCAACCAACGGTGAGCTTTGTCTGCTAATGAAATAGGGAACAACTTACACTTTAAATAGTCTGGTGGAACTTGGTTTGTTCTCATCATGCTGCAGATTTCTTCAAAGAGCTCGATATGGTCCATTGGGTGTTCAGAAGGAACTCCATGGAATTGATTTTGCTTCACCAATGAGATGATTTGAGGCTTGACTTCAAACTCATTCCGGTTCGGAAATGGGACTTGAATTGCAGATCGGTTTTGAAAATTTTGAGTAGGTGCGTCAAAATCAGCTATGCGATGGTTCCTGGCTTGTCTTCGGTGTTGATTTGCTTGCGGAACAGGACGGTTAACGCGCCCATTCGGCTGCATTCCTTGGTGGTCACCATCGGCTGCATTGATGGGTGCATCAAGGTCTTCACGTTCTTCTCTCTCGTGGTTCTTGTGGTTTCTCGGAGGGACCTCATCCTCCTCTCCATCTTGTCGAGCATGATCACCTCCTATGTGATCATTCTCTTCATTTTCTCCATGTTCGGACCCGTCTTGGTCCATATTTAAAGCTTGGTTAATAGGATCTACAGGCTGGTCGTCGTTGGCCATTCCTTGCGTTCGTCTAAGTCTTCGAAGTTCTCTTTCGTGTCTGTCTATCTCGTCTAGAATTGGAATGTTTTCTACAGGTCTGCGCCTGGTATTCATGCAATTCAGAGAAAAACAAAAGAAGGGAAAGATAATTCAGCAAAACTTTAAGAAAGAACTAGAGATCAGGTGTCTAGCACAGAAGTTAAAACAAGAAAAATAACCAAAGGCAGCGAAACAAATCCCCGGCAACGGCGCCAAAAACTTGATGTCGTGTCAACTGCGTGAGGGAAAAAGTTTTACCCTTAACAAAAACAAATAAAAACCGCAAGTGCACAGCTAATCAGTTGTAGTATTTAGGGATCGAATCCACTGAGATTTGTGTGCCTAGTATTCTTCTACAGTTTTTAACTTTATGTCTAGACTAGATTGGTTTTAAAGGTTGGTTGTTTGTCACGAATTAAACTAAAACTTAAAGAAAGCAAATAAATCTATCCTAGAAAGCAAGTAGAAAAATCAAATGGAAAGCAAGTAAGCAGGTAAAATATCGAACTAAGGCAATTGAAAAGCAGATCTAAATGAGCAAGTAAAAATCGATTGGTTTGTAAACTATGGCTAAAAACGCTGAGCTTTTGGGAACTCTAAGGGATCATAATCGGTTTTGACACTAGGGTAGATAGATTGGGATTGACGGATATTGATATATAGGGTTCTAGAGCTATAGTACGGCGGTATGACTACGTCACTGTCGTGATCATAACCAACTGTTTCTCGCAACCCTGACCAGTAGGCTTCTCTATTGAAGAACTCGGACTTGAACAATCTTCTACAAAAATCGCATAAAAATGGCTAAAGGAAAATAGTTTCTGTAAAGAATGAAGGGTTCTGCCTAAAAACGACCTAAATGACAAGTATTTATAGTATTCAATACTCCATGGTCTCTAGGGTTCCGGAATTGAGGCTGAGAATGACTTTGGGCTTCAGAAATATGGGCTTTAGTTCGGAGCTTGATGGCCGCGGTCTGAAGTGACGTGACCACGGGGATTAGGTGGTTGGCCGCAGTCGGGAGGCTTCTGAACGCGGGAAATGGGCTGTTGGCCGCGGTCGTGTGACTTGGTGGCCGTCTTCAAGTGGCTCCGGGGCTAATGGAATATCTTGAGATCCAACCGTTGGAATATCTCCAAACCAAGTGCATTTGAAAGCTGGTTGATCTATAAGTTGTCCAATTTTGAGGGTGATCAGACGGTGAAAAGGTCTTCGTCTCTCCATGAGAGTTCTGACGGTCTGCATTTATCCAAAAGAGTCTTTTTGTTCCAATTTGTGCCTCTTTATCCCAAATTACCTGAAGAGTCTTTTAAAATCCGAAAACATAGAAATCCTTTGAAAACCTTTGAAAATGGAGTAAAAACACCTGTAAAAGACATTAAAGTGATCCATAAAAATGGTCTAAATCCGGTGTTATCAACTCCCCCAGACTTAGTCTTTTGTTTGTCCTCAAACAAAACAAAGGCTAAATCTCGGTGAGAGGTTTGAAAACGCAGGAACTAAACAAAATCTCAGAGACCAAACTTCTAGACCAATATCAATTAGTATGCATCAATCGGGAATAGCCTAGAAAATTCTCACTAGCAATACAGGCATAACTAGTCCGTTAATCCGTCATGCGGAAATCTATGCACTAAGATCTAACTTCCAGTCAACTAGCTTTTAACATTCATTAAAAATATCGGTGGTTCTCATAAAAAAAAGTTTAGGCAAGTCAATCTAGGCTAGGTGTCAAAAAGGATTATTTTAGGGGTAAGGCTTAAAGTGTTTACGGGTTACCTGAAGATCAGGAGGATACAGGATATTATGCAAAACCGCAAGAGAGAGTGAAGCTGTTGGTATCCACAGTTTTCAGTCACTTTCTTCTTGCCATAGATTCCTGATCTTCTTCCTCAGGTTCTCTCCTAACTCCCCCAGACTTAGATTTTTGTAAATCTTTCAAAACCATAGCTCCTTAAACGAATAGTGGTTGCTTATTGCTCCACAAATTTCGTCAATATAAGACTCATTAGGCTTTTTTGTTTCC
The DNA here is from genome assembly GCF_000478725.1 of Eutrema salsugineum. Classification (NCBI taxonomy): domain Eukaryota; kingdom Viridiplantae; phylum Streptophyta; class Magnoliopsida; order Brassicales; family Brassicaceae; genus Eutrema; species Eutrema salsugineum. The sequence goes on along the minus strand of NW_006256756.1, from coordinate 16,583,301 downwards.
CTCTCTCTTTTTCATTCGGTTTTTTTTTTTTTTTTTTTTTTTTTTGAAGAAAGGGAACACCTTTAGATATAAAGTCTTAGAGAGCTCGAAATTACCAGTTAATATCTGTCTTGTAAAGCTTCATGAGGTTTCTGATACTCTTCTTTCCCAATTCCATTCAGTCTCCTTTGTGAGTGACTGAAAATTGCGTCGCTCCTCTTCTCTCCGACGTTTTTGCACATATCTGCTGATATAAACTAAAGAGAGAATGCATGAGGATTGAAAACAAGGGTTTTGGGCTTAGGGTATGGTACCAGATAGAGATAAACTGGTCATCTAGGACGACAGAGAGTGGTAAAAGTGAGGGTAAAAGACGTCCTAGATGTGTATGTCGATGCCTACCTAAAATCAATGATGAGAAAATTAGATGTCAATATTAAGGTCAAATAAAATGAGCTAGTATAACCTGTCAGAAAGAATCTCCATGAATAGAAGTCCTCTGGTGGGAGTTCGTAGTGCAAGTACTCTAGCTACCGCCTAGTCTAGTGCTAACCACAAATGAGCTATCATGCATAGTGTAGTAGAAGTGTGCAGGTCTAAATCATCATAGTTTTGCCTCAAACATTCCTGAAAAATACTTAATGTCGAATAGGTTACATATTAAAATTTAAAAAGTGCTTGAAATTTAAAAGCAAAAGCAAGAAAATGATTAGTACGGATAGACATCCTCCCCCAGACTTAAATCACACTGTCCCCAGTGTGAAAAAGTTGGTGAGAAGATGGTGAATGAAAGCGAAATAAAATAAGATAAAAGAAAAGAAAATGATGATAGAACCGTGATGGTAGTGAAGTGCTGATCAATCACTCATCCTCCGATGTGTCGGCTGCGAACTGGTGTTGCTCCTGTAGGAAGGTGACAACGCGCTCAAAGCGTCGTCCCTGTCTCTCAACTCTGCGCTCCAGATCAGAATGTGTGTGCGATGATGTAGATGATGAGGTGTGGCCGGTCGAAACAGATGTCTGAAAGTGAGCACGAGCCGCAGCTGCATCACGCTTTGCATTGGCCACTATGTATTGGCCAATGGTGAATGGTAGACTAGGTACAGATGGCAGAAAATCATCGGGTTCCGGAGTCCATCGCGGACGTCCTACGTTACACAATCTCGGAACTGATGGTGAAGGCAAGCTGACTCGGTGCTCCTCAGTGCCAGTGCAATACTTGTAACCAAACCTGTCTGGATGGAAAGCGGCACGAGAGATAGTGTGATCGCGAGAAAGATAAAGTAGGTCATATCAGACATCGGGAAGTGGAACATCAGATGAGAAATCGAATCCTACAGCCTGTAGTATCACTATAATAGCACTCCCGTAAGCTGGAGTAACGTCCTCGCAACCATGTAAATCATGCTTCACCTTTACCATGTTCTGTGCTATGATCCAGGCAAAGCAGGCAAGTCGTGGGTCGTCCATAAATGGCATGTGAAGTGTAATGAACTCGGTCTTCAAAACACATCCCATGTTGGCTCTAGAGAAAATCGTGTGTGCTAAGAGTTTGTACACAACTCTCACTGCTGGATGAGTAAGAAGGGCTGACTTCATCAGTGTATGGAAGCTTAAGAGCTTTGCAAAGCTCAGAAATGGTGAGCGAGTAAGGCTGTCCGCGGATAGAGAATGACAGGATGCCATCTGATGCGCTGGGGTTCCTCCTCTTCCTGTGGTGGAGTGTAATAGTAACTAAGAACTCGCGGACTAGCTCAGGATAATTCGGAAGGTTCAGCTCCATGTAGGGCCTCAGCTTAAGTGCATCGATGTACCAGATCACGTCCTCTCAGATTCCAAGCATCTCAAGTGTATGATAATCAATGCAAGGCGTGGATTTGATGTTCAGCTTCTTGAAAGGTCTTGCATAGTCCACTCTCGGGTTTGTCTCCCTGCCAATGTATCGAATCTGTGGTGCTTCGGGAGCTGCTCATGTTTCTCTTGAGTGCTGGAGCAATCTCATCACATAGTTTCTCCTTCTCGGTCTGGCTTGGTTCAGCATGTACTCTCTTAGAGTAGCATCATCGGGAATGTCCTCAGAGCTGTCAACAGTGCGACGACTTCTTCGGGATCTGGTTTGTTCCATTTTTCTGCAAAATGAAATGATTCTTGGAAAAAGAGTGAATATGGATGCTGATTTTAACACATTAAGATCAGTTATTCTAACATTAGTATAAAGAGATTAATTAAAACCATGAGCAAGCAGAATTGACATTAAATCAAAGAAATCAAGTAGTTCATGACTAGATTCGGATTTTTGATGTTCTCAACATAGAAATCTTCTAAAAATCGGTTTTTATGAGCAATTTCCCTGTAAAATCTAAAGATTACCCAATACTAATCACTAATCACACAAGACTTAATCAGATTCATCAATTTTGCTGTTCCAAATTCGATTTTTATAAAGCATGTAGAATCCAAGTTTCAAAAATCTCAATTCCTCTTAAGCTAGGTGTTAAAAACGATTTTTAGATAACCTAAAAGGATAATCTATTGTTCTTAAGCTATTTCCACCATCAATAGATCAATATTTGGGTTTTTTAAGAAAACCTAAGTTCTAAAATCAAGTAAAAATGGCGAGTTTGAGGTTCATACCTTGTTGGAAAGAGAGATTTGATGGCAGAATTGAAATCAGCTTTGAAAAAGAGTGAGGTTTGGGCCAAGAACCTCTTAAAAAGCTTAAGAATTGAAAAATGTGTTCTATCCCCTAAATCTCCAAGTCTTTTGGAAGAGAAAAGAAAAAGGAGTTTTGATCCAAAAAGTGTGTTTCTTTTCTTTAAAAAGGGTTTTTTGTAGCAAAAACGGAAAATTTCCGAGAATTTTAAGTTTACGGGAACTTACCTTTCTTGTTGTGCACGCAAGGAAAGTTTAAAACTTACGGAGAATCTTTACGGGTTTTACCGCGAATACTTCAGAAATCACCGGAAATCTTCAAAAAGCGGCGGAAATCCGCGTCGTCACCTCAACGACCAACGGCCGCGGTCAGGAGACGCGCGACCGCGGTGATTGAGGGCTCGACCGCGGTCACGTTTACGGTGCCGCGGTCGATGCTTCCTTGGCCGCGGGTCGGTTGGTCGCGACCGCGGCTCTTCCTGCTGCGGCCTTCGTCCAACTTTCTGGTCTTTGCCGGGCCGAGCAGCTAAAAACCTACCCTTTTCTTCTTGGTTTTTCTAATTTTCTGATGTTTTTTTTGTGTTTTTGTCTTATAAAATACCTGAAATTTAAAAGAAAATGAAAGCATAAAATGTAAAAAGGAAAAGAAAACTAAAAGAAAGAGTACCTAAATGGGTTGCCTCCCATTAAGCGCTTTTGTTTTAAGTCGTTTAGCTCGACGTAGGCAAGAAAAATTAGGCTGATTTGAATGGCACTCCACTTGATGTGCCTTTATCACTTCCGGTTGCTGGAGGTTTTACTTCTTCTCCTTGAGGAGTCGTCTTCTTCCCTTTACTCTTCTTCCGGACTTTAACATTGTTTAAAACCCTTTTTGTTTTTTCGATCAGCTCCTGGATTTGGTCCTCACTAGTTTCTGTTGCATCTGGTGGAATGATGATCTTGATCTTCGCGAAAGCTTTCGGCTTCTCTTTTTCTTTCTCCTTGGGCCTGTTTCCCTTGCTTGGAAAATCGTCTAAGATAGTCGGGTAGTACCTTCTGCGATCCACATTGAGGAAAACAGCATGCTGGTTTGCGTGATCGATTACTGCTCCTACGGTAGCTAGGAATGGTCTCCCAAAAATGAGTGGCCTCTACTTGTCTTTATCCATCTCTAGGACTTGGAAATCTGCTGGAACAATCTTGTCTCCCACTAGAACTTGTAGATCATGAATCGCCCCTTCAGTATCTTTTTGAGATGAATCTCCAAAAATAACCTTAATCGTCGATGTCCTTAAGGTTTTTAAGCCCAATTTCTCGGCAAATGTCTTAGACATGATGTTGACATTGGCTCCGGAATCGCACAGGCAGTCTGTAAACTTGATTCCTGAAATGAAACATTGGAAAACAAAACGTCCTGGATCATCGGCTTTTGTAAGCCTTTGAAACGGTGATCGTTCAGGTACCTTAAATGGTGGCTGCTTGGCATCGACATCTTTGTACAGTGGTACAAAGATTGGGGTTTCTTCTTTCTTTCCATCGGTTCTGGCCTCTTCTTCTGGCAATGTGGTTATGGCGTTGCAAAACCTCTTAGGATTATCTTCAACTCTTCCTGGAAGAACTCCACTTTGCCTCTTCATAGAGTCAGCTGTTTGGGCGACTTGCACGTCTAGCTTTTTGACGTGCGAAGATAAAGATTCGAACTTACCGTTCAGATCATTGTACATGCAGTCGACTTTCACGTTCACGTCTTTAGATGCTTTTTCGTTCGTGATAACGAGCTGTTGGATGGACTGTTCAAGTCTACCGATTTGTGAAGCTAGCTGGTTCGTCTTGACTCCCTGCTGTTGTACAAATTGATTGTTAAAACCCGTACCTTGGTAGTTATATGGCTGTCGCGGTTGATATGGTCATGTTCCTCCGAAGTTTCCACCTTGAAACTTGTTTTGGAAGGATTTTTGCTGAGGTGGGTAGTACTGATCTTGAGGATTCTCCACATTTGGATTGCGGTAAGAGAGATTGTTGTAATTTGCATTCCGGAAGTTGTTGTTGAAGCCATTGTTGAAGCGATTTTGATATGAAACTAGTGCTTCTACATAGTTCACATCTTCTTCTTGAAAGGCTTGATTAATGTGATCAATATCACTAGGTCCTTCATCTTCTGCGCCATTGTTGGTCTCACAAGCATGGATTGGGCGATTGTTGCTCTTCAGAAGCTGGCTCATTATGTTCTTCACCTCGATTATCTCCTTGTTGTCTGTACCGGTTTGCTTCATTGATCGATCGTATTCAGGAAATTCATTGCTATTGGCTTGAGCCAAATTTTCGATGGGCTCTTCCTTGGGCTATCTTCTTTTGTCCAAAATCTCCATTGCTAGCTGTATCAAGTGAAAGTTTGTATTTTCGTTGCAAACCTCGGTAAAATGTGCTCAGCAGGCTTGATCCATGAAATCCATGGTGAGGGCAATCACGTTCATACTCCTTAAAACGTTCCCAGGCTTCATAGAAAGATTCAGTTGGCCCTTGTTGAAAGTTTGAGATCTTTGTTCTCAACTGATTCGACCTTGACTTAGTATAGAAGTGGTTCAAGAACGCAGTTTTACATTCTTCCCAATTAGTAATCGATCCTGCAGGCAAAGATTTCAACCAACGGTGAGCTTTATCTGCTAATGAAAAAGGGAACAACTTACACTTTAAATAGTCTGGTGGAACTTGGTTTGTTCTCATCATGCTGCAGGTTTCTTCAAAGAGCTCGATATGGTCCATTGGGTGTTCAGAAGGAACTCCATGGAATTGGTTTTGCTTTACCAATGAGATGATTTAAGGCTTGACTTCAAACTCATTCCGGTTCGGAAATGGGACTTGAATTGCAGATCGGTTCTGAAAATTTTGAGTAGGTGCATCAAAGTCAGCTATGCGATGGTTCCTGGCTTGTCTTCGGTGTTGATTTGCTTGCTGAACATGGCGGTTAATGCGTCCATTCGGCTGCATTCCTCGGTGGTTACCATCAGCTGCATTGATGGGTGCATCAAGGTCTTCACGCTCTTCTCTCTCGCGGTACTGGTGGTTTCTTGGAGGAACCTCATCCTCCTCTCCATCTTGTCGAGTATGATCACCTCCTCTGTGATCATTCTCTTCATTTTCTCCATGTTCGGACCCGTCTTGGTCCATATTTAAAGTTTGATTAATAGGATCTCCAGGCTGGTCGTCGTTGGCCATTCCTTGTGTTTGTCTAAGTCTTCGAAGTTCTCTTTCGTGTCTGTCTATCTTGTCTAGAATTGGAATATTTTCTACAGGTCTGCGCCTAGTATTCATGCAATTCAGAGAAAAACAAAAGAAGGGAAAGATAGTTCAGCAAAACTTTAAGAAAGAAGTAGAGATCAAGTGTCTAGAACAGAAGTTAAAACAAGAAAAATAACAAAAGGCAGCGAAATAAATCCCCGGCAACGGTGCCAAAAACTTGATGTCGTGTCAACTGCGTGAGGGAACAAGTTTTACCCTTAACAAAAAAAATGAAAGCCGCAAGTGCACAGCTAATCAGTTGTAGTATTTAGGGATCGAATCCACTGAGATTTGTGTGCCTGGTATTCTTCTACGGTTTTTAACTTTATGTCTAGACTATATTGGTTTTAAAGGTTGGTTGTTTGTCACGAATTAAACTAAAACTTAAAAGAAAGCAAATAAATCTATCCTAGAAAGCATGTAGAAAAATCAAATGGAAAGCAAGTAAGCAGGTAAAATATCAAACTAAGGGAATTGAAAAGCAGATCTAAATGAGCAAGTAAAAATCGATTGGTTTGTAAACTATGGCTAAAAACGCTGAGCTTTTGGGAACTCTAAGGGATCATAATCGGTTTTGACACTAGGGTAGATTGATTGGGATTGACGGATATCGATATATAGGTGGTTCTAGAGCTAGAGTATGGCGGTATGACTATGTCACTGTCGTGATCATAACCAACTGTTTCTCGCAACCCTGACCAGTAGGTTTCCACTCTGGCCCTGGAAGGGAGAGAACGCAAGAGCTGCACAAGACTCGTCAATACTCACGATCTCGCCGCAGGTAGGTTTCCACTCCTACGGAAAAATCGTCTGTTTCATTCTAGGGCTGATACTTAATGAAAAATTTCGCAACACTAACTATCTAGATCAGATACTAGGTTATCAATCAAGCATACATGCAATAAAAACAAGAATAAGCAGAGAACAGGTCAAAATCCCAGATCTATAAACCTAGATGTCTTAATCGATTATGAAAGCCCCTTTCGGGAACCCTAAGCCCAACTTGGGATCTACTCAGACATGGCTGAGGTCGACATCATCATTGGTTTTTATAAAAGTAATGAAAAACAGTAAAGAAAAGAGATGAAGAAAGCTTCTCTATTGAAGAACTTGGACTTGAACAATCTTCTACAAAAATCGCATAAAAACGGCTAAAGGAAAAGGGTTTCTGTAAAGTATGAAGGGTTCTTCCTAAAAACGACCTAAATGACAAGTATTTATAGTCTTCAATACTCCATGGTCTATAGGGTTCCGGAATTGAGGCTGAGAATGACTTTGGGCTTCAGAAATATGGGCTTTAGTTCAGAGCTTGATGGCCGCGGTCAGGAGTGACATGACCGCGGGGATTAGGTGGTTGGCCGCGGTCCGGAGGCTTGTGACCACGGGAAATGGGCTGTTGGCCGCGGTCGCGTGACTTCCTGGCCATCTTCGAGTGGCTCCGGGGCTAATGGAATATCTTGAGATCCAACCGTTGGAATGTCTCCAAACAAAGTGCATTTGAAAGCTGGTTGATTCTTCTATAAGTTGTCCAATTTTGAGGGTGATCAGAAGGTGAGAAGGTCTTCGTCTCTCCATGAGAGTTCTGACGATCTGCATTTATCTAAAAGAGTCTTTTTGTTCCAATTTGTGCCTCTTTATCTCAAATTACCTGAAGAGTCTTTTAAAATCCGAAAACATAGAAATCCTTTGAAAACCTTTGAAAATGGAGTAAAAACACCTGTAAAAGACATTAAAGTGATCCATAAAAATGGTCAAAATCCGGTGTTATCAATACCCTAAGTATTATAGCGCACATCTGTGCACTTGCAGATATTTAGGGGTTATAAATTTAAAACCTGAAACTTAGTAAAATGACAACAACAACCCCTTTTTTGCTCGTAATCACACAGTCCAAGATAGAAGCTCGGAATAGCCTAATAAAGAAGAAGCCTATCTTATACAAGACGGCCCAACAACTGAATTGCCACTTCTCCGACCCAATTAGGAAGTGTCCCTGTTCAGCATCAGTATCAAGCCAACTTAAGACCATCATTGCCGTCCAGTCGACCAAGGTAAGCTAATGAATACAATTATGTACTTGCCTAACTTGGTTTTCTATCTTTGGTTTGTTTTACAGGTTCTATTCATAGTTTTAAGTTTTAAAATATTTCTATAGTTATTGCACGAGTCTGTACTTGCTTCTTTAGGCTCCGAATGGAGAAAGCGGATCAGACGGTGCAGATCTAGCGGTTCAGACGGATCAAGCGGATCAAGTGCAGTTCAAGCAGATATGGCGGTACAAATGCGGATTAAATGAATCAGGCGTTCCAAAATATATGTTTTAATGGGAAAACGGATAATAAGTAGTTTTGGGATATATTGGAATAAAAATATCATTATATTATCCTCATAAATTTCAGTTAAAATATTTATTAAAAAATTAAATATTTATAAGATTTAATACATGATAAATATAAATATAATTTATTTTATTTTGTATCTTTTTAATTATTATACATTTAATATAATTAAACTTATTTTAAAAAAAAAATTAAACTCGTAAGTGATAAATAAAAAAACACAATTCAAATCATAACATAGCAATAATTATCTTTGTATGTTAAATTGTGCATATGAATTTTATAAAAAGTTTAATTTATTTTAAATTTTATTTTCTTAGTGATATGTATTATCTATAAATAATGTTAGATTGTGTATGTGCATCATATGTAAACTAAGTAGATTTAAATATCTTAAATTAAACTATTCTCTTTATCTGAAAATAAGTATTAAAATATACTACAAAGTAGAAACACAGTACAACCTCTCCAAATAAGCAGCGTTTCTATTGTATAAGGCAGATCACAATTTTTCACTACACAATTTCATCGGCTTTAACTATAGTGTTTAATTATTTTTTTATTATTATTTTTACCAAAAGTTAATAACTTACGCAACTAACTGTGAATGGAATATTATTAAAGGGACATCCGCTCCGTCTTCGAACCGTCAATGAACCGTTCGTCCATTCAACCCTTAGAGTCCCAGAAGTTGTGTCATTTATTGTATTTGTTTCAAGTCCCCAAGAAGGGCAAAGCTGCATCGGACTCTCTTATAAAGTCCTTTATAAGCAGCCGTATATTTTTACCCTAATGTCAATAAAGAACACACTTCTTCAAGCAATAGACTTGTCTTTGAATTCTTCGAATTCATTTGAGAGTTGGTGATTGATCCTTCTCTTGAGAGCTGGTGTTTGATCCATCTTTTGCCGGTCTTATCAAAGTTCAGTCCATAGAGCTTTGTGGCGACCTTCCTTTTCACCGTGTGCATTAATCCATTCCACCCCTTGACTTAATCAGAGAGAGTTACACAACCAGCTGATCGAGTCCCATCCACTACCACCTCGAATTCACATCTTCTTCTTGTTGAGAGAGCAAGAAGGATCCATCACCATCTATAGGCCCGTGCCTACATCATCTGGTATCAGAGCCGAAAGGTTTCCAAACCAGGTTTTATCTTTACATACCTTTCGGTCTACTTCTTCGCAATTAGTTTCTTGTCACATATTCATTAAAATAAAAAAAGAAGAGACATTCTATTTCATCCGCATACATTTAGAACATAATCTTTAATCTTGAGCATTCATCCACATCTCTAGAATCGTTTCCTTAGCACCAATCATAGCAACTTGTAGTTGCGGCTTGTTGCTAGAACGAGAAGCCATCAAAGGCACTAACTAGCCAAAAAAATGAGTAAAGTTCTCATAATTCTGTAGACAAAAAAAAGGAGTTTACATTTTAATTCATTTTCTTGTTTCTTTTAACATCAAAAAAAAAAGGAGAAGACGAATTTCTTTTAGTACTTAGTCGCATCTTTTTAACCATCTTATATTTCATTAGGACCCCTTTTCCACTTGATTTCTTGTTTTTTCTTGTACGCAGACACCAACCATGGGAGACAACGCCGCACAACTACCTGATGCCATGCAACAGCTACTAGACGGTACGAGAAGCCTTAGTGATCGTCTCAGCCTAATGGAACAGCGGTTGCCACCACAAGCCCCACCCAACAACAATGGAAACAAACCACGGGAGCAACCAAGGCAAAAACATGACTATGGTGATGAAGAAACCGATGAAGACATGCTAGGCCTTAACGATGATTACCCACCCGACCCAAATCCATGAAAAAGGAGGCAAAACCATCATGGTCAAGATCAACCCCAAAGCCGTGGGAGAGAGAGAGGCCGACAGAGAGAGTGGGAAGACGAGAGATATGGAGGAAAAGATCTTGAGCTTACCCCACCAACCTTTGCTAGAAAGGTTAACCTGAGGCTTATCTGGACTGGGAGAGGAGAATGGATCATATCTTTGATTATTACCAGTATTCGGAGGCCAAGAAAGTGTCCTTAGCAGTAGCATAACTCACGGATAATGCACTCACATGGAGGGATCGAGAACTTTTCAGAACGACGGAGGCTAAGATGTGGGCAAATCACCACTTAGGAGGACATGACGTTCCATCTAAGAAAGAGGTATGTGCCAGCTTATTACTTTAGAGACTAACATAAACGTTTTCAAAAATTATCTCAGGGGAATAGGCTCGTAGAAGATTACTACGAGGAGTTTGAGACTATCAGAAACCGATTGGATCTTCAAGATTCAGAGGAGACATTGATGGTCCAATTTTTTGATGGACTCCAAGACAGAATCGCAAGAAAGGTAGAGTGGCAGAACTATGAGCACATGGAAGATTTGTTGCACTTTTCCATACAAGCTGAGCAGCATTTGAAGAAGAAAGCAGCCACTAACCGAGGAAAGTCTACTTGGATTTAACCCTTCTCTGAACCGATGGAAAAAGGCAAATCCATAGAAGTGGAAAATCGGTTCAAGAAACCAGTTTCCGAACCATCAAAACCGGCTAAAAATGAGCAAGGTAAGACTACTATTCAAAGGTCTCGAGACATAACGTGTTTTAAGTGTCAAGGAAAAGGCCACTTTGCAAAAGAGTGCCCAAATCAAAGGGTAATGGTGTTAAGAGACAACAGAGAGTATGGGTCACAAGATGAAGCCGAGTTAGAAGCCACTGATTCAGAAGAAGAGGTAACCAATTTTCCTGAGGTTGGAGAGATGTTAGTGATCCGGCGATCTCTCAGTGCACTATGTGACCCCAAGACACTCCAAAGAGAAAACATCTTTCATACAAGAGGTAGCACTGAGAGCAAGGTATGTAGCCTCATTATAGACGGTGGCTCTTGTACTAACATGGCTAGCAAGTATCTTCTAGACAGGTTAGGTCTTGAAAAGACAAAGCACCCGAGTCCATACCGTTTAAGATGGCTCAATGATACCACGGAGGTGAGGATTTCAGAGCATGTTTTTGTGCCATTCAGTATAAGAAAGTATAGTGATCAAGTAAAGTGGGACGTTGTACCTATGCAAGCCGTTCATCTGCTCCTTCAGAGGCCATGGCAGTTTGACAAAGAAACCATGCATAACGTTCGCACCAACTACTACTCTTTCACTCACATTAACAAAAAGCACAACTCCTCTCACGCCATCAGAGGTTCATGAAATGCAACAAACCATGAACAAAGGGAGACAGCTAAGTAAAACCAATTTATTTGTTTCACCGAGTACAATTCTTATAACTCTTGATCATAAACAACTGGTATTGCTCATGATCTTTAGAGAAATTTTGTTTACAGATAATGAAGAAGGCCAGGAGCTCCCACACGAGGTAACTCAGCTAATGGACAAGTTCAAAGATGTCTTCCCTGAAGAGATACCAGCCGGCCTCCCACCCATAAGAGGCATTGAGCGTTAAATCAATCTAGTACCGGGAGCACCCTTACCTAACCAAGCCACATATAGGGTTAATCCAACAGAGGCGAAGGAACTAGAGGCTCAAGTCCAGGAATTATTGTCTAAAGGATACATAAGAGAGAGCCTCAGCCCGTGTGCCAGTCTTGTTGGTGCCAAAGAAGGACGGCTCTTGGAGGATGTGCGTGGACGGTAGAACCATTAACAACATCACCATCAAATATAGGAATCCAATTCCGAGACTAGACGACATGTTGGACGAGTTAAGTGGAGCTACTATCTTCTCAAAGGTGGATCTAAAGAGTGGTTTTCATCAGGTGAGAATGAAGGAAGGAGATGAGTGGAAAACTGCCTTCAAGACCAAGCAAGGTCTGTACGAATGGCTTGTGATGTCTTTTGGTCTCAGAAACGCCCCAATTACCTTCATGAGACTCATGAACCACGTCTTGAGAGCATACGTCTGTAAGTTCGTAGTGTTTTACATTGATGATATTCTAATTTACAGCCAATGCTTGAAGGATCATATTGAGCATCTAGAGCAGGTTCTAGAGACGCTTAGGTTAGAAGGTTTATATGCAAATCTTAAGAAATGTAATTTCTGCAATGATCAATTGGTGTTTTTAGGATTTGTTGTAAGTTCTCAGGGCCTTAAAGTGGATGAGGAGAAGACTAAACCTATCCAAGAATGGCCCACACCATCCACGGTTGGGCATGTTAGAAGCTTTCATGGTTTGGCCAGTTTTTATAGGCGCTTTGTCAAGGATTTCAGTAGCATAGCAGCCCCATTGACGTTTGTGATCAAGAAGAATACCACTTTCACTTGGGGGCCAGCTCAAGAAGCCGCATTCAATAAAATGAAGGAGAGCCTCGCCCAGGAACTGGTTTTAGTTCTTCCTAACTTTGATAAAATGTTTGAGGTTGAATGTGATGCATCAGGTACTGGCATAGGAGCTGCCTTAACTCAGGGTGGGAGACCAATAGCTTACTTCAGTGAGAAGTTAAGTGGGGCAACACTCAACTACCCAACTTATGATAAAGATCTCTATGCTTTGGTTAGGTCACTAGAGACGTGGCAAAACTATTTGCTCCCAAAGGAGTTTATCATTCACACAGACCACGAGACCCTCAAGCACTTAAGAGGCCAGACCATACTTAAGAAAAGGCATGCACGGTGGTTAGAATTCATAGAGACCTTCCCATATGTGATCAAGTTCAAGAAGGGGCAGGAGAACATTTTAGCCGATGCACTTTCAAGGCGTTACACTCTCATATCTACAATGGAAGCCAAGATCATGGGGTTTGAACACATCAAGGATGGTTATGAAGCTGCCCTGACTGTACAGAAGCCTACAAGGAGACCACAAAAGCCGCATTTGGATCATTATACCAACAAGATGGGTTTCTGTTTAAGGACAAGCGATTGGGCATTCCTCCAGGGTCCATGAGAGAGTTGATCACAAGAGAGGCTCATGGAGGAGGATTAATGGGATATTTTGGCCGAGATAAGACACTGAGTGTACTGATGGAGAACTTTTACTGGCCGTATATGCGAAGAAATGTGGAGAAGCTATGTGTCAAATGCATCACTTGTCTCCGAGCTAAGTCCAGGTTACACCCTAACAGTTTACATATGGCTTTACCTATTCCTAATGCACCATGGGTGGACATTGATAAAACCGTATTTTGACCACTTTTATGGATCATATTAATGTCTTACGCAGTTGTTTTAACTCTGTTTTCAATGGTTTTTAAAGTGTTTTCAATGTTTTAGAGTTTCAAAAGACTTTTCACAAAACTTGGGCAAAAGATATGCAAATTAGAACAAATGAGCAATTTGGATAAATGCAGACTTTCAGAAGTATGGCAAGCGATGAAGACCTTCTCACCATCTGATCACCCCCAAAATTTGTGACAACATATAGGATACAACCAGATTTCTAATGCACTTGGTTTAGAGAAAATCCAACGGTTAGATCTTCAGATACACCTGATAAAATAAAGACAGAAAATGCAGTCTCGGCTGACGACACAAGCCGGGACCGCGACCAAGCCTCATTTCCCTGCAGGTAGAAGCACCGCGACCGCGGCCAGTAGTCGTTCACTTCCCAGAAGACCTAATTAAAGCCCAAGTCAGTTCCCTTTTTTATTTTGGAAGCCCTAAGTGTCCAGGACAACTCTAGAAACTATAAATACCCTCTTTAGGTCATTCTAAAGGAGATGATGAAAGGAGAGACAAACTTAGAGAGAGAGAGAGATATATTTTTCGTGTGAGAAACCCTAGGAGGCCTTTGCCTTAGAAGAGTGGAAACCTACTGGTCAGGGTTGCGAGAGATAGTTGTTTAGCTGCGAAATTACGCTATTCATACTTCCATGCCTTGAGTTCTAGAACATACGTAGTTGATTACCTTTTATCATTTGCTTAAATTCGACATAGGTTTATTCCATGAATCCCTGAAATACCCTTAAACCCAGCGTTCGTTTTTAATTGTTTCAAACCTTCTACTTTCAATCGATTTTTACTTGCCTTCACTTGCTTTCGTTTTTCAACTGCTTTTTACTTGCTTTCTAATTTAGATTTAAGGACAACGAAAACCCAAAAACCAAAACTCAAACCTGTTTAGTTCAAGTCTCATTGAAGCATTAGCGTGATTTCGTACTGAAACAACTAGGTCTCTGTGGATCGATACCCTAAGAACTCCAGCGCACATCTGTGCACTTGCAGACATTTCGGGGTTATAAATTTAAAACATGAAGCTTGGTAAAAACCGACCAACCCCGTTTAAAATCGCATCAAGTTTGTGTTTTCACAGTCTGAGAACATCTAATTTTGACCATTTTTATGGATCATATTGAATTTCTTCTACATGTGTTTTCACTCAGTTTTAAAGGTTTTTAAGTGATTTCCATGGTTTAGAATCTCAAAAGAGTTTTCAGGATATTTTGACAAAAGGGGTGTACTTGGGAGCAAAAAGCACAACTTTGGATAAACTCAGACCGTCGGAAGTTTGGAAACAAATGGAGGCCTTCCCACAACCTGATCATCCCCATAAAGAAGGGAAGGATATTCATCCTTTACTAACAAAATTTTGTTTGTTTTGAGTTTGTGTTTCATAAAAGATCTTTCATAAAAAGGTTTCAAAACAGGAACGCCGAAAACAAAACCATGTGCTTCTAGACTTTACATGATGGTGTCTTTTTATAGTTAGTACTAGACTAGGCGGTAGCTAGAGTACTTGCACTACTAACTCCCACTAGAGGACTTCTATCCATGGAGATCTTTTCTGCCAGGATATACTAGCTCATTTCACTTGAACTTAATCTTGACATCTAATTTTCTCATCATTTGGTTTTAGCAGGCATCATGATATACATCTAGGACATCTTCACCTTATTGTTACCACTCTCTGTTGTCCTAGATGGCCAGTTCATCTTTAGCTGGTACCAGACCCTTTACCCAAACCCATTATGTTCAAACCTCATACATTCTCTCTTTATCTTGTATCGACAAATATGTGCAAAAAACGCCAGAGACGGAGGAACAACATAGTTTTCAGTCACTCAAAAGAAAGACTGAAAGAATTGGGAAAGTGGAGCATCATGAACCTATCAAAGCTTAATGGTACCTCAAAAAGCTAGAATTATAGGTAAATTTCGTTCCTACTAAGACTCTACATCCAAAGGCGGATTCCTTTTAAAAATAAAAATAAAAAAAAATAAAAAAAATGAAAAGAGTGAAAGGAAAGGAAACCAGAAGCCTAAAAGAGTCTAGGATGGCCGAAATAATTTGAAGCAAAGGCTACAAGTATTCATCTGTGGGTATTGGTTTTAAAACCTAGACAAAAATCTAATTCTGGGGGAGTTATGGAGGAGACCTTGAAGGAAGGAGATCAGAGATCCTAAGGCAAGAGAAATGTGACTGAAAACTATGGATAGCAACAGCTCCATCCTCTCTTGCTGTTTTGCATATTGTCTTCTCTCTCCAGAAAAAAGGTAACCCTAAACACTAAGAACCTCACCCCTAAAAGAGCCATTTTGAATACATGACCTTCATTGCTTTACTAAAATCCTTTAGATGAGAACCACTTGAACCGTTAAATGAATGTTAAGAGCTAGTTGACTGGAAAAAAGGTTTAAGTGTCTAGACTTTCGCATGATGGATCAACGGACTAGTTATGCCTGTATTTTGGTGAGAATTTTCTAGACTATACCCGACTTGAGCATAATGATTGATTTTAGTGTAGAAGCATGGTCACTGAGATACTGTTTAGTTCCTTCGTTTTTAAACCTCTTTTCTAACTTTGATTTTTGTTTGGGGGCAAACAAAGGTCTAAGTCTGGGGGAGTTGATAACACCTGATTTTGACCACTTTTATGGATCACTTTCAATGTCTTATGCAGGTGTTTTCACTCAGTTTTAAAGGTTTTTAAGTGATTTCCATTGTTTAGAATCTCAAAAGAGTTTTCAGGATATTTTAACAAAGGGGGTGCACTGATATATTCATAAATTGCATCATTTAATGTACATATTCTAGTCAAAATCATGTCTCATTTGCATGCATTTTAGGTCTTTAGGCATTGTTTTAGGACTTAGGAGATTGCATTAGGTCCAAGAGAGTTTTGCATGTTTTGGAGTGTTAAACAGGTGCTTTTGGAGCCAATTTGGAGTGGATGATGTGATTCAGATGAAGAAATGGAGTTGGAATGATCAAAAATGGTGAAAAGGAGCAATTTTGGGTTTCTCGGCAAAATGGTGTACTGAAGGTCGAAGGTTCTCGACCAAAATCCTTCCCGCGGGTAGCTTTCTCGGCCAATAACACGTACCGCGGTCAAGTCTCTCGGCCAAAATCTCCGGGTGCAGACACGTTTCCGAAATCGCCTGTCCGGGGAACCTTCCGGTCAGATTTAGCTGTCGGAGTCTTCATAAAGGTTGGAGATAATTGAGTCAAGAGTTCATAACAGTTGGAATCAAGGCATTTGGACCACAGAACTGAAAGATATGGTAATCGGAAGACGAACAGGTCTCGCACTCATTCCGGAGCAATCCGTGTCTCAGAAATCGCCTGTCCGGGGAGCCTTCCGGTCCGATTCAGATGGCGGGTCCTTCATAGAAGTTGGAGAGCATTGGAGCACGGTCTCTTAGCAAGTAGAATCGTGGAATTCGGACGCGTGAGCAGAGAGATAAGCTTGTCGGAAGGAACCCCAGTCTCGCAGGTATTCCGGACCGAGCAGATCAGTTCTAAAGGATGCGAAGGACGGTGCACTTCCAGGCCGATTTAGTTTCCGGGTCCTTCATGAGAACCATAGAAATTTGAGCCTTCTTTCCAGAACGTCCAAGAGCATTCAATTCGGATCTATGAGAAGAAAGATACAGTCTCCGGAATGGACACATGTCTAGACGCCTCTCTCTGGTCGTGTACATGCACTGCAAAGATGTGCCCTCCAGGAAGCCTTACACTTCCCAAGCACCGAAGCTTTCTTCACAAAAGTTGGAGATAAATGAGTCCTCTGTCTTCTGCAACCGAAATCATTCAATTCGGACAAGTCTCATAGGAGTTACACTCTCCGAAATGCGAAGTGGTCTAAGCTGCTCTGGATGCTGCGAGTTGGAGAGGAAGGAGACCAAGCCGCAGCAACACTCGCAAATCACTCCGACTTGAGCCTGCGACCTAGGTGCAATAGAGACCAACCCGCACAGTTTGTACATTCCCCAGAAACCGCCTTAGCCCTGCGAGTTGGAGAGGAAGGAGACCAAGCCGCAGCAACACTCGCAAAACACTCCTACTTAGGCGTGCGGCTAAGACAAGGCGATTCAGGCTTCACAAGACAAGTCTTCATCTACTGCGACTTAGGTGTGCGACCTGGGACATACTGGACTGACCCGCAGGATTTCCACTTGACCCAACTGAGCCGGGTCAGTACCCAGTTTGTCCTGGGCTGACCCGGTCCATTAGCACTAGGTATATATAGTTTTTTGGGAGAAAAACCCAAGTATGTTATCTTCTACTTAGTTTTCTCTCTAGTTTTCTTTCCTTTTGAGGGTAAAAACGTTTTTGATTAAGAGATATCTGAAGGGATTTGATCATTCCAAGTCTGTTTCTTATCATCTCATCATCTCATTTCTACTTCTAATCATGATTAACATCATCTCTTGCAAAAGATTAGATGTGTTCTTCATGATTAGTGAGTAATCATCTTTTAAACTTCTAGGTGTGCAGATTAGGGTGCTTAGATGTTTGATTGGTGATGTTTAGGGTTTAGATTCTCATTCCATTTCCTTAGTTAGTTGCTCCTAATGCCAGATTTCCTTGGGAAAGTGAAATCTGGGTTCATAGGCATTTCATGCACCAAAAGTGTTTGATGAAATGCCTGAATGAGCTAACTTAAGGGTTTATGCCTTTTTCATCATGGGAATGATTTGTTAAATGCATGAATGACTTATTAGAACTGTTTCTTAATGCTCATTGATTCATATTTCACAAATGATGATTTGGTTTGAAAGTGGATTAGTGTAGAGACTAATGCCTTCATGAGAGGATTAGTCTAGATTAGAGTTCTAAGTTGAAATGTTTGAGATCATGTGATTGCTTGTTATGTCTTTCTGTATAAGATTCAGTCTTCTTGGTTGAGAGATTGTTTGGTCACTTATTAGGCTTGATGCATTATGCTTGCTGATTGCTTGATTATATCTAATGGTTGTTAGACTTGATTAAGTGATTTGCAAAGGGATTATTGTCATGGGAATGAATTAATCTGATTAAGAAGCCTAGACTAAAGAGTAGCAAGTGTTGCATTATGTTCTTAGCATCATGATTCAATATCTAAAGCACCCTAATCAATGATCACATCTAGAGGTTTAGCTTTTATCATTTGCTTAATCACCATCATCTTGTTTTGTTTGCTTGCTTAGTTCATTAATCATAGCTTGTTTGTTTCTTGTTTTATGCTTTCTTGTTGCTGGTTTCACAAAACTCATCTTTGATTACTTGACTTAAGAACCTATCACATAAACTAGTGCCTAACTACCACACATATGGATTGACACCCCTTATACTACTTTGACAAGGGGATTGATAACCCATCTAAGGCTTTAAAAACCTTAGTTATCATGCACCGTTGCCATATTGTGTGGGGATTGTTAGCATTAGTTTCTGATATAGTTTTTGAGATCAAGTTTATTTTGTTTTACTGATCACCTTTCAAGCGCTGTCTTTGTTTTCAGGTTTATGATCACAAGAAGCCAAGCCAGAAGACAAAGAGAAAGAGCTGTTCACTTGGAGAGGTTAGGAATGAATCAGCAAGTTGGGAATGAGCATCAGGCTCAAGAAGCTGATCAAGGTCAAAGAGCTGGTAATGGGATTGGAATTCAGGCTCAACAGGCTCAGGTCCATCAGGGACACGCTCAGGGTAACCAGAACCAAGACCGACCTCAGGTTAATCCACCACAGCCCCACCCAAACCCACCCATACGTCATCAGCCCCAACCAGTCTTTGTTGGTGAGAATGACCGAGCTTATGCACACCAGTATGGAGCAGGAATCAGGCCACCTCCTGTCCAAAACAACAACTTTGAGGTGAAGGCCTCTTTGATAAATATGGTTCAGAATCAGAAGTTCCATGGCTTACCTATGGAGGATCCCTTGGAGCATCTGGATCAGTTTGACAGAGTTTGTGATCTCACTAAGATCAATGGGGTATCTGAAGACAGTTTCAAACTGAGATTGTTCCCATTCAGCCTTGGAGATAAGGCACATCAGTGGGAAAAGAACCTCCCAAGAGGATCCATCCACACATGGGAGCAATGCAAGATTGCCTTTCTATCCAAGTTCTTCTCAAGCTCAAGGACTGCAAAGCTAAGGAACCAGATTTCCAGCTTCACTCAACATTCTAATGAGACCTTTGGAGAAGCTTTGGACAGGTTTAGAAGCTACACAAATAAGTGTCCACATCATGGCTTTTCAGAAGCCTCTCTCCTTAGCACTTTGTATAGAGGAGCTGTTCCTAAGATCAGGATTCAGTTGGACACAGCATCAAATGGAAATTTCTTGGCAAAAGAAATCAATGCAGCTATGGAACTTGTTGAGAACTTAGCCATGAGCCAAGACACTTATGGGGAAGATTATGATAGAAGCTATAGAGGAGAAGATTCTGGTAGACACCAAGAGCTGGAAGAGAAGTTAGTGTTGAATATAAAGCTTGACAAAGCCCTAGCTGCCACTCAAAAGCCTATACACTATGTGAGTGAGGAGAAGAGATGCTTCACAAATATCAATGAAGAGGGTCTCACTCAAGAGGAGTTGCACTTCATTGGAAATCAAAACAAGTTCAATGGTTACAACAACTTCAACAACCACCAGAACTTGTCCTATAGGAGCAACAATGTGGCCAACCCCCAAGACCAAATATACCCTCCTCAAAGCTTTGTTCAACAGAATCAGTACCAAGGTAACTCCCAAGATCAACAGGGTTTTCAGCAACCAGCGGTTCAGAATCAAGGGAATAGCTTCACAAATCAAGTCAGCCTACAGCCAAAGGCTCCACCTCCTGGTTTTGGCCCACCAACTGTTCAACAAAGTCCTGATTTCAATGTTCTTCTCCAACAGCTCTTACTAGGACAACAAAAGATGGTATCTGACCTGGAGACACTAGGTACTGAACTAAAGTCTATTAAAAAAAACAAGGGCATCTGCACTTCTGAACCACAAGTCTCTCTTCCTGGTAAAGCTCTTCAAAACTCAAAAGATTATTGCAATGCCATCTACTCCAATGAGGACTATTCAGCTGCTGTGCAAGAGATTGAAGACCTCCTTTATGGTCAAGTTTTTACTGAGAATGCACACACTCAAGTAGATGAGGACGCCATCATAGATGAGTTTGAGTTCCTGTTCTGTGATCTCAATGAGGACATTGAGAAAGAAGGTGGGGAGACAGCTTGTTTTGATATGAAAAAGAATGATTCTGAGATTGCTGAAGGAAAGGATCAGAGAATGGTCAAGGAAAGCTAACAGATTGTGCCTCCACCTCTGAATCAACTCAGATGAAGCCCACCTCCCTCCCAAAGCTAGGCAACCCAGGGAAGTTCACCATCTCTTGCACTCTTGGAAACTTTAGAGTTGAGAATGCTTTGTGTGATTCAGGCTCAAGTGTGAGTATAATGTCTAAAGATATGATGGAGAAGCTAAAGGTCAGGTCTATAACGTCCTACCCCTCTTCTATCACCTTTGGTGATTCCTACTCCAAGAAACCATATGGATTTTTAGAAGACTATCCACTTCAAGTTGGTGAATGCATAATTCCCACTGATTTTGTGATCATG
The DNA here is from genome assembly GCF_000478725.1 of Eutrema salsugineum. Classification (NCBI taxonomy): domain Eukaryota; kingdom Viridiplantae; phylum Streptophyta; class Magnoliopsida; order Brassicales; family Brassicaceae; genus Eutrema; species Eutrema salsugineum. The sequence goes on along the minus strand of NW_006256756.1, from coordinate 16,562,299 downwards.
AAGATGAAGAAGACCAAAGAGCTCCCCCTATTGCTTGGAACTGCATTTCTCAACACCACTGGTGCAATGATTGACTTTGATACTCAAAGAGTGCTGCTTACAAAGGTGGATAAGGATGCCTTTTACCCTGTTCAACCACCTTTAGCTGAATTTTGTGGATCAGTTGTTCAAGAGATAGAACCCCCTAAGGTACTTGAGATGAAGTATGTAGGAAGTACTGGGATTTTAGGTGGATCCCAATCTCTCTCAGCTGTGGAAATGGAAAAAGAACCTCACACCAACTCTGTTTACAAGGATGGGACTGAACAGCCATTGATCAGAGAAGAAGACATCTTGCTCTCATGGTCTCCTACACTTAGTGATCTAAGGATGATTAACACCAAAAGTGATGGCTCAGCATCAGAAGACAAGAGTATTAAACCTGATCTTTCTTCTCAAGACTTTGATCTCACTCCTTGGGTTGATGATGATGGTTCTCTGAAGTATAAGCTGGATTGCAATGGGAAGCCAGGTCTGTTTGCTGAAGTGAGGGCATGTCTCACAAGGGCCATCTTTGATAAAGACCCAGATGGTATTCAAGAGCTGGTGGACAAAGGTCTCAAGGTGGGATCTCAAGGACAAGGGTCTAATGGTTCCCAAAGGCAGCAAACCAACTCAGCTTTCTTGCTCAGGACCATTGAAGTGCTGAAGAGCATCAGTGCTCAACCTCACCCCAGC
>NW_006256756.1:16514373-16557887 GCF_000478725.1 Eutrema salsugineum | reverse complement strand
GTAAAAACGTTTTGGATTAAGAAGAGATATCTGAAGGGATTTGATCATTCCAAGTCTGTTTCTTATCATCTCATCATCTCATTTCTACTTCTAATCATGATTAACATCATCTCTTGCAAAAGATTAGATGTGTTCTTCATGATTAGTGAGTAATCATCTTTTAAACTTCTAGGTGTGTAGATTAGGGTGCTTAGATGTTTGATTGGTGATGTTTAGGGTTTAGATTCTCATTCCATTTCCTTAGTTAGTTGCTCCTAATGCCAGATTTCCTTGGGAAAGTGAAATCTGGGTTCATAGGCATTTCATGCACCAAAAGTGTTTGATGAAATGCCTGAATGAGCTAACTTAAGGGTTTATGCCTTTTTCATCATGGGAATGATTTGTTAAATGCATGAATGACTTATTAGAACTGTTTCTTAATGCTCATTGATTCATATTTCACAAATGATGATTTGGTTTGAAAGTGGATTAGTGTAGAGATTAATGCCTTCATGAGAGGATTAGTCTAGATTAGAGTTCTAAGTTGAAATGTTTGAGATCATGTGATTGCTTGTTATGTCTTTCTGTATAAGATTCAGTCTTCTTGGTTGAGAGATTGTTTGGTCACTTATTAGGCTTGATGCATTATGCTTGCTGATTGCTTGATTATATCTAATGGTTGTTAGACTTGATTAAGTGATTTGCAAAGGGATTATTGTCATGGGAATGAATTAATCTGATTAAGAAGCCTAGACTAAAGAGTAGCAAGTGTTGCATTATGTTCTTAGCATCATGATTCAATATCTAAAGCACCCTAATCAATGATCACATCTAGAGGTTTAGCTTTTATCATTTGCTTAATCACCATCATCTTGTTTTGTTTGCTTGCTTAGTTCATTAATCATAGCTTGTTTGTTTCTTGTTTTATGCTTTCTTGTTGCTGGTTTCACAAAACTCATCTTTGATTACTTGACTTAAGAACCTATCACATAAACTAGTGCCTAACTACCACACATATGGATTGACACCCCTTATACTACTTTGACAAGGGGATTGATAACCCATCTAAGGCTTTAAAAACCTTAGTTATCAGTGATGAGTCTTTGCCCTTGTATGCATAGGTTGCTTCAGACTGTTGGAAGTTTGGAAACAAATGGAGGCCTTCCCACCACCTGATCATCCCCAAAAAGAAGGGAAGGATATTCATCCTTTACTAACAAAATTTTGTTTGTTTTCAGTTTGTGTTTCAGAACAGATCTTTCATATATAAAGGTTTCAAAAAAGGAACGCCAAAAACAAAACTATGTGCTTCTAGACTTTACATGATGGTGTCTTTTATGGTTAGTACTAGACTAGGCGGTAGCTAGAGTACTTGCACTACGAACTCCCACTAGAGGACTTCTATCCATGGAGATCTTTTCTGCCAGGATATACTAGCTCATTTCACTTGAACTTAATCTTGACATCTAATTTTTTCATATTTGGTTTTAGCAGGCATGATGATATACATCTAGGACATCATAACCTTATTGTTACCACTCTCTACTGTCCTAGATGGCCAGTTCATCTTTATCTGGTACCATACCCTTTACCCTAACCCTTTATGTTCAAACCTCATGCATTCTCTCTTTAGCTTGTATCTGAAGATATGTGCAAAAACGCCGGAGAGAGAGGAACAACATAGTTTTCAGTCACTCAAGAGAAAGACTGAAGGAATTTGGCAAAATGGAGCATCAAGAAACTATCAAAGCTTAATGGTGCCTCAAAACGCTTGAACTCAAAAGGTAAATTTTGTTTCTCCTAAGATTCTTTATGCAAAGGCGGTTGCCTTTTTCAAAAAAATAAAAATAAAAAATTGAAAAAATGAAAGGGTGAAAGGAAAGGAAACCAAAAGCCTAAAAGAGTCTAGAATGACCGAAATCATTTGAAGCAAAGGCTAAACGTATTCATCTGTAAGTATTGGTTTTAAAACCTGGACAGAAATCTAAGTCTGGGGGGAGTTATGGAGGAGACCCTCAAGAAAGGATATTATAGATCCTAAGGCAAGAGGAATGTGACAGGAAACTATGGATAACAATAGCTCCATCCTCTCTTGCTGTTTTGCATAATGTCTTTTCTCTCCAGAAAAAGGTAACCCTAAGCACTAAGAACATCACCCCTAAAAGAGCCATTTTGAATACCTAGACTTGATTGCTTTACTAAAATCTTTTTGATGAGAACCACTTAAACCTTTGAATGAATGTTAAGAGCTAGTTGACTGGAAGAAAGGTTTAAGTGTCTAGACTTTCGCATGACGGATCAACGGACTAGTTATGCCTGTATTTTGGTGAGAATTTTCTAGACTATACCTAACTTGAGCATAATGATTGATTTTTATGTAGAAGCATGGTAACTGAGATACTGTTTAGTTCCTGCGTTTTTCAAACCTCTTTCCGAACTTTGATCTTTGTTTGGGGGCAAACAAAGGTCTAAGTCTAGGGGAGTTGATAACACCTGATTTTGACCATTTTTATGGATCACTTCCATTGTCTTATGCAGGTGTTTTCACTCAGTTTTAAAGGTTTTTAAGTGATTTCCATGTTTAAGAATCTCAAAAGAGTTTTCAGGATATTTTGACAAAAGAGGTGCATTTGGGAGCAAAAAGCACAACTTTAGTAAATTCATACCGTCAGAAGTTTGGAAACAAATGAAGGCCTTCCCACCATCTGATCATCCCCATAAAGAAAGGGAGGATATTCATCCTTTACTCACGAAATTTTGTTTGTTTCATAAAAGATCTTGCATAAAAAGTTTTCAAAACAGGAACGCCGAAAACAAAACCATGTGCTTCTATACTTTACATGATGGTGTCTTTTTATGGTTAGTACTAGACTAGCCAGTAACTAAAGTACTTGCACTTCGAACTCCCACTAGAGGACTTTTATCCATAGAGATCTTTTCTGCCAGGATATACTAGCTCATTTCACTTGAACTTAATCTTGACATCTAATTTTCTCATCATTGGTTTTAGCAGGCATCAAGATATACATCTAGGACATCATAACCTTATTGTTACCACTCTCTACTGTCCTAGATGGCCAGTTCATCTTTAGCTGGTACCATACCCTTTACCCTAACCCTTTATGTTCAAACCTCCTGCATTCTCTCTTTAGCTTGTATCGACAGATATGTGCAAAAACGCCGGAGAGAGAGGAACAAAATAGTTTTCAGTCACTCAAGAGAAAGACTGAAGGGATTTGGGAAAGTGGAGCATCAAGAACCTATCAAAGCTTAATGGTGCCTCCAAAAGCTTGAACGCAAAGGTAAATTTCGTTTCTCCTAAGACTCTACATCCAAAGGCGGTTTCCTTTTTCTAAAAATAAAAAAAAAACTTGAAAAAATGAAAGAGTGAAAGGAAAGAAAACCAAAAGCCTAAAAGAGTCTAGGATGGCCAAAATCATTTGAAGCAAAGGCTACAAGTATTCATCTGTGAGTATTGATTTTAAAACCTAGATAAAAATCTAAGTCTGGGGGGAGTTATGGAGGAGACCTTGAAGGACGAAAGGTTTAAGTGTGACTGGAAACAATGGATAGCAATAGCTCTATCCTCTCTTGCTGTTTTGCATAATGTCTTGTCTCTCCAGAAAAAGGTAACCCTAAGCACTAAGAACCTCACCCCTAAAAGAGCCATTTTGAATACCTAGTTTTGATTGCTTTACTAAAATCCTTTTGATGAGAACAACTTGAACCTTTGAATGAATTTTAAGAGCTCGTTGATAGGAAGAAAGGTTTAAGTGTCTAGACTTTCGCATGACGGATCAACAGACTAATTTTGCTTGTATTTTGGTGAGAATTTTGTAGACCATACCTGACTTGAGCATAAGAATTGTCACTGAGATACTGTTTATTTCCTGCGTTTTTTAAACCTCTTTCTTAACTTTGATTTTTGTTTGGGGGCAAACAAAGGTGTAAGTATGGGGGAGTTGATAACATCTGATTTTGACCACTTTTATTGATCACTTTAAATGTCTTATGCAGGTGTTTTCACTCAGTTTTAAAGGTTTTTAAGTGATTTTCATGTTTTAGAATCTCAAAAGTGTTTTCAGGATATTTTGACAAAAGGGGTGCACTTGGGAGAAAAAAGCACAACTTTGGATAAATTCAGACTATCGAAAGTTTTGAAACAAATGCAGGCCTTACCACCGTCCGATCATTCCCAAATTTGGACAACAGATAGAGGAGACAGCCATCTTTCCAATTAGAGTAGAATCAGAGAAATATAACGGTTAGATCTCCATATATGGTCGATGCACTGAAGGTGAATCAACACAGTCGGAAGCTCACCCGCGGCCAAAACATCATCTGCCGGGGGTGCGACATTATAGACCGCGAGAGCTTGTTTCGGAGCCTCAGAAGCCCATTTTAAAGTCCAATTTATTCCCATTGCCGAGGTCTCAATACACTATATAAATCTCTTTAAGTGATTTAGAAAGGTGTGCCACATTTTGCCAGGAACCTTAGAGAGAGAGACTCGCCGTGAAGAGGAGCCACCAAGAGGGGCACCATCGACCCTCCTGCTTTATTCTGTTCTTCGTTTCTAACCTTTGTCTAGTTCAATTCTCTGGAATTCTAAACACTTTTGTGATATTTAACTCAACTATGTCTGAGTAATTTCCCAGTTGGGTTTTTAAGGGATTTTTCAAAGGGAATTTCATGTCTTGATCATATGCTTTGTTCGATTTAGGGTTATTAATCTTCTAGGAGTCCTTCATTTATTCTTGTTCCCTATGCTGTTTCTGTTACTAGCCGCTTAGAAATTTATCTCAGTAATTGGAGTCACGAGAGTGTTGTATTGAATTACCAGGCCTAGAAGTGATCGAGCGAAGTCGCTATAGGAGATGAAAGCTACCTATAGAGAATTGCGAGCGTAGACGAATTCTGTTTTTAAAGCATGATCTTATTCTCGGCATGAGAGCAAGAGTTAATTGATGAGTTGAGTGATTTGTTGATTAGGGTGGTGAGAGTTGGCCAATCATATACGCGCCTATTTGAGTTCGGAATCCTCACTAGATGATTACCTTTATCGATTTGATTGTCTTTTGATCAGTTCCTGAACCCTGCGACAACCCTTTAGACCCAGCATTTTATTGTTATTGTTTTACAACTTTTTGTTTCGATAGCATTTAGATTTAGTAACACCAAAACAAAAAAACCCGTTTTGCTTGTTCTACTAAACTTAAGTTTTGATTGATTCGTACTGAAAGCTCAAAATCTCTGTCGTTCGACCCCTAGGTACTACAGTGTACATCTGTGCACTTGCAGATATTTAGGGTTATAAATTTAAAACGTGAAGTTAGAAGTAACCCTTGATTCTCTTAGCATCACCATCTATGCTCAAAACAACATTCCCATGTGAATAAAACAATAGACTCTTGACTTAGCTGGTTCAGGCATTTAATCAAACACCTTTTGGGTGGATGAAATGCATAAGATCTGGGTTAGAGCGATCATCTAAAACCCAGCATTAAGATCAGCTAAGCAAGACAGAGATGCATAAATCTAGTCATAAGCAGCCTTAATCAAACCCCTAAGCACCCTAACCTAGATCCCTAATGAGGTGACTACTCACTAATCATGACTAACTCTCTGATTCTGCTGCAAGAAGAGTAGTCAAGCATGATTAGTTGATAGAGAAATGAAGATGGATGAATAGTAATGATGATAAAATGGATGGATTAAGCTTTCAAACACTTTTGATTCAAAGAAAAGACAGGAGATATCTCTCTTTCGGTGTTTCTTACATAAAAGTAGCTAAAAACTTATGGGGAAAATGAGATGTTCCTTGGGAAAAAACCCTAAAAAGTATTTATAGAGTTTGGTTTGGACCGGGTCAGCCCAGGATAAACTGGGTAATGACACGGTTCAGTTCGATCTTGGAGTCCATGGTGCGAGATGGTCTTGGCTCAGCTCACCCGTGATAGTAGGTTTTTAGCCCGCTAAGGTCAATTAACCTCTTGTGTTGTAGCACTTGAGGGTCAATCCAAATGGAGATTATCTAGGCACTAAGACTTTGAGGATCAATTCTTAATCCAAGTCTAATGAAACAGGTTGGTGATTAAGTGATCTAAAACATATAACAAACAAAGACAAGCAGTAATTAAGAACAAGCAACAATATAAACAAAACAAAGACTCAAATTCAAAATAAGAGAAATCTAAACCTCTAGATGTGATCATTGATCAGTGTGCTTTAAATGTGAATTTATGATGCTAAGCAAACAATGCAACACTTGCAATTCTTTAGTCTAGACTTCCCAATCAGATTAATTCATTCTCATGACAAAAATCCCTTTGTTAATTACCAAATCAAGACTAATTCCCATTAGATGAATAAGCAATCAACAAGCATAAGGTTCCAAGTCTAAAATGACCAGACAGCCACTTTGTGCATCAAAATAAGAGCTAAGAAAGACTGAATCTTATACAGAAAGATAAAGCAAGCATCATATGATCTCAAATTCCAATTAACTTAGAACTCTAATCTAGATTAATCCTCTCATGAAGGCATTAACCTCTACACTAATCCATTTTCAAACCAAATCATCATTTGTGAAATATGAATCAATGAGCATTAAGAAACAGTTCTAATATGTCATTCATGCATTTAATAATCATCCCCATGATGAAAAAGGCATAAACCATTAAGTTAGCTCATTCAGGCATTTCATCAAACACCTTGTGGGTGGAGAAATGCCTAAGTTCTAGATCAAGCTTATAATGAGAGATCTAGCATTAAGAGCAGCTAACTAAGGAAACAAAATGAGAATCTAGAACCTAAACATCATAAATCAAACATCAATGCACCCTAATCTACACACCTAGAAGCTTAAAAGAAAACTACTCACTAATCATAATGAACACACCATTTCCTTTGCAAGAAGTGATGTTACTCATGATTAGAAGCAAAGATAAGAAGATGAGATGATAAGAAACAGACTTAGATTGATTAAATCCTTGAGATATCTCTTAACAAACTCGTTTTTTAACAAAAAGGGAAAGAGAAACAAGAGAAAACAAAGCTTAAGTCTTTGATGCGCGTTGCGTTGGTCCTTTATCCGCTCAGAGACATGTACTGCTTCTTATCGTCGTAACTTTCAGCTCAAAACTGTAAATAGGACGATCTAAAGTGTTTTGGAAACTAGACTCGACGCTCTCGATTCTTTATGAAGACTCCGGAGGTTGAATCCTGTGAAAGTCCTCTTTCTCAGGTGATCAAGTTGAGGGATCATTGGCTCTATAACACTTGTCCGAGTCTGATGCACATAAGGTGATGGTCTCTCCATGGCTTTTGTCCCAATTGATCCCAATTAGCTCCAAATGACCTGTAAACACTCCAAAAGTGCAAAACTCTCTAGGACCTAATGCAATTCCTAATTAAAGACAAAAGCAACGACAAATATATGTAAAACTACCTAAATGTATGCATGAGACTCAATATTTGGACAAAAATGCAATCCTAAACATGACAAAATATGAGAATATCAACTCGCACCACCATGTCGCAGCCCCAAAGGCTTCTTCTTGCAGGTCAGCATCCTTTCCTTCTTCAGCCGCACTCTGATGTCGCATCCTTCAAGCAATTTTGAGGGTGACATGGTACTTCTCATCATCCATCTCGCACTGCCATGTTGCAGCCCCAAGCGAGTGTGGGTGTACCAAGGTTCGTCTCCTTCTTCACTCGCACTCCCATGTCGCATGCTGTTCTGGACTTAGAATATTTGAGCTTTGGAAATCCTTACCCTTCTCCAAGCACCTGACCTGCATCATTCAAGTCGCAGCTTGCTCACTGAGTTAAACACTCTTTGCTGCGAGTTAGCCTAGTCGCAAAGCCATATCGCAGCATTTATCATTTTCTCGGACCAACTTACACTTGAGCTGTCTTAACTTGTGGGATATGAGTCCAAACGACTCGGGACAAACTCCATAGGGAAGGCCGCTCAATCGCCTGAAACTTTGATGAATAACTTGGGTGCATCGGGGGTGAACAAGGCCTTCTAGTAAATAGATTTTGCATCGGCTCGGGAGGCTCTGATTTCTTGCTGCAGGAAATGCCTGTCCCCGACTGCGATATCTCCCAACTCAACTCTCAAAATGGGATGATTTTAAGCGTTATGGGAAGTTGACTCAGTGCACACAAATCTTGCTAAAGACACATGAAACTAGATCGGAGGGGAAGGGCTTCGTCCTGGGATATCTTTGAGGCGCATTGGATGGGACCTGAATGGATGCGAGACAGGTTCAACTCTGTTGGCCTTATCTTTCAGCTTATTTCTCCAACTCCATCGATTTTAACTGTTCTGGAACCGTGACTCAATCATCTTGATCTTTTCTGAAGACCCCGGAAGCTGAATCGGATGGGAAGGCTTTCCAGTAACGGGATCTTTGGGACGTATCGGCACCTGGGAATTTTGGCCGATGATTCATGTACACGTTTTGGCCGAATCCTGCTACCCGCGGTAAGGTTTTTGGCCAAGAAATCCTTCTTGTGGTACACCAGTTTGGCCAATAAACTCCAAGTGCCTATTTTCACCATTTCTTGACCTTCTTTCACCATTTCTTCACCGGTTCCATCTTTTCCACTCCAAATGACTTTCAAATCACCTAATTAACACTCCAAACATGCAAGAGTCACTTGGACCTAATGCAAAGTCCTAAAACTCTAAAACAAGGACAAAACATGAAGAATATATCTTAAATGCATGCATGAGACTCTATTCTTGGACCAAAAAAGCATCATAAGCATGCAATGATATGAATATATCACCAACTTAGAAATTCTGACCCAAGTCGGTCTTCAGCCTCCTGAGGAAAATATTTCCAGTTAAACTCATGTGTGAAATCATCCTACTGCATCACATACCCCCTTGTAGGCCTGATATCACTCCTTCCCACCATTCGTAAGCCTCATCTTTCAGGTACTGAACTGCCAACTCAACCTTGTACCCAACGAGACACCTGATTGACACGAAGTTATGCTTTAACAGTTTCCTCCAACGGTCAGCCTTCAAGAAATCAGTCCCACTGTAAGTCTCCATGTCGAACTTCCTCATGAGCATCATCATCTCATGGTTGGTAGGCATTTACAGTTGATACCCATTCACTGCTGGTGGCATATGCGACTGGTATCCATTCACTGGCGGTAGGATTTGATCCAACGTTTGGTAGAGATGTGAAATCTAATGATGGTGTAGATTAATATCTTCCTAAAATAGTAAAATTTATATATAAAAAATACTTATATGGAAGAAAGAAAAATGTTCATAACATCACCACTCATATAAAAATTAATTTTAAAATTGGAGGCTCATCTTCTATTCAAAGTTTATTTTCTTCTTCTGACTCATCTGAGTTTGATGAATGGTTTATGGAGATAAAAGTAGCAAGAGAGAAAGAAGTTTGCAGTGAATTTGTTTGTAAATAACAACCGCTTTATTCATCAACTCCTCAAGAAGCGATCATGTAAGTCATTGCGGCTTTATTCTTAGTCATACAGTTATACATCATAACAAAGAAAATGTTCGGCATAATGTATTCAATGATTACTTCTCTAATAACCCTGTGAATGGTGAATGAGAGTTTCATCACCGTTTCCGAATGTCATAAAGGTTATTTCTTCACATTGTTGATGCTGTTAAACAATGTGACAACTACTTTACTTAAAGACTTGTTGCATATGGTAAAATGAGCTTATCCACCCGGCAAAAAGTAACTGCTACTACTAGATTTTGGCTTATGGAATGTCTACTGATGCCACAGATGAATACATGAAGATAGAAGAATCTACAGCAATATAATGTGAAGAGATTTTGTCGCACGATTGTTGTGTGAGTCGAAACTCGCACAATCAAAGATTTGTTAAGAAAAAAGAGGGATCTGAAGCTTCTAAGTGAAAATCTCAAGAACAAAGATCGAAAAGTGGTTTTATTGCTTAAGGTTTCTGTGACTGCGTAAAAATTTACATAATGAAAGAATTATATCGACTATTTATACTAAGTCTATAAACCGCCTAGCCGAGATTCTCTCCCAAGATTCTCGGAAATATTTCCTTTTCTTTTGTGCGGCTGACGACTCCGATCTCTCTTGGGGTAAAATCTTGTGGGCTCGTTTATCGGGCCTCCGCGACAAGTCGGCTTGGCCCATCAACACTTTCGACCTTCCGGCTCGGTCCATTCTCTTTCTCCTTTGGCCCAATCCACTTCTTGTCTATGGATTACTACTCGGATCAGGTATGCAGGGAATGTTCTTGAACCGGACCAGTTCAGTTGGTTTTTTTGCTCTCCCTCGTTTCGCTCGGTTAAACCGAGATACCCCTTGATTTAGCTTGATTTAGCCAAACCAGCATTTGGTTCGGCTCGGTCTGGTTTGCCCCCTAGCTCGTCAATTTCGTATGCGAAGATGTCGTGATTCAATCCGCAAGACTGAGGTTAACTGCCAGGTAAGGCGACGAGTTCCCTTGCCGAGGCCTCTGGCTCGGCTCAGTTCTTTGTTTTGTCTCTTTTTGTTTTTTTTTTGCTTTTGCCGAGCCAGGGTGAATCGATACGAGGACACGATACCAATCCGATGTAACGATTCTAACTCGCCGAGCCGAAGGGATACGCTTAAGGAATGCTTGACGAGCCAAGACGGAAACACTGCTTCCGTTTTTCCGAGCCGAGATAGATGGACTCATAGGTTTGCCGAGATAAATTGGTTGACTATATCGTTTGCGAGCCAAAGCGAAGACGTGATTAGGATGGTTTTCGTTGACGAGCGAAGACAGAGAAAAAAGCGACGCGGCTAATATTGCCGAGTCGAGGCGAAAAAGGGGGATCAGTGCGGCTAAGGTTGCCGAGGTGTTGGTGTGGGCTCGGCGAGTTGTTCTCGAACAAATCCGCGACTTATTTCACCGAAACATTTTGATACGAATAGACGAACTTTCGAATTTTATTGACGAAGAGCTTCCGAGACAAAAAGAGCTCCAAGCTACTTGTGAACAGGAAATGCCAAGATTTTACCAAATTTTTTTTTTGCTGCAGCACCACCTAGGGTTTTTCTCGAGGTGCGGCAAGTTTTGTGATGTTTCCGATCCATCATCAAACTTTCTGATCCTCCTCCGACACTCCGCAGATCTGTTTCTTTTCCCAATTATATTTCGTATACCGAGATGTCGCGATGAACCGATTCTGCCGATTCTGCGAGCTCTGTTTCGCATCGAGACCTGTTAAATCTCACGAGGAGCCTGATTCTTGGTTTGCCTTCTCGAGATGCCAGAACAACGGATTTCTCTGACAACATAAACCCGAGCCCGAGGACTTCGATTTTGATCCCGACACGGCTAGACGGGAACTTGAGATTGCGATGGCAAAGCTTGGAGTGGGTCATTTGAAGCCTCGAAACTCTCGAAAAAGTAAAAAGAAGAAATCGGACCCTTCTGGCTCGTCTCTCTCGACCGAGGAATCGTTACACAGGCTGAGGCAGCGTTGTAGGATCTCCGAGGTGATCGAATTTGTTACGCCGGAGCCTTTTGACCGAGCCGATGATCCCCTGCCGAACCACTTCACAGCTTATGAATGTTTTTTCGATCTGTGTTATATGTGGTTCCCTTTGCCCGAGACGATTTTGCGATACCTTTGGCTGCATGGGATCTCACTAGGACAGATCATGCCGCGAGGTCTTTGGAATATGATCGGAATTTTCATTCGAGGTTGTGTGAGCAAAACTCGCAAGGAAAACTTAAGGGATCCAACATTCCTAGGGTTTATCGCAAGAACAGTAAGATCGAAAGAGAGTTTTTTGGTGGAAAAATGTTTAAGTTTTATTGCTCTCGAGTTGTTAAAAAGTTACATAATGAATTGCAGATATCGTCTATTTATACTAACTCTCTAAATCGCCTAGCCAAGGATCTCGGGAGAGATTCTCAGAATATTTATTTATTGCTTCGTGCGGCCACCGACTCAACCACTCGCCTAGGGTTTCTCATGGGCTTCTTTTATACAGCTCGGCCCAAATCAAACCAACAAGGGAGGGGGGCTCGGCCCATATTGCTTTACAGCTCGATCTATATATACTCCAGGCCTGCATTGCCACGCGGGTTGGCCTGCGATGCTTGTACAGTTTTGCCCATATCATCTCGCAGCCTGCCCTACCTTGCTCCGGAGCTCGGTCTACGCTGCTCTGCGGGCTCGACCCATGTTGTTCACGTTAGGGCTTAGCCCATCCTGCTTCGTGGGTGGGCTCGGCTTGCTTCTTCACGGAGCTCGAGTTCGTCGATTTCTCTTGACACTTAGTCATTTTGGGATGGTTAATTCAGCTAGGGTGGAAACAGACCCCAACAGTTAGCCCCCCAGCTCGTTGGTCTTGGAGACGAGGGCGATGAGGTGTGAAGCTCTGGATTAACCGTGTGCACCGAGCCGCTATCATGCGGTTTTGCCGAACTACTTCAAGACCAGATGATTCCGAGCCGCTATGCTGGTGATGTGATTCCAGTGAGATGCCGAGCCATTTATGTGGCGAGGCGATTAAGGAGCCGAGCCGTCATGGAGTACTAACGACAAGGCATTTTCAAAAAGATGCCGAGCCGACGAGGCCTTTTCAAAAGGGATGCCGAGCCGTGTTGATGTTAACGATGAGGCGTTTTTCAAAAGGATATCGAGCCGTGTCGACGAGGTGTGGTGCATTCTGTGCTGCCTGGCGAGATATTCTAAGGCAGACGTACCGAGCCGTTTTGTTGAAGGCGAGGCAATTTTGAAAAAGGGCACAGTCGAACTGTTTTTAATGACGAAGCACATGCGCGACTCTTTTTGGTTTCCCCATATCGTCTTGATTCCGCCGGGAGTCGGGAACTTGACGCATTAATGATAGGTTGATGGGACGGCTCGCATCGAGTTCAACCACGGCGTTGCCATGATTATATTGTAAATTGCCGGATGGTCAGTTACGGAAAACTCCACGACTTTTGTTACTCCTCCTGCTTGTACGGGAAGCCTGATCGTCCCGATTGTCATCGTTGTTTCCCCTGAGAATCCTGTTAATGGCTTCGGGACAGCGGTTACTTCGGAAAAATTGATTTCCATCCTTGTAAGGGTCTCGCGGAAGATAACGTCTACCGAGCTTCCCGTATCGATTAGGATTCTGGTGACATCGTGGTCCCTACTAGTAAGCTCGATTATGAGGGGATCACTATGTGGCGCATCGATTCCCACGGTTTCGTCTTTCGAAAACGAAATTGTGGTAGCGGGATAGCTCGGGTGCTCCTCCCAGTTAACACTTGCATCGACTCTCCTCTGGAAAGCTTCAATCGACGATACGGTGTCGAGACAGTATTTTGATCCACCCATTGTCATATTGATCCTTCTTCTGGGGCCATCTCGCGGATCCTCATTATTCCTCCTTCCTCGCTTTTGGGTTTCGCCTCGGTTCCCTTGCTCTCGGTTTGGGGGGTTAACTCCGTCACCTTCTTGCTTCTTGGCTTCGGGCTCCTTGGCAGCTATGGTTTTTTCGTGCTCTCCTGCTGCTCGTTTTGCGGCGAGTCTGGCTGCCAAGAACCGACAATTTGCCGTTGAATGCCCGTAGCATTGGTGGTGTTCGCAAAATGCCTTTTCATCTTAAGTCGGGGGTTCCGAGTCCTAGTATTCCATGGTCCTTTGCCTCGTCCTGCTCCCACTTGATAATTGTGGGCTCCTTGTAGCCTCGGCCCTTCGTGGTGGACGTAGTCATTATTCCTCATATTTCTTTGACGCGTCTTAGAGAATTTGAGATCGCCGCCTTTGTCGATTCGTACTGCTCATCTAGGTTCTTCATCTCAACTACATTCACGACAAAGTCGGCAGAGCGGTGCAGGGCGTCTTGGATCGTGAGTGGCATGTTCAACGCCATTTCTCTTCGGAACTCGGACTTATACCATAGTGATCTTTTCAGGGCTTCGAGGGTTGCCTTATCGCTCACTCCTTCCACCTTTGACACCACCGCTTTGAACCGAGTCATGTAAGCTCTCAATGGCTTGTTTGGTCCTTGAGACAAAGTCCATTGATCGGCATCAGATGTTTCAGAAAAACGGCTGACAACTACTGAAAGTTGTTGATGGAGTTACGCTTGAGCCTCGATAACCACTCTAATGCTGCGCCTTTCAGGTGTTCGACAAAGAGGATACAGAAACCAGCATCTCTTTTGTCTTCGCTGAGATTGGCGGCGTTTCTCGAAAAGGCTCGTCCCATTCTGATCCAAAAAGCTGTGATGTGTGCCTTCGGGTCGGTTGTCCCTTCGTAGAAGGGGATTCTTATCTTTCCCGGTTCGGGAATCTGAGCTTCAGTGATTCGCGCTTTGAATGGCGTGCGCTGCGTTTCTTTCAACATTCGATCTATCTCCGGTGCCGAACTGATTGCATGATAGACTTGTGATCGAACCGCCTTCATCTCGGCGGCTGTCTGAGCTATAGTAGCTCGGGACTCATTCATCTCCTTCACATGGTTGTTCTTTCGCGGCTCGTCAACTTCGTCTTCGATACTGCCATCATTTAGAGCGGCTTGGCGTGCGTTACCACGTTGACTCCCTTTTCGCGCCGAGCTTTCTTGTTTCATTTGCTCGACCCAGAGCAAGTTTTCCTCTTCTTCCGTCAAGTTTTGGTGTCGGAGCGCGGCGTCATCTTCTTCGTTTGCCCTTGCTCCTTCCAACGCTTCTTCGAGTTTGGCTCGAGTAATTCGTCCTGAAGCACGGCCTGGTCGAAGGACGAGCTCCTCTTCCAGTGATCGTCTCCTTACCGATATCTTCTGCGGCCTCACCATTGTTCTGCTTGGCGTGTTTTTCGCCGTTCGCTCTTCCTCTCCGAGCTAGCAGAAGTGGTTCGGTCTGTGTGGACTTCTTCACCGCGGGTGTCACCAAGTGGGACGGATTTCGCTGCGCCCCTCCGAGCCTGTTTGCGGGCGTCGAGCACTCAAGGGCGGTTGGTTGCAGGCCGAACCTTCGCAAGACGTCTCCGGAAGTTCCCGTCACTCCGAGGCGTTGATTCCTGATTCGGTTCTCCGTTGTCAACGCTTCGAGTCTCCGCGAAAGAGCTGTTATGCTTTTCTTGCATGTTAAACCTTTCCATCATTACTTCGAGCATCTTCGTCACCTTGTCCAAGGGTTCGGCTGCCACGCTCCCATCCGTCACAGGAGGATTCTCCTTGCTTCCGGTAGGATCTCCGCCGTTGTTTTGGTCGTCTCTCCGTTCGTCTCCGGACATCTTTTTGGACCTCGTTCAAAAAAGTTTTCTGTGTTAAAAAGCTTTATTCCCCACAGACGGCGCCAAATCGTGTGAGTCGAAACTCGCGCAATCAAAATTTGTTAAGGAAAAAGAGGGATCTAAAGCTTCTAGGTGAATATCTCAAGAACAAATATCGAAAAGTAGTTTTATTGCTTAGGGTTTCTGTGATTGCGTAAAAGTTACATAATGAGAGAATTACATCGACTATTTATACTAAATCTACAAACCGCCTAGCCGAGATTCTCTCCCGAGATTCTCGGACTTTTTCCTTTTCTCTTGTGCGGTTAGCAGCTTCGATCCTTCGTAGGGTAAAGTCCTCTTGGGCTCGTTTACTGGATCTCCGTGGTTACCCGGCTCGGCCCATCGATGCTTCCTACCCTTTGGCTCGGCCCAATACAGTTTGTTTACGGGATTGCTCTTCGACTGAAGTACGCGGGAAGATCTCGGACCGAACTTGACCCGGCTTGGTTTGGTTCTATGCTCTCCCTGGTTTGGTTTGGCCGGATCGAGAGCCTCCGATTTGGCTCGGGTTAACCGAACCAGCTTTTGGTTCGGCTCGGCCCAAGATCGAATCTGGATTGGCTCGGTTTAGTTGCTTCTTTGGTTCGATTCCTCCCACCAAAATCGTGGTCTTGAACTTTCGAAACCCTATTCCGACACTTAGTCTTTTTTCAAGCAGTTAAACTCGTGAGGGTGAAAACCGACCCCAACAAGGATCATCACGCTCACGCTTTTATAAAGGAGTTTTGATATTGCCAGAAACATCATCCGACGACTCTTGGCTATGTGTATTCATCAGTGATGCCTATAAATAAAAAAATTTTAAGATATAGTATTGTCCCATAAATATTAAAAATACATACACAACTATATTAATTTTTCCTGATTACCAGACATAAGTAAACTCTGATCACCCCCATCTTCAGATTCATTCGCATCATCAACGGTGGTAGTCAAAACCTGATTGTCTTTCCAAACCTTTCCAACCTTGTATGTATTACTACCACCGTAGAGATTTTCTTTCTCAACACAAATTAGAAACTGAAATGTCTTCCCAACCAAGTTTTGCAGTGCATCAGGAACGACATCCGGATCTTGTATCTATGTTGAAAAATAATAAGTATTTGGGAAATGATTTTCTAATATAAAACTAATTGAAATAAAATATTTAAAGTGTATAGTACCTCATCGTATGTCCCTTTCAAAATTTCATCAGCAGATTGGTTAACAATATCCTTTGCATCTGAATCAAATAGAAAACATTTGATCTTTGCTCGTGTTATCCATTACACAAAGATGGAGTTTGTATCTACATCTTGTGAGGGTTTTGGTGGTGTGTTTAAAACGTAAAAACTAATCCTAAAGAGAAAATACGGGAATTAAAATGACCTAATAACTAAACTTAACGAAAACGACTAAAAACGAGAAAACGGCTAAACCTAATTGCTTTAATGAAAATCAATTGAAAGAGTAAAGATACTAGACTAAAGCTTGAATAAAAATCGGTGTAAATATAGAGAAAAGAAGCGTTGGGGGTTCAGGGAAGTTTTCTCAGAGGTATGAACGATTCAAAACATTGCTAGAGATTAAATTTGATAAGATCTTCGCTTAAACTTTTCGAACTGGAGTCACGGACGTATGAATACGCCACTGTCGTGATCATAGACAATTATCTCTCTCAACCCTGACCAGTAGGTTTCCACTCTGGCCCTGGAAGAGAAGAGATGCATTATGTTTAAGACTCATCAGCATTCACAAATCGGCCATAGGTTGGTTTCCACTCCTATGTTTGTTTTGCTCTCCCAAACTAGATCTGACACCGGATGAACACTTTCGTGTCACCAAGCATCTGGATCAGATTGTAGTTTATGATGCTACTCTCATGCAGTTAAAACAAATTCAGAAGAAAAAGTTCTAAGATTCAGCTCAATAGCTCATGGAATCCTCATCGAACATATGTATCCCCATCGAAAATCCCTTAGACCCAACAATAAAACTACTCAGACATGATAAATGAAATCAAAAACATAGTATTAAAAGGTAGTACAGAAACCAAAATTGAAAAGAAAGAACAAAGGTTCAAGAGATATATCTCTCTCTCCCTAAAACCTAAAAACAAAGCTTAAAGTAAAATTTCTGTAAAGTATTTCGTCTCTCTTCTTCTCCTTCTAAAAACGACTTAAATGATAAGTATTTATAGTCTCCAATGCCCTCTGGTCTTTAGGGTTCCGGAATTGAGACTGGGAAAATGATGTGGGCTTCAGAAAGGGGCCTTCTAACTTGGAGTTGCCTGGCCGCGGTCGGGATGTGCGTGACTGTGGGGAATGTATGGCTGGCCGCGGTTGGGATGGTTGTGACCGCGGGGAATAGCCTGTTGACCACGGGTGGAAACGCCTGCCGGCTGGTTTATGTGACATCTTGCTCTTCGCGTATCTTTTGATTGAACCGTTGGATTGCCAAGCTGTAAATTGTGGTGGAAAGCTGATACTTCCATCTTTGAGATCTCCAAATTTGAGCTGGATCAGACGGTGAGAATGCCTTCAATCGGGGATGAACTTCTGACGGTTTGACTCTGAGCTGAAATCTGGTCTTCTATCCATTTTGTTAAGCTTTTCCCTAAGTTTCCTGAAAAGAGTCTTGGAACTACAAATACTAGAAAAACATGATAAAAGTACTTAAAAACAATAAAAAAGATAAAAAAAGTATTTCAAAACGATCCATAAAAGTGTTCAAAATACGGTGTTATAAACTTCCCCAGACTTAAACCTTTGTTTGTCCTCAAACAAAGCAAAAGTCTAAACTGGTTAAGTGAAAACAAAAATAGGAATGCACAAATATCAGGGACATAAACTCCTAAACTAGGAGCAAATATCGTGCATCAATCACTTCTTCTTGCCAAATGTTGTTGCATAATCCTTCCTCCTTTGTTGTGAACAGCTATTCCCCCAGACATAGATTCTTTCCGGGAATCAGAAAAATGATCTCCAAAACTCCATAAAATCGAACTTTAGCTTGTCTTGGGACTTAAAATTCGACCTCTCTAGACTCTCTAAGGCTTTTATTTCCTTCCCTTTTTTATTTTTGGATTTTTTTTTAAAAAAAAAAAAGGGAATGCCTTTAAAAGAGAGAGAGACTAGAGGACGAGATTGTACCAAAATTTTCGATCTTTCTAATGCAAACTGAGCTTCCTCATCTGTTGAATCCTTCCGGGAAGTTTTCTGGCAAATCGCAGGTCTCTGTCTTTGGTGACTGAAAACTGCGTCGTTCTTCTTTCTCTCCAACGTTTTTGCACTTATCTGCATATATGACAATAGAAAACAAGAGTGCATGTGGTTAGAAAGAGGATTGGTTAAGGTGGGGAACTAGCTAAAGATTAACTAGCCATTCAGGATCAACAGAGAGTGGTAAAAGGATAAAGGAGTCCTGAATGTATGATTCGTTTCCCTGGTCTAATGCTTCAATGAGAGAGTTAAGTCCAAATTAAGTCCAAATAAAACAGAGCTAGTGTATTCCTTCACTTAAATCGAAATCATTCAAATTCCTCTGGGGTACTTCGTTTCAAATGTGCTTAGCTACCGCCTAGTCTAGTCCTAAATTATGAATGAGTATGTCACTAGGAAAAGTCTAAAAGCACACAGTCAACTATCATTGATTCATGTTCACCATTCCCTTTAAAACGTATTTTGTTTTGAAAACCGATTTGGAAAAACTTTAAGGAAAATGCAAAAAGTGTAGAAAATGCAAGACTCATGAAAGAAAAGTGGTTAGAAAGGGATGAAATCCTCCCCCAGACTTAAATCACACTGTCCTCAGTGTGAAACAAGTCGAGATTGGATGAAAATATGCATAGATAATTGAATTTGGTAAGGCTCGTCCTCGAATCTCTACTCTTCCTTGGTTTTTCCTTCTTCTGTTTTGGTTGCTTCTCAAACCACTTAGAAAATTTTTCCTTCATACTTGATTCCGGCTCCCAAGTAGTTTCTTCTTCTCATCGCAATCCGAAACAACCTGAACCATCTTGACGTGCTTTTGGCCCACAACCTTTACCCTCTGGCCAATAATCTGAAGCGGCCTTCCCTCTATGGACAAGTTTTCCTGCAAGTCCGGTGGAGGTACAGATGTAACTGAATCTTCATTCCGAACGCACTTCCTTAACTGAGATACATGGAACACATTATGAAATGCGACCAAGGCTGGTGGTAATTCCAGCTTGTAAGCAATCGGTCCAATCCTTTCCAGGATCCTGTACGGCCCCATGTACCTCGGCTGCAGCTTACCAGTCGCAGCAGCCCGGTCCTTATCCTTGTAAATGATCAATTTGTCAAAAACTTGATCGCCGACCTGAAATTCCAACTCTTTCCTCCGCTTATCCGCATAAATTTTATGTATGTTCTGAGCCTCTTTCATCTTGAGTTTCAAAACTCTGATCTGTTCGGTCGTTTCTTCCACAAAGTGTCGACCAAAAATGCTGCGCTCCCCCACTTGGATCCAGCATAGCGGTGTACGGCAAGACCGACCATACCACGCTTCATAAGACTACATCCCAATACTCGCCTAGTAACTGTTGTTGTAGAAAAACTCTGCCAAAGGTAGATAGTCCTTCCATTTACCGCTCAAATCCAACACACACGCCCGCAACAGATCCTCCAGCGTCCTTATGGTTCGTTCCGACTGACCATCGGTCTGTGGATATTAAGCCGTACTCATGTGGACCTTAGTCCCGAACCGCTTCTGCAAAGCCCTCCAAAACGCCGACGTGAACCGCGAGGCCCAATTCGACACAACACTCGCCGGTACGCCGTGCAACTTGACGATCTCATCCACATAAAACTTGGTTAAGGCATCCGCCTTACTGTGTTTGTTCACCGCCAAGAAGTGTGCAGACTTAGTCAACCGATCCACAATGACCCAGATAGAATCCATCTTCCCGCACACAGGCAATCCTTTCACAAAATCCATCGTGATCATATCCCACTTCCACTCGGGAATTGGCAAGCTTTGCAACAAGCCGCTTGGCACTTGATGCTCGACCTTAACCAATTGACAAGTTTGACACCCGGCCACCTATTCAGCCACGTCCCGTTTCTTCCCGACCTAGTGGTAATACCGCTTGAGGTCCTGGTACATCTTCGTCGATCCTGGGTGTACCGCGAACTTAGAATGGTGAGATTCGCTTAAGATTTCTTTCCTTAACTCCTTGTCATTTGGTACACAGACCCGACCCTTAACCAAGATCGTCTCATTGTTCGAAGTCTGGTACTCGGTCTGATCCATCTTTGCCCGCTTCATCAGATTTTCATCTTTTTCCTCGGCAATCCTTACCCGGCTTAGCACATCCGCTTGATCAGCCGCGCGCTAAACCTAACGGTTCTACATCATCGCTCAAAGCCGCTAACCGTAGCATCCCAACCATCCGGACCAATCTCTCAACATCCTGTTCGGCCAGAGCCACAACCCGCTTCCGACTTAGCGCATCAGCTACCAGATTTGCTTTACCGGGATGGTAAGCAATATCCAAGTTATAGTCGGCCACAAACTCCATCCAACGCCTTTGTCTCATATTCAGCTCGGGCTGAGTAATTATGTACTTCAGGCTTTTGTGATCGATAAAGACTTGAACTTTCCCACCATAAAGGTAAGATCGCCAAATCTTTATCGCGAATACTATCGCAGCCATCTCCAGATCCTGAGTAGGGTAATTCACCTCGTGCTTCCTTAACTGCCTTGAGGCATATGCGATTACATTACCCTGCTGCATCAACACACAACCCAATCCCATCCGCGACGCATCTGTGTAGACTACATACGGCTGATCCGGCTCAGGCAAAGCCAGAACTGGCGTACTATTCAACATCTCCTAAAGCTTGGCAAAGCACTTCTTACAGTCGGCCGACCACACGAATGGTACGTCTTTACCCGTCAGACGGGTCATTGGCTGAGCCATGCTCGCAAATCCCTTAAAAAATCGACGGTAATACCTAGCTAAGCCCAGAAAGCTTCTAATCTCTGAGGCATTCTCAGGTCTAGGCCAATCCGCGATTGCCTTAATCTTCTCCAGGTAAACAGACATTCCCTTGTCCGAGACCATATCATCCAAGAATCCGATCTTCTTTTGCCAAAGGCTGCATTTACTGAGCTTGGCAAACAGCTTATGCTCCCTTAGCCGATTCATCACAGTGCTTACATGAACCGCATGTTCTTCCCGACTCTTGGAAATAACTAGTATATCATCAATAAAGATGATTACAAATTCATCCAGGCAGTCTCGGAACACGTTGTTTATCAGCTTCATAAAGGTCGCAGGAGCATTAGTCAGCCCGAAGGGCATGACTACAAACTCGAAGTGACTATACCTTGTCCTAAAGGCGGTTGTTCTCACATCCGACTCTTTTATGGGTATCTGATGATAACCCGAAGCCAAATCGATCTTGATGAACCAAGTCGCCCCTGGAAGTTGGTCCAACAGCTCGTCTATCCGCGATAATGGGTACTTGTTCTTCACAGTAACCCTGTTCAGTCCACGGTAGTCAATACACAGCCAGAAACTCCCATCTTTCTTTTTAACGAACAGCACCGGTGCACCCCACGGTGAACTGCTCGGTCGAACAAACCCTTTCTCCATCAGATCCTTTAACTGCTTCTTCAGTACAGTCATCTCAGCCGGAGCCATCCGATACGGTGCCTTGGATATCGGCGCCGTTCCAAGCTCGAGCTCGATGGTAAACGGATCTGACCGTGCAGGCGATAAACCTGTTAACGCCTTAAACACATCTTCTAACTCATTTACGGCCGGAATACTGCCCAGCTCCGCATCCGCATCCGGTCCACCTCGGCGGTCGTGATCATAGCCAGGTACGCTTCACACCCCTTCTCATTCATCCGGCCAGCTTGCATTGCCGAAACAATCAAGCTTCCCTTGGTCGATCTGATACCCTGATACTCCAAAAGCCCTTCCGCAGTCTCGAACCGAATTCGGAAACGACGACAATCCAGATGTGCCTTGTACTTCCCTAGCCAATCCATACCAAGGATCACATCATAAGATTTCACCTGGCAGATTTCCAGATCCGCTGGCATATTCACGCTGCCAACCATTATCGACACATCCTTGACCTTACCGAGGGTAAACATGACCTGTCCACCAGCCGCCTAGACTAAGCCATAGTTATCCCCTGGTTCCCTGCCAAATCCACCTTTTCCGACCATGTTCGGATTCATGAAGCAATTAGTTGATCCGGAATCGAACATGATATGGGTTGCCACACCACGCATGACCAAGATCCCTACACAATCACCTAGATTGCTAACCTACCGCACGCACACTCAGAATTTTCACAGAAAATTTACTAAGGTAAGTGATAGGACTTACCAGTGATCAGACGAGAAGAACTCGGATCCTCCGTAGTCTTCTTAGTCACAGCATAGATCCGCGGCATCACGGCCTGCCTCTTTGCTGGAGGCGCCGGTCCTTCACTCGGCCTTTTTCCAGTGTGTTGCGCCACTTGCATCAGTTTTGGGCACCTCGGCTTAATGTGCCAAGTCTCACCGCAATGGAAATAAACCCTCTCATCTGAGCCGTTGCCTGGGTTCTTTCCGCGCTTGTCCTCCTCCGGATAATCTCTCACCTTGTGCTCCATGCTTCTGCACCAGAGACAAGCACCAGACGCGCGTCAGCTCGCACGTTTTTCCTTTGCATTGGTCGAACCAGCGTTACGACCCGCGGGTAGTTTGCCAGACGGTCCACCCTTTTTCGGCCCAGCTGCAGCAGCATTACCAAGTAACTTAGTTTCTTCCGCAAAAGTAACTTCCAGCTGCGCTGCCTTTTCCACAAGCTCCGGAAAGGTCTTGTACTCCCGCATCTCGCAATGCTTGCGGAGATCAATCCTTAGTCCACGAATGAACCGTTTGATCTGATTACTCTGGATTCCTATATCTCAGCCGGCAAACTTCTTCAGCTTGTTGAACTCTGCCTCATACTCTGGCACGGTTTTCGAACCTTGGCGCAGATCCAGGAACGCACTCTCTAACCGATCATGCGCCCAGATGGAAAATACTTGGCCTTAAACAACCCACAAAAATCAGCCCAAATACACACTCGGTCCCACACTTGCCCAACAGCACCGCGCCACCAGGTGTGCGCATCACCTCAAGATAGTGCACGGCAATATCTTTCTTGTACTGCTACGGACAGCGGATCGACTCAAAATTCCTCTCCAGACGGTCGATCAAATCATCAGCCTCGATCGGCTTAGTTCCTCACTGAAAAAATTTCGTACCCAACTTCTGCATGTGGTCCATCACCTTTAGGTAAGATGGGACCCTTACACCGGCAATTCCCTCATCCGCTTCAGCAGGCGGATTCACTTGCACGATTGGCGGTCGTGCCACTGGGGCTGCCGAAACAGCCGGAAATCGTGCTAACACCTGGGTTAACGAACCTAACACCACTTCCAATCCAACATGGGTAGGAGCAACGTTTGGAACAGTCCCAACCGCAGCAGTCGCAGCCGCATCCTTGGCATTACCAACAATGTTCGCATTTCAATTAACCTGATCCTGATTCCCACCCTCGGCGTACCTAGCCGCCGAGTTCTCACCCACAGCATGCCGTCTTCGATCACCTCTTGCCATCTACAAATGTTTAGATATTCTATTAAGTTAACCGGCAAACTAACTTAACACCGCAGACAATCATTATCAGCCTTACCACAGGACTTCGGCATTGGAAGGATGGTTTACCCACAAACCCATTTATGCTAAACTTGTCCTAGAACCGACCGCGCTCTGATACCAAATTGTAGCACCCTATCCTGGATTTTACTATTTCACTTATACTAAGTCAAATTTCGATCCGGATTTTACTTAGCATTTTCTTTCATTTTCGCATTTGGTTCGTTTAAACTAGACATAGCCGTGCATAAGTGGATTAAAAACAGAATACTTGAATTAAATCGAGGTTCTCAGTACAATGATTGTTCGCATATAAGCTATTACATCGACTAGACCTTAACTACCCGATCCTACCATCCATTCCTTTCCAGCCTCAGTCCGCGCGCGCTGATCAGACATTATCTTTGCCCTCATCCACAAAAGGAGGCATAAACAAACAGAATTGCTTAGTGAGAACGGTCATCCCGTCTCACTGAGCCAAAGTACAATCGCATCAAACAAAGATCGAGCCCAAAGCTCATCAGAACAGAAAAGTACCCGTGCATGACCATACACGCTTACCCAGCCGATCATCCAGCAACCAGACAAGCCTCGGCGAGCATCACTGCCGCAAACCCCTTGCCTGATCTAGATCGCCAGTAAGGTGGATCGATCATCACGGCATAGCCATCATAAATGTCATGACAAGCACAGAAATACAGGCAACCGACTAGAATCTAAGTAAGAATACGACCAACTAGGCCACGGTCACGCACTAACCTTAGCTTTTATCGGGCAGATTCAGTAAAGACAGAATTCTCGATCGATCAGACTCGTTCCCACGATCACTCGACATAATCAGGATCATGCTTGGCAGAATCCAGTTACTCTCGACCAAACAGACTTTCTCTCGACTAACTCCTCTTAAAACCGTTCTCTTAATCTTTCTGAGTTCTTTTTGGTCGCGCGAAGGAAAGAAAATGAGCCAGAAGCTTTTATTATATAGGCGCTCACACGATTTTCTGCAGAAAACTGCCCAGAAACCGTTCCCGCGCCAATCTGCGCACTCTCTCGGCAATAACCCCTCTCACGCGTGTTTTTGCCCGACTAATAACCGTTCCCGCGTAAACGCTTGCTCGGCCAAATCTATAACCGTTCCCGTACTTTTGCCTTAGCGCGTTTTACTCGATAACTGCTCTGGCGCGCACCCGTTTCCGACAAAGGCTGTCTGCTCCCGACCAACCTTGTCCGAATTCCGACCAAGTTCCGAAAAACTCGGCTTGTCGGAAATTCCCAGCTAAACTTCCCGAAAATCCCGGCGAGCTGATTTTAGCTTGGCAAAACTCGATTTAGCTCGGCGAAAGCTGGACTTAGCTCGGAAATCACCTAACTGAATCCAGTTTCACCTGACTACACCCGTTTTCCGACTTTCCTCAGTTAACCCCCTGGTTTTTCCCCATTTCTGCTCTACATATTCCATAACTCCCTTAACCAATTTTCTCACTTGGTAAGGTTTTCCCGAACACGGGTGTTACACAAAGCATACCATAGATTTTGAGAAGGAATAACCTACCATTCCGTTTGTACTATATAAACTTGAAATGATGATATGAATGTAAATATTACCTTCAAATTAAACGGAAAGATGATCTTGTTTTCCGTATACAAACGAGCAAGTAGAACATCGTGCTGGTAACGTGTGAAAAACAAATTCGGAATGGCGTTCATATACATGTAAACACTAGAGAAGAAAGATTTAGAGAAAGAGTTAGAGAATGAAAAACAACATGAAGATCTCTTGTTATTTCTCTCACTAGAATATCACATGTTTACAAAGCCCAACTCACCTATATATAGTGGAGGGAGACAAAATTTTAGAAACTTCAAGACAAAGTGATCCAAGAGAAATGAATGTCCAAAGGGGATGAATACTTAGTAGCTAAATAGCTTGGAGAGAAAGCCATTACAAATATATAATCAATATATTTATAACAGAATTAACTTCTACTTTTTCTTCTTCTCTGAGCAAACTCTTCTCCGCAGAATCCGTTCTTCCGTCGTCTTGCTGTTTTCCCAGAAAATCAGCCCCTGGCTTTACTCCTGTTTTGTCAGGTACCCTGTCCAACCGGCTTCTCCAACCTTGACGTTACCCTTTGGGCCTCGAGAAGGCGTTTCTTTGGACATTTTTTCATAAGAATGTAACATGCTTAGTATTTTGTTAGCATACTTCAGTATTGATATCGCAGACATCACTATTGATATCGCAGACTCCCAAAGTTATACATACATACTTGAATAGATTTTGTTTGTTCATTTGTCATAAAGATAGTTTTGAAGTTTCCGTATACTGTATACCTTGGAGGAGTTACTTTTAAGAATTGTCAAAATACTGTCAAAATGCAAATACAGTTTCGGAGAACCTCTTCCTCAAATACACTAAATACTCAATCTGTTACGAACCATCTGTCCCAAATTTCTCTTCTCTTTATAATTTTGCTGTTTTTAACTTATTTAACCTGGGATTGGGTTATAGATTACAACAAGGAATAATAATAATTGAGTTAAGAAACAAAAAACAAACAAACCAGGAGACCATTAACTTAACCTATAATGCAAAGACACCAGAGGAAACCTGTTTCATATATCAACATTCGTAGACGGTATGGAAAAAAAGAATCACACCACCATCTCTTTTCTTTCCTCTTTGATAGCTTCATATGAGAGTAACACCTCTTTGAATTTTGCTTCAGCTACATCTGCAACAATCGATGAGATACCACCGTCAAATCCCACCCAATAAGATAAAAGAATGCCCCTCGGAATCTCCATAGAGCCTACGAAAATGTTACCTTTGTTATCCAGGTTTTGGTCCGGATGGAATTCCATCGCCTTTTCCCTGAAGGCTTTCTGAATTTACAACAAATCCAAATCAAAGCATAAGTATCTTGCACAACGAAAAACATGACCATACCACTAGGTCAAGATTATTGCATCAGAAGTATTCTTGCCATGATTACCTTAATCTCAGCTTCTGTGTAAGGAGTTGCCCTGGACCTGCAACACAATAACACCAAAAACCCACATTAAGTTCCCTAGACCTGTCACCGTTTACTTAGAGAGTCGGAATCAATTACTAAAAAATCTTGCCGTTTGTAGCTACATTCACATACTGGAAACCATAGTAACGACAATGCAACCATCAAAACCCATTTTAATATGTTGATTCATCTAAAATCTGGACCTTTCCAGTAGACTGACCCATTTTATTATTTTGATTCATCTATATTTTACACACACTAAAAACTCAATGAAGCTTCTGATAGGTTCAGACTCTGAAGTGTGGAAAACAGAATCGAATTATTTCTCTACTGATCTTAAAAATATGCATTTTCAGTAATCAGTTACCAAAACTAAAAAGAAACAGAACGAGGACCAAGAACCAGAAAGTGAGTCAGTAAGTCCAAAGGCTTGCAAACAACCTAATGATCCAAAGACGCCTAATCTGTTCTCACTCTGTTTCTACATATTCTAGTGCCTATCAGCTTTAAATCTATTGCAACATAGAGTGTGAAGCTGGAGCCACGGATAATTATCATCGTGTATGAGCGGTGTCTGCATTTCTTTCAAATATAAAGCTATAACATACCTGCTGAGTCCTAAAACCGAGTAATGGTGTGATAATGGATAGACTCTACGCTGCTTTGGAGGCTCCTGGTGATTGGTTCTTTGGTTTCTGAACGTAGACTCAGTTTTCCAGTACCAATCATTTCGCTGAAACTGCTGATGGTATTGGTGGGCACTAGGATCACTTTCTTTCCAGTTCTCGAAGCCTCTACGAAATTTATTCCTCTCTCTGTTGAAAACGCTTTGCATACGCCTTATACGTTCCTGAATGAGAGCATCAAAAGATCTGAACAAGTTCAAGCGATTTCTACACTCCAATATTAGGTTTTTATAAAACTATTGATTGAATGGAGGATAAATATCTTTAAGTAAAAAAAAATTCATTCGTGCTACAATATTAACAGTAATTCAAATCTAAATAACACAAATTACTAACTCATAGTATCTGACATTTCGATAGCAACTGCAGAAGTTATTATAATCAAAACAAGCATGTGAAATGGCTACGCACTTTACGAGTAGAACACCCACAATGATTTTCCTTTTTTTGGCAGAATGAGTTTTGCAGTGGTAAAAGGTCAACTAGACTTACCACTCTCTCAAGCTCTTCCTCATACTCCTCTTGCATCCGTTTGTTGTACCTTTTCCATGCCTCTTCTTGAAAAGCTGTTCGGAAAGAACCGCCTCTGGTTCCCCTCCGTGCGGACTGTGATCTACCTACCTTTAGTGACAAAATTGCAAAAGTTGAGGCTGGAGAATGTAAATATTAACATGAAAACAGAAAAAGAAAACGACTAATGGAAAATATGGCGAATTGAAAACCCAAAGGCTGATGACATATGGGCAATTATTCACAAATAATACTGATGACTTTTAGCTACTAATGCTCACATGATTTTGGAATGTACTAATGAAGATAATCATTTGAAAACTAGCTGTAGGATTACTATCTCGGGGAAAAGGTTGGGTTTATTCACCTGGGTATAGACCCAATCAAAAGTTCTTCGCAGCTGATGAACCTACAAAACAATAGAAGCATCAATCACTGCAGTCCGACAATGATTTAACAAGATCAAACAGAGGAGAGAATGGTATAATTATTCCGTGATTCTGCAAGTTTTAAAATCACAGATTCTGGCCGAATCTTGTTAAGTTAATTCATGTAATATAACAAAGGAATAAGTTTTTCTAAACAAGTTCTGTTTTTCTAGCTTAATATTCCACAACTCCAATCCACCATTTCAGGATTGTCGAGGATCGATTCATCGAGTTACCCCGACCTCGTACTTAAATTCCCCATGATTTTCAAACTATTAAAACCTAATCTAGAGCACAACGATTTAACAAGTTACCTTTCAGCAAAGATTTAACCAGAGGACAGAATGGTAGAATGATTCCCTAATTCTGCAGTTTTTTTTCAATCACAGTTTTAGGTAGATTCATTCATGACAAAAAAAACAAACGAATCGATTTTTCTAGTGAAATTATGTTTTTCTAGCTTAATTCCGCAATTCCATCACACACTGTTTCTTCTTTTCCATCAAATCCACCATATCACAAAGCTAACAATCAGAGCCTAAGACTTCCCCAATGAATAACTACTGAGAAAGTCACAAGAGCCTCTAAAAATGAATCTTATCCAACTCTGTAACTAATTATTTCTCAACTATCAACCGTCAAGAATGAGAAGGAAATCACATAAATTGAAACTATACAAAGCAGCCAATTCACAATCATAATTCGATAATCTAACCGTAAACAAACCCTCACGA
Organism: Eutrema salsugineum; assembly: GCF_000478725.1. Classification (NCBI taxonomy): domain Eukaryota; kingdom Viridiplantae; phylum Streptophyta; class Magnoliopsida; order Brassicales; family Brassicaceae; genus Eutrema; species Eutrema salsugineum. The sequence goes on along the minus strand of NW_006256756.1, from coordinate 16,528,605 downwards.
AATAGAACCGATCTCGCATAGAATTTGTATACTTACGGCGAAAGTGGTGGCGGTTGCGCCGATTACAGTAAACGTGAGGATTCCCCAAAGCTTTAAATCCGCTTTCTGCGACGGAGGTTTCCATTTATCATCTTTATCGCGTTCAGAATCTTCGCCTCCTCCCATTTTTCAATTGGTTTGGCTCTATGAGTTATAGATTCTTTGCGTTTGTGATCCAAATAACCCTAACACCATCCTCTGTGAATTGGATTGCTCTCTCTATTCGTCAACTGCGTAACATATAGGATTTTGATTTTAGCACAAATAAAAAAAAGGTAAACTGGATTTTGATTCTTCACAGTTTCCACCGCCTCTTGTTTTTAATAAACGACGTTTTCTCAGTCGTACGGAGAGGCGCAAATGAACAAATTTGTTGATAGTTGAAATGTACTTGGGCCTTTATTCGGCTTTCTCTTCCCCAAATAGCACACAATGAATATTGTTTTCTTAATAACCAACAAAATTTGATCTACGGGCCTACAAAGTTTTGACATATATGTTTGCGGAATTTTTTTTGGAGTCAATTAGTAAGACTGACAAAAGATTAGGTTGTGAAAGCCTTCTTGGTCTAAATAGTTATCATGAGTTTCAGTATGGTGCAGATGAAACCATTCAGTATAGATAATCGTCGAAGTAAAAATTCTCATAATTAATAGTTATTAAGTGTATACAGCATGGGTAAAATAACGTTAAAATTTAATCTATATTATTATTTGCGAAGTCAGAAATTTTATGTGTCGTCTCAAGAAAGATCGTCCTACGTGTTATTAATATGTGTCGTTTAGGGTTTAGGGTTTAAGGTTTCATAAGTTAAATCTGTGACATGAATTTGTGACTTTGCTCTAAATGGACTTCATAAGCCTGAATGATCTGCTATGGGCCATCAATTTCGAAAACCTTCTCAAAGCGGTTTTAATGAAAAAAACCTAATGTGTCCATCCGACTATATACATACTAGATAAACACCCACATATATAGAGGTTTATACTTCATTATTTTATAGCCGGTAAAAAAAATAATAAATAAAAAACTCTTTTATATAGAAATAGAAAATTAAATGTTGTTTTTTTTCCTTTTTTGAATTAGTAATTTATTGTTTAATCTTATTCATTTAAATATGAAAATTAAAATTAAAATTATTTTTATTTTCTTATTCAATTTTAATTTTAGAATAAATTTAAATTTTTATTATTTTTTATTTTTATTTAGTAACATTACTGATTTAAGATTACGAATATGTTATAATTTTTTTATTAACTTTGGCTTTTATTGTAATTTTATTTTCTATTTTCTTTATATATTTGATAACTTTACATTTTAGGATTAGAAACCGACTACAATTTTTTTTCATTTATTGTTAATATTACATATCAGAATCTAATTGAAAAGTTATTAAACACATGTCAAAATCTAATCGTTTATCTTGACACGTCTCACGATCTCGCGAATTACTAACTTTGAAACACTATACTTTATATATATAGATAGACAGATGTTGTTAGATATAATACTTATGTTTTTTTTAGGTCTAGCGCTTTTTTCTTTTTTTTTTCTTTGTTAATCAATTAATTATTCTATTAATAATTTGCATATGATTGTTTTCATATGTCTTGTTTTGTTTATGCTTGATACATTATTTCGTCGTGTAGACGATTTTGTATCACGTCGTTTGAACGATCTATAACGTCTGAAAATGTCATGCTCTTTTGTTTTTTTTTAAGAACGACACATGATTAGTTTCTAAAGTTCTTTTGATCATAATTCGTATATTTTGTTTCGTCTGCTTCATTTATTGTTTTGTTTAGTGTTTTTGATCGATACACCACTCCGTCATGTGGACGTTTTGTATCTCGCCTGGTGTGTGGCTCATAAAAAACGATCTAATGTGTATTTGGACATGTTGTGGCTCTTTTTTTTAGATTTTTTTTTTAAAGTCGAAACGTAAATATTACCTAAATTCTTTTTGTTATGTATCCAGTCTGTATCTTTTGTTTCTGATTTGTATATTTTATAATGATTCGTTTCACCTATTTGTATTGACAAATTTTCTTGTATTTTTTTCTTTCGCTCAAAATTGATTCGAACTAATGTGTTTTTTTTATTGGTGTGGGCCTTTGAGTTGATTAAGTGAGTAAAAAGAAAGGTAATTATTTAGGTTCATGGAGTTTGTCTAATCCGCTGTGTTGTTTTGCGGGTTTAATCATCATATTGCAGGTGAAAGGTTTTGCGGGTCAAGCCATGGCATGGAGTCAACACTTCTTAATACAAACTTTCATGTTCCACATCAATCTTCATTTAGTAAAAAGTGTATTATCTTAAGCGTCTTATATTGCCTAAGCCTCAGGTAAAAGAAAGAGAGAGAGATTCTTACGCTAGGGCAGTCCAATTAAATTATTGCTAAACCAGAAGAGTTGATTGATGGCACTTGTATAATCCAAGCAAGAGCAACCAATGTACCAAAAAAATTGAGTTCAAGATCGGTTACTCTCGCAATGGCCATACCTAGGGATACTATTCCTAATGCCACAACCTGTAAAAGAACAAACTCTAAAACAGGGTTAGAACAAAAAAACATGTCATGAGAGTTCTTAATTGACCTGGTGAAATCTCACAATAAACTAGCAAGACCTTTGTGGAAAAAATGGGTTCTTTTTGAGGAGAACAAACTCTGCAAGCGTAATCGTTGATGTCACCATGATCTTAGTCATTTGATAGAATCCAACTGGACAAAAACAAAAGCTTTCAAGTATGAGATAAGAAGATAAAACAGAGCGCAATCTTTTAATCTCTTTAGTGCCTGAACTCCGATCTACATAGTTTGATTAGTGCTATCAAAGGTCAATTAACAGCTTGAGATATAATTCTTGATGCAATCCTTACATATTAAGCTATGAACCTATTGTGTTTGAGGCTGGTATTAGCGAGACAAGAAGCAAAGGTCAAGACAGATCTAAAAGAGAAGAGAGTGAAGAACGGTATTGTCTTTGATGTAGGAGACATATTGGAATTGATTAGAGAGAATTTAAGAAAGCTAGAAGTATCCAAGCAACCAAAAAGATTGTTTACCTACTTACTGATACCATGGTTCCGCGACCACGCTTTTGAGAAAGAAAAGAATCGAGAAGACAAAGTGACAAAAGCTAGGAAATGGATTGTTTATCTACACTATGATACAATGGTTTTGCGCCCATGTTTGCGAGAGTTAAAGCCTTCAGGGTCATGAAATTGATCAGCATTTATCACCATTTGAGAGAGATTTAAAGCGTTCAAGAACATGTAATTGATCAGTATTTTATCACCGCTACTTTGTCCCTTCTGTGTTATTGATATCTGATTAATATGGTTGACAAAAAATGAAGTCTTCAGGTACATGTAAGTATAGGTAAGAACTGGCTAGAAGGAGAGATAAAAGCTACCAAAGAGGTTGTTTACCAATGCATGATAACACCAGATTTTGACCTTTTTTATGGATCACTTTAATGTCTTTTACAGGTGTTTTTACTCCATTTTCAAAGGTTTTCAAAGGATTTCTATGTTTTCGGATTTTAAAAGACTTTTCAGGTAATTTGGGATAAAGAAGCACAAATTGGAACAAAAGGACTCTTTTGGATAAATGCAGACCGTCAGAACTCTCATGGAGAGACGAAGATTTTCTCACCGTCTGATCACCCTCAAAATTGGACAACTTATAGAAGAATCAACCAGCTTTAAAATGAACTTGGTTTGGAGACATTCCAACGGTTGGATCTCAAGATATTCCATTAGCCCCGGAGTCACTCGAAGACGGTCAGCAAGTCACGCGACCGCGGCCAACAGCCTATTTCCCGCGGTCACAAGCCTCCCGACCGCGGCCAGCCACCTATTTCCCGCAGTCACGTCATTCCCGACCGCGGCCGGCTAACTCCAAACTAAAGCCCATATTTCTGAAGCCCAAAGTCATTCTCAGCCTCAATTCCGGAACCCTAGAGACCATGGAGTATTGAAAACTATAAATACTTGTCATTTAGGTCGTTTTTAGACACAACCTTCATACTTTACAGAAACCCTTTTTCCTTTTTAGCCGTTTTTATGCAATTTTTGAAGAAGATTGTTCAAGTCCGAGTTCTTCAATAGAGAAGCTTTCTTCATCTCTTTTCTTTACTGTTTTTGATTACTTTTATTAAAACCAATGATGATGTCGACCTCAGCCATGTCTGAGTAGATCCCGAGTTGGGTTTAGGGTTCCGGAATGGGGCTCTCATAATCGATTAAGACATCTAGGTTTATAGATCTGGGATTTCAACTTTGTTCTCTGTTTATTCTTGTTCTTATTGCATGTATGCTTGAATGATCACCTAGTATCTGATCTAGATAGTTAGTGTTGCGAAAGTTTTCATTAAGTATCAGCCCTAGAATGAAACAGGCGATTTTTCCGTAGGAGTGGAAACCTATCTGCGGCGAGATCCTGAGTATTGACGAGTCTTGTGCAGCTCTTGCGTTCTCTCCCTTCTAGGGCCAGAGTGGAAACCTACTGGTCAGGGTTGCGAGAAACAGTTGGTTATGATCACGACAGTGACGTAGTCATACCGCCGTACTCTAGCTCTAGAACCCTATATATCGATATCCGTAAATCCCAATCTATCTACCTTAGTGTTAAAACCGATTGGAGCACCCTCAACAATAAGATGTAATAAGGGGCTCTAATTCTATATTTTAATGGTTTTAATTATTTTGGTTGTTTTAGAACCTTAATTACATCTTTACCAAATTTGAATCTCCAATGGTAGGATGTAATGAGGGGTTCTAAAAAAAAATTGTTTTTTTTTAATTATAATTTTTAAAATAGAATTATTTATGAATACAAACAATTTTATTAATTTCAAATTTAAACAAACATTACATAAAACCAAATTAAATAGAAATATGTAAATCATAAACACCGTAAAAGATTAGGCATTGAGTCTTTTAACTAAGAGGAAAGAGTTTGTGGTGCAAGAAGGAGAAAATCTTGAGTTTCAGTTTGAGTTTAAGTTAGAGTTAGAGGAACAGAAAATTTTCTGTTTTAGTTGTTAGCATTGATTGTGAAACTAGTTAAACCACCACACCTAACTCTACTTTCATTCAACACAACATGACATAAAGCTTATTCTTCTTTGCATTGATCACTCTCTAATGCAAACTTAACAAAAACAGACCATTGATTTCTTGTCTAATCATCAGTCACAAACCATCCAGCATCATCCATCACAAACAACAACAAAGCCACGTAAATCAATCTATGCTTAATTCTCATTAACTCAAGCGGCAAGTTTTGTGGAGAATTTCTGAACTTTGCCTCACCAACAAATTTACCAGACACACACACAATTTACCCTAAATCAATCGAACACATGCCTAATTCTTTACCAACAAAGCCAATGAATCAAGGAAATAGTTTTACCTCTTTAATAATCCAATGAATGAAAGCCCTGAATCAAGTCGCTTCCTCTGTTCACGTTCATAAGTTTCCGATTAGAAGAATCCACCGTTGTCGCCGTTGTCGGAACGGCGGAATGCCGGAAAAGAAGGGAGCTTCGGTCGCCGTTGTCGATCGCCGGAGGAGAGGTTCTACAAATTGTCGATATCACCGAAGAAAGAAGATAGAATTTTTCTATCTCAAAACATTTGAAGACTCTCTCTTAAGCAGAGTCTTTGATTAAAAAAAAAAATATATATATATATATATACGCAACCAATCATATGGTGCCACGACTGAGGCTCAACCCAGTCTCCTAAAACTCTAAAATTAGAAACGGCTCAGCCTTTATTAACCTTTTAATCATTTTTTTTATGTCCTAAAAATAATTACATCCTCCCCTCATCCTAGCGTTGAGGGTGCTCTTATGATCCCTTAGAGTTCCCAAAAGCTCAGCGTTTTTAGCCATAGTTACAAACCAATCGATTTTCACTTGCTTATTTAGATCTGCATTTCAATTGCCTTAGTTCGATATTTTACTTGCTTTACTTGCTTTCCATTCGATTTTTCTACTTGCTTTCTAGGATAGATTTATTTGCTTTCTTTAAGTTTTAGTTTTATTCGTGATAAACAACCAACCTTTAAAACCAATCTAGTCTAGACATAAAGTTAAAAACCATAGAAGAATACGAGGCACACAAATCTCTGTGGATTCGATCCCTAAATACTACAACTGATTAGCTGTGCACTTGCGGCTTTCATTTGTTTTTGTTAAGGATAAAACTTGTTCCTTCACGCAGTTGACACGCATCAAGTTTTTGGTGCCATTGCCGGGGATTTGTTTCACTGCCTTTTGTTATTTTTGATATGTTCATAATTTGCATCATTTAGGTTGCATAAATCATTCCAAATCATGTTTTATTTCATGTATTTTAGGTCCTTAGGGTTTGTTTTAGAACTTAGGAGATGCATTAGGTCCCAATGAGTCTTTGCATGTTTTGAGTGTCTATCAGGTGATTATGGAGCTGAAAAGATGAATCCAGGAGGTGGAATGGTGAGCAGAGCTTGAAAAAGTGGAAAACTTGAGTCTATGGAGGTTATCGGCCATTCTCGCTGGCCAGGAAGGTTTTACCGGCCATTTTCATGTACCGCGGGAAGCTTTACTGGCCATTTTCACGTACCGCGAATTAAGTATATCGGCCAAAATCTCCGGGTGCGAACGAGTCTCAGAAATCACCTGTCCGGGGAGCCTTCCGGTCCGATTCAGATGGCGGGTCCTTCATAGAAGTTGGAGAGCATTGAAGCACGGTCTCATAGCAATTGGAATCGTAGAATTCGGACGCGTGAGCAGAGAGATAAGCTCGTCGGAAGAAACCCCTGTCTCGCAGGTATTCCGGACCGAGCAGATCAGTTCTGAAGGATGCGAAGGACGGTGCACTTCCAGGCCGATTCAGCTTCCGGGTCCTTCATGAGAATCAGAGACATTTGAGTCTTCTTTCCAGAACGTCCAAGAGCATTCAATTCGGATCTATGAGCAGGAAGATACGGCCTCCGGAATGGACACATGTCTAGACGCCTCTCTCTGGTCGTATACATGCACTGCAAAGATGTGCCCTCCAGGAAGCCTTCCACCTCCCAAGCACTGAAACTTCCTTCACAAAAGTTGGAGATAAATGAGTCCTCTGTCTTCTGCAACCGAAATCATTCAATTCGGACAAGTATCACAGGAGTTACACTCTCCGGAATGCGAAGTGATCTAAGCTGCTCTGGATGCTGCGAGATGGTCTTGCGACTTGGTTAACCCGCAGGCCTGAAGATGAACGCCTGAATGCTGATGCTGCGAGTTGAAATGTGCGGGTAAACTATCACTGGAAGAGGTCTGGAGCTCCCGAGCAAGAGAAATGCTAAGTCCACAATCGTGCGACTTAGGCATGCGAGTCATCCGCGCCTGGATCTATGCCGCACGATCACTCGGAATTCACTCCGACTTGAGCCTGCGACCTAAGTGCAATAGAGACCAACCCGCACAGTTTCTACATCCCCCAGAAACCGGCTCAGCCCTGCGAGTTGGAGAGGAAGGAGACCATGCCGCAGAAACACTCGAAATTTACTCCTAGATAGGCGTGCGGCTCCGACAAGGCGATTCAAGCCTCACAAGACAAGTCTTCACCTACTGCGACTTAGGTGTGCGGCCTGGGACATACTGAACCGACCCGCAGCTTTTCCCACTTTATCCATTAAAGCCGGGTCAGGACCCGGTTTGTTCCGGGCTGACCCGGTTCGTTTTTAAGAAGGTATAAATACTTTTTAGGGTTTTTTGGGGGAAAACTAAGTTTTATTCCCTTTGTCTCTTGCCTCTTTTGTGAAAAGACTCCATTAAGAAGAGAAATATCTATTTTTGAGTGTTTAATCAAGAGAGTTTTAAGAGATCTGGGTGTTTAAAGCTGTTTACTTTTGAATCTATCATCTCTATCTCCATTTCTCATCATTAATCATGCTAATCTTCTCAACTTGCAAAGGTTTAAGAGAGATTAGTATGATTAGTGAGTAATCCCATATTAAGGTCTTAGATATGTAGATTAGGGTGCTTAAGTGGTAGATTAGTGAGCTTAGGGGTTAGATCATGCATATTCCATTCTCTACAACTTGTTCTCTATGCTAGATCCATACAAATCATATGTGGTCTAGATTCTGGGCATTTCATGCACCAAAAGTGTTTGATGAAATGTCTTAACCAAAGTTGTTAGAGGTTTAAGTGTTATTCATCATGGGAATGATTGTTTATATGCTTAAATGACAGATTAAACTGATTCTTAATGCTTGTTAACTCATGTTTCACTGATGATGATTGGGTTTGAAACTGATTTAGCATAGGAGTTAATGCCTTCATGAGAGGATTAGCTTAGTTAGAGATGTTTATGTTAAATGGCTTGCTTGATCATATGATTCATTAGCTCATTAGTTTATCACTGAAGGCACCCTAATCCACTATCATGTCTAAGACCTTTCTTATCATCATTCATACATTCTCATCATTTGTCATTGTTTAGTTCTTGTTTAAGCATTTCATTAATCCTTAATCCTGTTTAAGTTTGTAGTTGTCTCTAGATTAATCAAAACCCACTCTTGTTTGCTTGAATTAAGAACTTGATCATATAGCTTAGTGTCTAACACCACATCTGGATTGATAAACCTCTTTGTGCTACATTGACAAGGGGATTGATAGCCCTGAGACCATAAAAAGTCTTATCTATCAATTGGCGCCGTTGCCGGGGATTTACTCCGGCCTGGGCGTGCGACCTGGAAAGAGGAAGGCCGAGCCGCACAGAAAGAAGAAGGCCCGAAACGTTTAAGTCCCATCTACTGCGGGATGGGTGCGCGGGTCAGAAGAGGGGGAGCTAGGCCGCACGACTATTCAGAATTTACTCCGGCCTGGGCGTGCGACCTAGGAGCGTAGACGCTGAGCCGCACCAAAAAGAAGAAGGCCGAGGGTTCTAAGTGTTAAACCGTGCGACCTGGTGCTGCGGCCTGAAACCCAAGGAGTCTAAGTCGCACGATCGTTCGGAATTTACTGCGGGATGGTTATGCGGCTCAGAAGAACGATGGCCAGGCCGCACAGAAAGAAGGGAAACCCAAAATGCCCAAGTCCCAGAAGCTGCGGGATAGGAGTGCGGGTCAGAAGAAAGATGGCCAGGCCGCAGAAAGACTCGGAATTTACTCCAAGATGGTTGTGCGGGTCAGAAGAACGATGGCCAGGCCGCACAGAAAGGAAGGAAACCCAAAGAGTTTAAGTCCCAAAACCTGCGGGATGGTTGTGCGGGTCAGAAGAAAGGATGGCCAGGCCGCAGCAAAATTATTTCCGGTTCTACACCGAGACGGTCACACGGCTCGATCCCGACAGTTCCCGGGCGCATAAAAGAGAGAAAGGAAGCCGGTCAATGAGAAAAGGATGGGTCAAAGCCTTGACTGGTCAAAATAGATCTATTGACCACCAGTACAAAGGCTTGACCCTACCCCACACTCTCTCTTCCTCACTACAAACACGAGTTTGCAACTCTCTCTCTCATTTCTCTCCATTGTTTTCACCATATCTCTCTCATTTCTCCACCAAAATTGTTGATTCAAAGTGCTCTGAGCTCGTTTTTGAGTTGTTAACATCATCCTGATTGCATTTCGAACTTGTTGCATCTTAATCCCAAGGTATTTCGCCCTGTTGAAACTCATCTCTTTCCATGTTCTTCAATGGTGATTTTTGAACTTTAAGGTGTGGAATCGATTTTGATAGGTTGTTTTAGACCTTGGGATTATTTTTATAAATGCTAGGGTGATAGATAATCTTGGAAAACAGAGCACTTTGTTGGAAACTACTTGTTCTTGAGTTTTGAAAATTGTAGCAAGTAATTCATGAAGAAATCGATTTTTTTTTTTTTTTTAAAAAAATTGTTGCAAGAGCTTTGCACTCTTGTTTCTGCATTGCTATGAATTTATTTGATTGATTCTTGGCTTCAGAAACTTGTTCATGTGCTGTTGATATCGGTTTCTTGCAACAATTGTTTTCAAAATTTTGAAGACTTTTGTGCGACTTAACCTTGTACTAACAATATTTTTGAGAATCTCTTGGCAGATGACTGAAAGAACCAACTCTTTGGCCAAGAAGAAGGGCCCTGCATCAAAGGGCAAAGGTTTGGTCTCAGGAACTTCAAAGCCAAGAGACAAGAGTCAAGGTGCAAAGAATACCACAAAGCAAGGAAAGTGTGATCCAGCGCCAAAAAGGACAAGGCCTGAAGGAAGAGCTTTGGTGGTTGCTTCTGGCTCCAAGAAAAAGGGGAAACAGTTGGCTGTGGTATCTGAGAGTGAACAGACTGAAAGTGACTCCGGCAGCTCAGCTGGTGGTTCCCAAGGCACCAATGAAGAGGGATCAAAGAAGTTCAAGAAAACTGAACCAGAAACACCTGATTATCTGGCTAAGTTTCAGCAGATAGAGATCCAGCAAGGGAGATTCCCTGATTTGGACTTTCTGAAGAAGATTGGCCTCTATGAAGATGTCAAGACTTTGCTTGGGAACATGGGTGTTGAGTCACTTTTGGAGATGAGAGAAATCGCTTATGAGCAAGAGTCCCAAGAGTTCTTGGCCTCCTTTGAAGCTTTCATTTACTACCCAAGGGATTCAAGAATCATTCAAGGAGATGGGCTTGGACATGTGGAGTTTACTGTGAAAGGGAAGGAATATTCAGTGTCATTCAGAGAATTGAGTAAGATCTTTGGGTTTTCAGCACCCAGAAATGAATTTCTCTCCAACTCGGTCAATCTCAGAAAAGATGAGATCCAACTTCTATGGAGATCAATTGCTTCTGGGAAGTACACAGCTGGAACAGCTAAGGCCTCTTGGATAAGGAATCCAGTTCTGAGATATGTACACAAGATTCTCTCTCACAGCTTCTACTTCAAGATTGATGTTGGAAGAGTTCACAAAGGAGATCTGCTGCTTCTGGGTGTAGGGCTGAGACCGCTGATGCCAACACATGAAGATGGGGAACCCTATGTAGGGTATGAATACCCACTTTGCCTTGCATCTCAATTAGCAAGGTCTTTGATGTTCTACAAAAAGTGCATGTGGGATTCTACAAACAAAGATGCAAAGCTGACCCATGGATGGGTGGTAACAAAGATCTTGAAAGCCATGGGGTATAGATTCAAGGAGAACAAGGCAAAGTTTGATCTGATTAATGAAGCACATTTGTGTAGGATTGGCTTTCTCCAAGGAAGAGTGGGTACCAAGGCAGTCTACAACTTCAAGACACTCATCAGTGAGCCAGCCCAAGTTCTCCTACCCAATCCCTCCATCACCACAGTCCAAGTTAAAAGGAACATTCACTTCTTCTTGCTGAAGGAAGAGCTGTACAATGTCCAAACTGATCCACCAATCCTCACATACAGGCAAGCTTGCAGAGAAGAAGCCTCCAAGGGAAAGAAAGCAACCGCTGAAGATGCTACCACAAGTGCAGCTGGTGCTCACGATGCTGATCTGCCTCCACCTCAAAAACGTTTTGGTGGAAACAGATATCACTTTGATGATTACAACTGGGAGGAACCAGGCACTTCAGGGTTCAGAGCTCAACAGAAGATTGGTATTCTCCAACAATGGTGCAAGTACCAAGACAAAACCATCCACAAGATGGCCAAGTGCATCAAGGAGATGAAGAAGAGGATCAAGAAGCTTGAAAACCCTTGCAAAGGTGGGGCTCCAGCACCAGTTTCACCAAGGAACAGAGAGGAAGTTGGGGAGAGTTCCATGAACTGCACAGCCTTGGTCGCATATGGAACCACTTGGGTAGATCTTGACGACGGAAGTGATGAAGCCAGCCACCATTCTTGGGAAACACCGTCAGGCCACACATCGAACCCCTCCTACTCATTGGGGTCTGATTTCAACAGCCACTAGGTAACACTCAAAACCTTGTAAATAGCATGTAGACTTTCTTTTCCTTTTGCATTTTGCTTGTTTGCTTTGGTTTCACTTCTTTCTCATACTTTTATAACACAAGGGACTGTGTTATTTAAGTGTGGGGGAGGAGTTTCATCCTTTACTAACCATGTTTTCTATTTTCTCATTTTACACTTTGAGTCTTGAGTCACATTCTAGTTGCATAGTCATCTAAGTGCATATAAAAACCAAAAAAAAAAAAAATGGAAAAATCTGAAAAATTTTCACAAAAAAATGATCATGTAGTTGCATTCTCATTTTTAGGATTGAGTCTAGATTGCATTTGCATATAGGTTGCATCTTGCAAGGAGTAATGATAGGTTTTCTAGAGAGTACATCACTTTGAGAACTTGAATTGAATATGCTTGTGAATCTTTTTCTATGCTTGCAAAGTCTGAAATGATTTGAATCTGAGAAGCAAGTTTGAATTAAACTCAACTCTAATTAAGTGGAAACCTTGAACTTGACCTGAAAATATCTTGTGATGCATTGTTTGAAAAAGCTTGTGGATACCAATATACATACTTGAGCTAGAACCACTGTTTTTACCACTCTTTTCCTTAGCTCAAGTAGCTGAATCCACATCATGGATCAGTTCCCACACCTTGAACCCATCCTTCTTTTAAGCCAATGTTTGTGTGTGAATTGAAAGGCCACCTTGGATCAAACTTAGCAGAAAATGTTAGGTTTAGAGCGACAAGGGCAGGTCTCATTGAGTGCTGTGTTCCAACATCAAGGAACTGAGAGTTTTGGCGAGGAATAAGTGTGGGGGAAAAGACTTTTTGGTGAGTGGAAAAAGGTGAGATGAGTGGAAAGAGAGAGTGAAAATAACTAGGGGAATGAAAGAAAAAGAAGTCAGTCTTGGTGTTTTGAGAAAGTGAGCTCTGGTTTGTTGAAAAGAAAAATCTAGCCTCTAAGTGAAAAAGAAAGAAAAGAAGCCAAAAGCTCAAATGTATTGATAAGAAAGAAAGAAGAGGCTAGAAGTTGTAAAAGAAAAAGAGCTGTGTAAAGTTTGAGTTCCAAGACTTGAGAGTGAAAGTGAAGAACAAATCCCCTAGTGAGAGAAAAATGAGTGTGAAAAGTGAGGTCTTTGAGCAAGAGAGGAAGCTTTGAGTAGAGGGTGGGGAGTGATGAGTCTTTGCCCTTGTATGCATAGGTTGCTTTTTACCTTTAGCATTCTGCCAAAGTTTGATCATTCATAGAGAGATCCCTTTGCTGCATTTAACCCACTTGAACACTGATGAGATCATTTTAATCTCATAGCCTCTCCCTAGCCAAGCCAGCTTGTTTAAACCTTGCATCATGAGATCCACCTGATAAAAGCTTAATGAATGTGAAAGAGTTGAGAGAGAGAAGAACTTGTGGAGATTCCTTGCTGAGTTGACATATATCTGAGTATGGCTTTGCATTGCATAATTGAGCATGAACTTGAATTCTCATTGTGATCACTTCTCTCAAAAAGAAAATGTGAACTCCCATTGCATACAACCTCTTTCTCTCATTTGCTCTTTTTGCTTGAGGACAAGCAAAGGACAAGTGTGGGGGAGTTGATATGTTCATAATTTGCATCATTTAGGTTGCATAAATCATTCCAAATCATGTTTTATTTCATGTATTTTAGGTCCTTAGGGTTTGTTTTAGAACTTAGGAGATGCATTAGGTCCCAATGAGTCTTTGCATGTTTTGAGTGTCTATCAGGTGATTATGGAGCTGAAAAGATGAATCCAGGAGGTGGAATGGTGAGCAGAGCTTGAAAAAGTGGAAAACTTGAGTCTATGGAGGTTATCGGCCATTCTCGCTGGCCAGGAAGGTTTTACCGGCCATTTTCATGTACCGCGGGAAGCTTTACCGGCCATTTTCACGTACCGCGAATTAAGTATATCGGCCAAAATCTCCGGGTGCGAACGAGTCTCAGAAATCACCTGTCCGGGGAGCCTTCCGGTCCGATTCAGATGGCGGGTCCTTCATAGAAGTTGGAGAGCATTGAAGCACGGTCTCATAGCAATTGGAATCGTAGAATTCGGACGCGTGAGCAGAGAGATAAGCTCGTCGGAAGAAACCCCTGTCTCGCAGGTATTCCGGACCGAGCAGATCAGTTCTGAAGGATGCGAAGGACGGTGCACTTCCAGGCCGATTCAGCTTCCGGGTCCTTCATGAGAATCAGAGACATTTGAGTCTTCTTTCCAGAACGTCCAAGAGCATTCAATTCGGATCTATGAGCAGGAGATACGGCCTCCGGAATGACACATGTCTAGACGCTCTTTCTGATCGTGTC
>NW_006256756.1:16469285-16514170 GCF_000478725.1 Eutrema salsugineum | reverse complement strand
TCGGACCAATATCCAGGAGTTACACTCTCCGGAATGCGAAGTGATCTAAGCTGCTCTGGATGCTGCGAGATGGTCTTGCGACTTGGTTAACCCGCAGGCCTGAAGATGAACGCCTGAATGCTGATGCTGCGAGTTGAAATGTGCGGGTAAACTATCACTGGAAGAGGTCTGGAGCTCCCGAGCAAGAGAAATGCTAAGTCCACAATCGTGCGACTTAGGCATGCGAGTCATCCGCGCCTGGATCTATGCCGCACGATCACTCGGAATTCACTCCGACTTGAGCCTGCGACCTAAGTGCAATAGAGACCAACCCGCACAGTTTCTACATCCCCCAGAAACCGGCTCAGCCCTGCGAGTTGGAGAGGAAGGAGACCATGCCGCAGAAACACTCGCAATTTACTCCTAGATAGGCGTGCGGCTCCGACAAGGCGATTCAAGCCTCACAAGACAAGTCTTCATCTACTGCGACTTAGGTGTGCGGCCTGGGACATACTGAACCGACCCGCAGCTTTTCCCACTTTATCCATTAAAGCCGGGTCAGGACCCGGTTTGTTCCGGGCTGACCCGGTTCGTTTTTAAGAAGGTATAAATACTTTTTAGGGTTTTTTTGGGGGAGAACTAAGTTTTATTCCCTTTGTCTCTTGCCTCTTTTGTGAAGAGACTCCATTAAGAAGAGAAATATCTATTTTTTGAGTGTTTAATCAAGAGAGTTTTAAGAGATCTGGGTGTTTAAAGCTGTTTTCTTTTGAATCTATCATCTCCATCTCCATTTCTCATCATTAATCATGCTAATCTTCTCAACTTGCAAAGGTTTAAGAGAGATTAGTATGATTAGTGAGTAATCCCATATTAAGGTCTTAGATATGTAGATTAGGGTGCTTAAGTGGTAGATTAGTGAGCTTAGGGGTTAGATCATGCATATTCCATTCTCTACAACTTGTTCTCTATGCTAGATCCATACAAATCATATGTGGTCTAGATTCTGGGCATTTCATGCACCAAAAGTGTTTGATGAAATGTCTGAACCAAAGTTGTTAGAGGTTTAAGTGTTATTCATCATGGGAATGATTGTTTATATGCTTAAATGACAGATTAAACTGATTCTTAATGCTTGTTAACTCATGTTTCACTGATGATGATTGGGTTTGAAACTGATTTAGCATAGGAGTTAATGCCTTCATGAGAGGATTAGCTTAGTTAGAGATGTTTATGTTAAATGGCTTGCTTGATCATATGATTCATTAGCTCATTAGTTTATCACTGAAGGCACCCTAATCCACTATCATGTCTAAGACCTTTCTTATCATCATTCATACATTCTCATCATTTGTCATTGTTTAGTTCTTGTTTAAGCATTTCATTAATCCTTAATCCTGTTTAAGTTTGTAGTTGTCTCTAGATTAATCAAAACCCACTCTTGTTTGCTTGAATTAAGAACTTGATCATATAGCTTAGTGTCTAACACCACATCTGGATTGATAAACCTCTTTGTGCTACATTGACAAGGGGATTGATAGCCCTGAGACCATAAAAAGTCTTATCTATCAATTTTTCTTGTTTTAACTTCTGTTATAGACACCTGATCTCTAGTTCTTTCTTAAAGTTTTGCTGAATTATCTTTCCCTTCTTTTGTTTTTCTCTGAATTGCATGAATACCAGGCGCAGACCTGTAGAAAACATTCCAATTCTAGACGAGATAGACAGACACGAAAGAGAACTTCAAAGACTTAGACGAACGCAAGGAATGGCCAACGACGACCAGCTTGGAGATCCAACCGAGCTTTAAATATGGACCAAGACGGGTCCAAACATGGAGATAATGAAGAGAATGATCACAGAGGAGGTGATCATGGTCGACAAGATGAAGAGGAGAATGAGGTTCCTCTGAGAAACCACCACAACCGCGAGAGAGAAGAACGTGAAGACCTTGATGCACCCATCAATGCAGCCGATGGTGACCACCAAGGAATGCAGCCGAATGGACGCGTTAACCGCCCTGTTCAGCAAGCAAATCAACACCGAAGACAAGCCAGAAACCATCGCATAGCTGATTTTGATGCACCTACTCAAAATTTTCAAAACCGATATGCAATTCAAGTTCCATTTCCAAACTGGAATGAGTTTGAAGTCAAGCCTCAAATCATCTCATTGGTGAAACAAAACCAATTCCATGGAGTTCCTTCTTAACACCCAATGGACCATATCGAGCTCTTTGAAGAAATCTGCAGCATGATGAGAACAAACCAAGTTCCAGCAGACTATTTAAAGTGTAAGTTGTTCCCTTTTTCATTAGCAGACAAAGCTCACCGTTGGTTGAAATCTTTGCCTGCAGGATCAAATACTAATTGGAAGAGTGTAAACCGCTTTCCTGAATCACTTCTATACTAAGTCAAGGTCTAACTTGTTGAGAACAAAGATCTCAAGCTTTCAACAAGACCGACTGAATCTTTCTATGAAGCCTGGGAACGTTTTAAGGAGTATGAGCGTGATTGCCCTCACCATGGATTTCCTGGATCGAGCCTGCTGAGCACATTTTACCGAGGTTTGCAACCAAAATACAAACTTTCACTTGATACAGCTAGCAATGGAGATTTGGATAAAAGACGATAGCCCAAGGAAGAGCCCTCATCGAAAATTTGGCTCAAGCCAATAACAATGATTTTCCTGAATACGATCGCTCGACGAAGCAAACCGGAACAGACAACAAGGAGATAACCGAGTTGAAGAACATGATGAGCCAGCTTTTGAAGAGCAACAATCGCCCAATCCATGCTTGTGAGACCAACAATGGTGCAGAAGATGAAGGACCTAGTGATATCGACCACATTAATCAAGCCTTTCAAGAAGAAGAGGTGAACTATGTAGGAGCACTAGAACCATATCAAAATCGCTTCAACAATGGTTTCAACAACAACTTCCTGAATGCAAATTACAACAATCTCTCTTACCGCAATCCAAATGTGGAGAATCCTCAAGATCAGTACTACCCACCTCAGCAAAAATCCTTCCAAAACAAGTTCCAAGGTGGAAACTTTGGAGGGACAGGAGCTTATCAACCGCGACAGTCATATAACTAATAAGGTACGGGTTTTAACAATCAACTTGTACAACAGCAAGGAGTCATGACGAATCAGCTAGCTTCACAAATCGGTAGACTTGAACAGTCCATCCAACAGCTCGTTATGACGA
This sequence comes from Eutrema salsugineum, assembly GCF_000478725.1. NCBI lineage: Eukaryota > Viridiplantae > Streptophyta > Magnoliopsida > Brassicales > Brassicaceae > Eutrema > Eutrema salsugineum. The sequence goes on along the minus strand of NW_006256756.1, from coordinate 16,510,981 downwards.
ACGAAAAAGCAAATAAAGACGTGAACGTGAAAGTTGACTGCATGTACAATGATCTGAAAGGGAAGTTTGAAGCTTTATCTTCGCACGTCAAAAAGCTAGACGTGCAAGTTGCCCAAACAGCCGACTCTATGAAGAGGCAAAGTGGAGTTCTTCCAGGAAGAGTTGAAGATAATCCTAAGAGGTTTTGCAACGCCATAACCACACTGCCTGAAGAAGAGGCCAAAACCGATGGAAAGAAAGAAGAAACCCCAATCTTTGTACCACTTTACAAGGATGTCGATGCCAAGCAGCCACCATTTAAGGTACCTCAACGATCACCATTTCAAAGGCTTACAAAAGCCGACGATCCGGGACGTTTTGTTTTCCAATGTTTCATTTCAGGAATCAAGTTCACAGACTGCCTGTGCGATTCCGGAGCCAATGTCAACAGCTTCACTCTCTCTTGCGGTTTTGCATAATATCCCGCATCCTCCAGACCTTCAGGTAACCCATAAACACTTTAAGCCTTACCCCTAGAATAACCCTTTTTGACACCTAGCCTAGTTTGCCTTGCCTAGACTTTCTTTGATGAAAACCACCGAGATTTTTAATGAATGTTAAGAGCTAGTTGACTGGAAGTTAGATCTTAGTGCATAGATTTCCGCATGACGGATTAACGGACTAGTTATGCCTGTTTTGCTAGTGAGAATTTTCTAGGCTATTCCCGATTGATGCATACTGATTGATATTGGTATAGAAGTTTGGTCTCTGAGATTTTGTTTAGTTCCAGCATTTTCAAACCTCTCGCCGAGATTTAGCCCTTGTTTTGTTTGAGGACAAACAAAAGACTAAGTGTGGGGGAGTTGATAACACCGGATTTTGACCATTTTTATGGCTCACTTTAATGTCTTTTACAGGTGTTTTTACTCCATTTTCAAAGGTTTTCAAAGGATTTCTATGTTTTCGGATTTTAAAAGACTTTTCAGGTAATTTGGGATAAAGAGGCACAAATTGGAACAAAAGGACTCTTTTGGATAAATGCAGACCGTCAGAACTCTCATGGAGAGACGAAGACCTTTTCACCGTCTGATCACCCTCAAAATTGGACAACTTATAGAAGAATCAACCAGCTTTCAAATGCACTTGGTTTGGAGACATTCCAACGGTTGGATCTCAAGATATTTCATTAGCCCCGGAGCCACTCGAAGACGGCCAGCAAGTCACGCGACCGCGGCCAACAGCCCATTTCCCGCGGTCACAAGCCTCCTGACCGCGTCCAGCCACCTATTTCCCGCGGTCACGTAATTCCCGACCGCGGCCGGCTAACTCGGAACTAAAGCCCATATTTCTGAAGCCCAAAGTCATTCTCAGCCTCAATTCCGGAACCCTAGAGACCATGGAGTATTGAAGACTATAAATACTTGTCATTTAGGTCGTTTTTAGACACGAAAGTGTTCATCAGGTATCAGATCTAGTTTGGGAGAGCAAAACAAACATAGGAGTGGAAACCTACCTATGGGCGATTTGTGAATTAGGACGAGTCTTAAACATAATGCATCTCTTCTCTTCCAGGGCCAGAGTGGAACCTACTGGTCAGGGTTGAGAGAGATAGTTGTCTATGATCACGACAGTGGCGTATTCATACGTCCGTGACTCCAGTTCGAAAAGTTTAAGCTAAGATCTTACAAAATTTCCTCTCTAGCAATGTTTTGAATCGTTCGTACCCCTGAGAAAACTTCCCTCAAGCCCAACGCCTTTTCTCCATTGATTTACACCGATTTTCTTTAAGCTTTAGTTCAATATTGTCTTTCTTTTTTAGTTCATTTTCATTTAAGCATTAGAATATCCGTTTTTATCGTTTTTAGTCATCTTCATTAAGTTTAGTTATTACGCCATTTAATTCCCGTATTCTCTTTTAATATTTCGTTTTTACATTTTAAACACACTACCAAACCCCCACTAAACCGTTTTTGTTCTAGACTTCCTTACTTTAACTTATTTCAAAGGCTTTTTGCAGGAAAAGATCCTCCTTCCCTGTGGATTCGATCCCTAAGTACTACAATTGATCAGCTGTGCACTTGCGGCTATTGATTTCAATTAGGGTAAAACTTGACAACCCTCACGACAGCACACATCATCTCCTCTCCCGAAGTGAATGCTAGTAGTGAATTTAACAGCCGGATGTGGTTGCCGAACTCCGGGGATTCATCGTACAACTTTTGTAGTTCTGGTGGTATTGGTTGGACTTTTGGGAGTTTTACGCGGCCTTGTTGGCAACACTGAAATTGATTTTTAGTTTCTCATTTCCATATCAGGGCATCACAGAATCGGCATGTCAGAATATCTCCCACTATAGGTTTCCAGTTCTCGTGCTTCTCTGTAAGTTTTTGCATGTCTGAGTAAGTTCTACCTGATCCCTTTCTTATACGGGTAAGTCATAGGGAAATAGAAATAATATGGGATCTTACATTCTACGTAAGCAGGACGTAGTGTGTGGCTAGACGATCCTATTAACACAGATCATCATTAGTTTTGTATGTGTAATATTTTGCTTCTTTTAAAAAGGTAGGGACTGAATATCTCTCTTATCAAAATGTAATGGAGTACGTTTTGGTTAACTATTACTTTAAGATATTTAAAGTGTTGAAATGGAACCTCTTAATGCCTTGGTTTTCCTTTTTGCAGAAATGATTGCAAGTCGTAATTGCCGAGCTCTCGTACAGATATCTGTGGATTAGGTGATACACATTTGAGTAGAGTACAATGTATGGAAGTGTTCTTTTAGTATAAAATAGGTTGAAGGCGAGTGTTAACGTTGTCTAGCATTTGTCTGAGATCAGACTTTGGGAATGAGTGTTGGTGTACCATATATCTGGGACAACTATGGTTGGTTTATTTTGGGAACAACATTATCTGAAATGATTAGGAAATTTCAGTTCCGATGACATACAATTGTAGAAGGCGTAAATGCGACTTACGTTTTTTGAATTTGGGTTGGTCTTCTGGAGCCAGCTGTCTTCTTGTATATCTGTTTCCATTTCCATATAAATTACTTCCCTCTGGAGGGGGATCTGTTTCCCTTTTTTTTTGGTTGCGCAGTCATTGTTTCATGGGAAAATGATTAGTTTGTGGTGAAATGTAGAGATAGTACTTAAACTAGGGGGTTAGTGAAAGTTTGTACTTCATCAGTCGGCAATTAGTTCTGACATTAAGCTGTATTTAACTTACTAATAAATGTTAAATTGTTTCTACGTCAAGAAGTAATTGGCGCCGTTTAGTCGGCCACAGCTACGGAAGCTGTTACGAATTGTCAATTATAATAATGTCAACATGTCGCACCATGTCGCAACATGTACTCGTAGGGAGTGCTACTGAATTGGAGAATAGCGAAATAAAGAAAAGAAAACAGGGCCCATGACCTTACAGATACGTTGTTCAGATATGCCTGTATGTGGTACGGTTCGAACTTCACCATGGTCGACTCTAGTTATGTTTTGATTTCTTGCGGACGTAATTATTACTCTCGGTTGGGGACACATATGGTTGTCGCCATCATCTTCACAGTTTGATGGTGCCTTTTTCTCAGTGTTTGTATTTGGTGGTGCGCTGTTTGAGGTGGTGGATTCCAAAACAGGCAAACTTTGGGCCTTCTGACCGCTTTTGGGTGGGAGAGTTGCATTCAGCTCCTTCTGCAAGAGGGTTGTAAGCAAGCAGGTAGAAGAATACGAATATATGAAAATGACTTTGTAGAGTTTAACCTGAGTAGCAAATGTTGGCTTCGGGACGTCATGGGGTTTGTCAAATATTCGCGTCACAGTAAATGACTGATGGTGGGTTTTGAAATTGAACGACGTGAGCTTGATGTTGAAGGTGTATTTCTTCCCAACAATATCTTCGATAACCTGGGGGATTCCAATGTCATTTTCAACCGCTGTTTCTGTATCATTCTGTTAGATAGATGAGTGAGGACTGATTAAGTATTATGTTGTGTTAGAAATTTGTAAAACACAGTGTGAAGTGTAATAAGTTAGATGTGGAAGCTTACAATTTTGGCAGTGAGTGTTTTAGCTGGAATATTAGTCAGCTTCACCATTGATGCGTGTCAACTGCGTGAGGGAACAAGTTTTACCCTTAAATAAAACAAATGAAAACCGCAAGTGCACAGCTAATCAATTGTAGTACTTAGAGATCAAATCCACAGAGATTTGTGTGTCTGGTATTCTTCTACGGTTTCTAACTTTATGTCTAGACTAGATTGGTTTTAAGGGTTGATTGTTTGTCACGGATTAAACTAAAACTAAAGAAAGCAAATAAATCTATCCTAAAGAGCACGTAGAAAATCGAATGAAAGCAAATGGAACAAGAAGAATATCGAACTAAAGCAAATAAAATGCAGATCTAAATGAACAAGTAAAAATCGATTGGTTTGTAAACTATGGCTAAAAACGCTGACCTTTTGGGAACTCTACAGGGATCATAATCGATTTTAACACTAGGAATTATAGATTGGGATTGACGGGTATCGAAATATAGGGTTCTAGAGCTAGAGTACGGCGGTATGACTATGTCACTGTCGTGATCATAACCAACTGTTTCTCGCAACCCTGACCAGTAGGTTTCCACTCTGGCCTTGGAAGGGAGAGAATGCAAGAGCTGCACAGGACTCGTCAGTACTCACGATTTCGCCGCAGGTAGGTTTTCACTCCTACGGAAAAATCGCCTGTTTCATTCTAGGTCTGATACTTAATAAAAACTTTCGCAACACTAACTATCTAGATCAGATACGAGGTGATCAATCAAGCATACATGCAATAAGAATGAGAATAAACAGAGAACAAAGTTAAAATCCCAGATCTATAAACCTAGATGTCTTAATCGATTATGAGAGCCCCTTTCGGGAACTCTAAGCCCAACTCGGGATCTACTCAGACATGGCTGAGGTCGACATCATCATTGGTTTTAATAAAAGTAATCAAAAACAGTAAAGAAAAGAGATGAAAGAAAGCTTCTCTATTGAAGAACTCAGAGTTGAACAATCTTCTCTAAAAATCTCATAAAACGGCTAAAGGAAAAGGGTTTTTGTAAAAGTATGAAGGTGATGTCTAAAAACGACCTAAACGACAAGTATTTATAGTTTTCAATACTCCATGGTCTCTAGGGTTCCGGAATTGAGGCAGAGAAATGACTTTGGGCGTCAGAAATATGGTATTTTAATCGGAGTTGGCCGGCCGAGTGATAACTAAGAGTTTTCAGGCTCTTTGTAGAGGTTATCAATCTCCTGTCTTGTAGTACAAGGGGTTATCAAACCAAACTTGTGTATGAGCACTAGTCTATGTTACTTGTAATCTTAAGTCAAGATGAACAAGTAAGAGTTTTTGGTAACTAATCTACTTAATAAACAAACAAGCATAAAAATGAAACGAGAGATAATATTTAAACTAGGTGAGGATGCAAATGACGATAAATAAAGAAGCAACTGATCAGATGATGATGATGTTTGATAAAGGCAGAAGCTTTAGACAGGATCAAAGACTCAGGTGCTTACAAGCTAAACTAGCAAGTTAATGAATCAATATTATCAAGCGGTTTCATTTAACATGAACTCAAAATATGATAATCTTCTCATGAAAGTATTAAACATCTAAACTGATCCTCTTTCATACCAAAATCCCTTTTGAGAAGCATGAATCAGTCAGCTTTAAGATCCAGTTCAAGAAGTCATTTAAGAAGGTCAAACTATCACTCTCACGATGAAAGACTCTTAAACCTCTAACCGATTGGTTCAGACATTTCTACAAACACTTTTGATGCGAGATATGTCTCAGATCTGAACCACAAGTGATGTGCTTGGATCCAGCTTAGAGATCTCGTCGGTTAAAGAATGAAACATGCAAGACTAGACCCCTAAACTCGCTAATCTATCATGAAAGCACCCTAATCTACCTATCTAAAGCCTCTTAAATGGACTACTCACTGATCATAACGAGCTCACTAAGTCCTTTGCAAGACATGTAGCTAGTCATGATAAGGAGTTTAATGCTGGTGAATAAAAGAAATGAACAAGAACAAGATTCTTACGTGAAAACGAGATATCGGATAAAATTAATCAAGTTTCACAAAAGAGGCAAGTTCTTAAAGCTAAAACAGGCAGGAAATAAGATAAGATAAAAGATGATTAGGTTTTTGGTCCTAAAATCTATTTATAGTGAAGGGTAAGTGTCGCGGGTCAGCCTGGAACAAACCGGGTACTGAACGCTCTTCTTGGGTCGTCGGGTGAGCACCACGGTGTGTGAGAGAGCGAAGCCGAGGTCTTGATGCCGAGGGGTGCACGTGAGAAAAGATCAAGATGAAGATCTCATGAAGAACACGTCAAGAACATGCATAAACCCTAGTATTCAATCCATCTTCACGTGCATCTTCCGAGTCAACTTGTTCTTGAATCTGGGTTCGTGACAAGGGACCTTGGCATGTAATGTCGAGGGGCTTGGTAGTCGAGGGGTTCAGGAAGATGGAGTCCGGCATGCAAATGCCGAGGTCTTTTAGCCGAGGTTCACGTTCGACACTTAGTCATTTTCAGCTTCACTTCTCTTGCATGCATGCCTCGATCTTGATATATCAAGGAGTTAGTACGAGTTCTAGTCCAAAGAGCTTTCAGGGGGTGAGCCTCGGCCTAAGCAATGTCGAGGTAACGATGCCGAGGTCTGTAGAAACACTTAGCGCATATCACAACTCCTTTGGGCTCGTATCGACCAACTCGTCTTCCGGAAGCAATAACTTTCAGCACACGACTCCAAATGCTTTGAAACCAGTTCCATAGTCAAGACGACTCATTAAGCTCAAACTTTGGTGAAGAAACCATCGGAGCTTGGGAAGTGGAAGGTTTCCCGGATAGCTCATCTTTGCACCGCATTGGAATGACCAGAAAAATCAGCTTTTAGACCGATGTCTATTCCGGAGACGAGATCTCCCAAACCACCGTTCAAATTGAGCGACCCCAGGTGTTCCAGAAAGAGCATTCACAGACCTTGAATATTGATGAAGGCTCTGTAAACTGATTCGAGCTGGAAAGGCTTCGTCCCACGTAATCTTTGAAACCCATCTGATCGGCTTTTGGATGCATGCGAGATAGGCGTGTCTTCCGGAGGTGATATCTCTCTACTCGCAGGTCCGAATTACGTGATTCCAACTGTTCTGGGATCTTGGCTTGATTATCTCCAACTTTGATGATTCAGATTGGAAGGTTCTGATAACTAAGAGTTTTCAGGCTCTTAGAAGGGTTATCAATCCCCTTGTCAAAGTAGTATAAGGGGTGTCAAACCAAGCTTGTAAACGAGACACTAGCCTATGTCATTTGTTCACTTAAGTCAAGACAAGATGATAAAAGTTTGGTGACGATGATTAACAGGCAAATGAGCAATAAAGTTAAATAAAAGCAGAGATTTAAACTAATCAAGATGCAAATAACAAACAGGTGATTCAGATGATGGTAATGAATGATAAAGGCAGAAGCTTTAGACAGGATATTTGACTCGGGTGCTTCCAAGTTAGACTAAGGGGCTAATGAATCATTTTATCAAGCGATTTCATTTGACTTTGAACTCAAGGCACGTTAATCTTCTCATGAAAGTATTAAACGTCTAAACTGATCCTCTTTCATACCAAAATCCCTTTTGAGAAGCACGAATCAGTCAACAATAAGAATCGGTTCAAAAACGTCATTTAAGAGAACAAACTATCACTCTCGCGATGAAATACTCTTAAACCCTTAACCGAGTGGTTCAGACATTTCTACAAACACTTCTGATGCGAGATATGTCTCAGATCTGAACCTCAAGTGATGTGCTTGGATCCAGCTTAGAGATCTCGTCGGTTAAGGAATGAAACATGCAAGACTAGACACCTAAACCCATTAATCCACCTTGAAAGCACCCTAATCTACCTATCTAAAGCCGCTTAAACGACTACTCACTGATCATAACGAGCTCACTAAGTCCTTTGCAAGACGTGTAGCTAGTCATGATAAGGAGTTTGATGTTGGATGATAAAAGAAATAAAGAAAGAACAAGATTCTGATGCAAAAACGAGATATCGAATTAGATTAATCAAGTTTCACGAAAGAGGCAAGTTCTTAGAGCTAAAAACAGATAAGAGATAAGATGACTAGGTTTTTAGTCTCAAAATGTATTTATAGCAAAGGGAAACTGTCGCGGGTCAGCCTGGAACAAACCGGGTACTGAACCGCCTTCTTGGGTTGATGGGAGAGTGCCACGGTGTGTTGGAAAGTGAAGCCGAGGTCTTCATGCCGAGGCGTGCACGTGAGTCAGGATCCAGATGAAGATCTCGTGAAGAACACGTCAAGAACATGCATGAACCCTAGTCTTTGATCTATCCTCACGTGTATGTTCTTGAGCCATTCTGTTCTTGATTCTGGGTTAGTGACAAGGGACCTCGGGATAAAATGTCGATTGGTCATGATGTCGAGGTGCTTGGAGAACACAGTTCCGCATGCACGACGAGGTCATTACACCGAGGTGTACTTTCAACACTTCGTCGTTTCCAGCTTCAGTTCTTACGTATGCATTCCTCGATCTAACCATGCCAACGCTTTGGCACGAGGTCTAGTCCAGAATACTTCCAAGATATGAGCCTCGACTTGAGTGATGCCAAGGTAAAGATACCGAGGCTTGTGAGAATACTTAGCGCGTATCGCAACTCTTTTAGGCTTGTATCGACCATGTCACCTTCCGGAAGCAGTAACTTTCAGCACACGACTCCAATTGCTCTGGGTTCCACAGTCAAGATGACTCAATAAGCTCTAACTTTGGTGAAGAAACCATCGGAGCTTGGGGAGTGGAAGGCTTCCTGGATTTAACATCTTTGCGCCGCATTGAAATCACCGGAAAATAGACTTTTAGACCGATGTGAACTCCGGAGACCCTATCTTCCAAACCTTTGCTCCGAATTGAGCGATTCCAAATGCTCTGAAAAGATCTTCCATGAATCTCGAACTTTGGTGCAGACCAGGTAAGCTGGTTCGGTCTGTAGGGGCTCCGTCCGCCATGATCTTTGAAGTTTGCCGTTCAGTTCTCGGGTACGCGCAATGCTGGTGAATGCTCCGGAAGCCATATCTTTCTCTCCACTGGTCCGAATTGGATGATTCCAACTGTTCTGGAATCTTTGCTTGATTATCTCCAACTTTGGTGAAGACCCCGCCAACTGATTCGGACCGGAAGATTCCCCGGATTGCTGATCTCTGAATTGCGCGGGCAAGGACAACTTTTGGTCGTAAAAACCTTCCTGTGGTAAGAAAAATGGCCGAGGGCTGTGTACCGCGGTAAGCTTTTTGGTCATAAAAATTCTTGCCTCGGTCAAAAACTTGTCCCATGGTATTTTTGCACTCGATACTCGATTCTGGCCGATCGGTAAGGTTTTTGGCTGGTAATGAGCGTCTGGTAAACATTTTGGCCGAGGTTTCTGACCAGCCGGTACGAGATTTGGCCGAGAAATTCCTCCAAGCGGTTTTCACCATTTTTGACCCTTTTCTTCACCGTTTTCTTTTCTGTTCCTCTTCTTAGGCTCCAATTGGTCTCCAAAGCTCCTGATAAAGACTTCAAAACATGCAAAACTCTTTGGGACCTAATGCAAGCCCTAAGTCCTATTTTAACGCCTAAAGACTCAATTTACATGAGAAAACACATGATGAGGACTCTATAATGCAATCTAAATGATGTAAAATATAGACATATCAACTCCCCCACACTTGTCCTTTGCTTGTCCTCAAGCAAAAAGAACAAATGAGAGAGAGAGGTTGTAATGCAGATGGAGCTCATATTTCCTTTTTAGAGAGAAGTGACCACAAGAGAACTCGGATTCATGCTCAAATATGCAATGCAAAGCTATACTCGGATATTTTCCAACTAAAACACGGAATCTCCACAAGTCATTATCACATTCAACTCTTTCACATTCATTAAGTTCGTAACCGGTGAATCAAATGATGCAATGTTCAAATAGGCTGGCTTGGCTAGGGTAAGGTCATGAGATAAAAATGATCTCATCAATATTCAAGCAAGTGCAATGCAACAAGGATCTCTCTATGAACGACCGAACTTTGGCAGAATGCTAAAGGTAAAAAGCAACCGATGCATACAAGGGCAAAACTCATCACACCCCACACTCCACTCAAAGCGTTTCTCAATTGCTCACCCTCTCAGAATCCTCACTCTTCACAATCATTTTCTTTTCACTAGGGGACTCGCCTTTTTCTTTTATTTTCAAGCCTTGGTTTTCACTTATTCACACAGCTCTTTTCTTTCATAATGTATAGCCTCTTTCATTTTCATTTCAGAGCACTTGAGCCTTTGGCTTCTTTTCATTTCAGAGCTTATCTTTTCACATCCAAGACTTAATTCATTTTCATTCATTCCCCTGGCTATTTCCACTCTCACTTTTCCACTCAGCTCACCTTTTTCCACTCACCAACAAGTCTTTTCCCCCACACTTATTTCTCACCAATACTCTTGGTTCCTTGATGTTGGAACATACCACTCAATGAGCCAAGCCCTTGTCGCTCTAAACCTAACACTTTCTGCTAAGTTCAGTCCAAGGTGGCCTTACAGTTCTCACACAAACATTGGCTCGAAAGAAAGATGGGTTCAAGGTGAGGGAACTGATCCATGATGCGGATTCAGCTACATGAGCTAAGGAAGGAGGGTGGTAAAAACAACGATTCTAGCTCAAGTATGTATATCGGTATCCACAAGCCTATTTAAGCAATGCATCAAAGGATATTTTCATTTCAAGTTCAGGGTTATCACTTAGCTAGAGTTGAGTGTAATTCAGACTTGCTTCTCAGATTCAAATCGTTTCAAGCTTTACAAGCACAAAATGAGTTTCACAAGCATATTTAGTTCAAGTTCTCAAGTGATTTACTCTCTAGGAAAAAATCTATCATTGCTCCTTGCACTGATGCAATCCTACATGATGCAACTAGACTCGATCTTAAAATGCGAGATGCAACTAGAATGATGTAATTTATCACATGTATTAAGCTAAATGAGACTCAAGAATGCAAAAGTCAAATAAGAACAAAGAAAACAAGATCAGAAAACACAAAGCTCCTCCCCCACACTTAGATAACACAGTCCCTTGTGTTATAAAAGCGTGTGAGAGAAGTGAAAAGACAAACTGAACGAATGCAAGATGATATATACAAGATGCATATGTACAAGGTTTGAAGTCGATACCTTAGTCGGAGAGGTCGGATCCCAAGTAGTGCGAGGGATTCGATGTTGAGCAGGATGGAGTGGGCTGACGTGGTGGGCTGCTTTCTGAGGGTTCAGGCAGGAAAGCCGTGGCTGGATCGATCCAGTCTTCTTTGCCTGGTGGAAACTCTGGGTTCCTCGCGTTTGAGCTTTCTCGAACTCCTTCTTATGTAATCGGTGCGGTTGAGGTCGCTGAGTTCTTATCCGGTGAGGATGGCCTCGTGAGCTGCTTTACCTTCTTCTTCAAATGCCTCACACAATCCACCAATGCGTGGATGGTTTTGTCTTGCCACTTACACCACTTTTGGAGGGTGTTCACTCGCGAATACAGCTTCTTGGTGTGGTATTCATGCTCACCCCACACTTGCGGATCAAAGTGATAGCGGCCTGCTCCGATCCTTCTCTCATAGTGTCTCTGCTCCTCGTTATCACAATCTTCCGGGCCATTAGTGTTCTCGGGATTGCTGGGTGCTGCCTTGGTGCATTTGCGTGTTGGTGGGTCGAGAGCTGGGTTATACAACTGGTCTTTGAGAACGTAGAATGAAACGTTACACTGCTTGTCGAGCATGGTGAGGCTTCGGTTAGGCAGTAGAACCTGCGTGCCGTCTCTATGCAGTAGGGTGAAGTTGTAAACCCATTTGTCCCCTGACTTGCCTCCGAAGAAACCACTATTGCTTAGGTATAACTCATCAATGAGATTCGGCTTCTTCGGTGAATCAGGGAATATAAACCCTTGAGCCCTCAGGATCTTGGTGACTATCCAACCGTTCTGAAGTCTTCTTGCTCCTCGCTTCTTGCGGTCGCACCACACATTGTGCCGATAAGTGAGCATTTGAATGGCAAAGAATGCACCCAATGATGGTACATGCAGCGGCCCTTGGAACTCTTTCTTGTTCTTCATTTGAGTGATGAACGGCTTCAGTCCGAGTCCCAATAGTTCAAGCTCGGCCGTGTGAATAACACCAGGGTTAAAGGTCGAGAAGAATGTTGATGCTAGGATGCGGTTTGTGTATCTGATCGCAGGGTTCCTTATGCAGCTTGTCTTGCTCTTGCCTCCGAGGTAGGGTCCAAAAGATATCGTTTCCCACAAGGCGGCCAACTCATCCCGAGGGTACACAAACTTGTCAAGAGAGCTTCCATTCCTTTCAAACCCAAAGATTTCATCAAGCTCCTTGAAACTGACCTTGTAGTGCACGTTATCCATTTCAAACTCAATGTGGCCGAATCCTTTGCCATGTAAACGCTTTGGATCTCTCTTGGGGTAGATGATGACCTCCAAGGTTGCAAGAAACTGCTGTGTAATCCCTTCATAGGCAACATCGCTCATCTCAAAGAACTTTGCCAAGCCCATATTCTCAAAAATAAGGGTCACGTCATCAAGTATCTCGAGTTTCTTCAGCAACTCCAAGTCAGGGAATCGACCTTGAGCCACTCTGATTGAGTTAAAATGGTCCAAGTATTCCTCAATGGTTGGGAAGTGCTCATCCTCGGGCTCGGCCTTTGGTTCTTTCTTGGACTTTTTGTCACCGTTGTTTACATAAGGGACTAAGGCTCCGGGATCGTTGTCATCAGATCCCACAGCTGCCTTCTTCCCGTTCCTCTTTGACTCGAGAGCTGGTGCCAGAGTGAGCTCAGTATTTCTTGCTCGTTTGGGGGTTGGCTCGTCATCGGGTCGCATCGAGGGTTTCTTGCTGGTCTCTCCACTACGTGGCACGGCAACGGCTTTACCCTTCAAAACTCTCTTCTGGCCCGCACTTCTGTTTGTCTCGTGGGTAGGAACGGTTCGGTCTCCGGTCATCTGCAAGGGAGATTCTCAAAGAAACCGTCAGAGCCAAGTATATCGTTAAGCACATGTATCTCAAGATTGGCAAGTACAAAACTCTTTCTCTAGCAGAACTGATATTCATAGCTTTTTCAAACATCAAGGAAAGTAAGAACAAGCCAGAACAACCGATTAGAGACAAGTTATCTAGACATTTCAGCTCAAACACAGAAATCATCATTAAGACCGATTCCAAGCGCATTTTCTCAAGAATTTTAAAAACTCAAGAATAAGTGATTTTAAATGCAAAGACTGGTTTTTCGTGTGTTGTCTACCCTGGTGGAATTTACAAAATTGTTCCCAAAGGCCGATATACTCTAAAAGAATCGATTCCACATTTTACAAACATTTAAGCTTGCAAAGAATGAAGGAAAAAGATGAGTTCTTTAAGATGCAAATACCTTTGGGAATGCAAGATTTAAGCTGAACGAGATGCTTATGCAGAGTAGACAACACCCTAACGAGTCTAGAGCGCTTGGAATCACGCAAAATGAACGAGAAATGAGTGAGTTGTGTTCGTGAAATGCAGAGAAAAGAGTCTAGAGGGCAAACTCTGCGTTTTGGCCAAGTATGGAGGTCGGTATGGGCTGGAGCGCGCTTTCCAGCTGGCATTTGGACTGTTGTGGGACTGGTCCCCCCTTCTGCTCCAGCTCCAGCCGTTGACCGCGCCAAAAACTACTTTGACCGAGTGTTCAAATTCAAAATGCCGCGCAACCCTTCAAATGGACGCGGTATGGGGATGACGTGGGCTGTACGGACCAAGCCAAATTTTCTCGTGTTACTCTGAGCTGCCTCGACTTGTTCCACCCCGAGGGTACCAAGCCTAGTTGTCTGAGCCCATGCCAACGAGTAAATCCCCATAGCTTTCACGTCTTTTCTTTGGACCTCGCAAAGCATCTTCTTCGTTCTAAGTGTTTCATGTGTTCTTGCTTTTGATCATTTCTTGAAACCGAGTGCCTCGGCACGCTCCACCACGAGGGCATCATGCCGAGGTCACTTGTTTTTAGCAAAGAACACGTGAGGCTTGGGGGTTTAAACAGGCTGGCCTAGGTGTCAACTGGTCGCGGCTTCGGATCAAGGTTTTTGACCGTTTTAAGTGAACATCGCCCCTCGGTATACTTATACCGAGGTCTTTACACCATGAGCCTCCCCCACACTTAGTTATTTTACCATAGCACTTCTCAGACACGACCATGATGAAATTAAGTCGAGGAATCTAGCTGAGGTTCTCAAGCTTTCACTCGGTAAAAGATGACCATGGTATGAATATACCTAGGGTCGATACCGAGGCTATGTATGCTCTTTGACTTAATTCAAGCTTTCTCTCACTTTCACCCTCAAGGTTCACTGTCTAACTCCTGAAACACTTAACAAACCCTTCAAAAAGCTTCAAATAAAAAGAAAAAGAAGATGAAAAACGAAATATGTACATGGATAAGCTTGGGGTGTCTCCCAAGAGCACTTTGTTTAACATCGCTAAGTTTGACTTTTCATACCTTTTCAGGCTGATTCCGGTTCAAGTAGAGGAACTGAGGTAGCTACCTCCCTTGTTTCTGATGCCAAGTAATGCTTTACCCTCTGGCCGTTTACCACAAAGCCTTGTCCATCTTTTCCTTTCAAAACCACGGCTCCATAGGGTCTTACTTCAAGAATCGTGAGCGGACCGGACCACCTAGACCTCAGCTTCCCAGGGAACAGCTTGAGTCTTGAGTTAAAAAACAGAACTTGTTCCCCTTCTTTGAACTCTCTCTTGTGTATCTTCTTGTCATGGAGCGCCTTGGTTCTTTCTTTGTAGATCTTAGAGCTCTCGAAAGCATCTAACCGGATCTCCTCAAGCTCATGAAGCTGTAAACCCTCTTCTCTTGTGCGGTCTTGTGTCAAAGTTCAGAAGTTTCACTGCCCACAAGGCTTTGTATTCCAACTCAACCGGTAGATGACAGCTCTTCCCATAGAGCAAGTTAAACGGTGAGGTTCCAATGGGGGTTTTGTAGGCGGTTCTGTAAGCCCACAGAGCATCGTCAAGTTTCTTGCTCCAATCCTTCCTGGATGAGTTCACGTTCCTTTCCAAAATGGCCTTTATCTGACGGTTGGAAACCTCCACTTGGCCGCTGGTTTGCGGATGATAAGGGGTGGCCACCTTGTGCTTTACCCCGTGCTTCTTCAAAAGACTCTCAAGAGTCTTGTTGATGAAATGGCTTCCCCCATCACTGATGACTACTCTTGGTACTCCAAACTGTGGGAAGATGATACTCTTGAAGAGTTTTACCACCACTTTTGAATCGTTGGTCGGAGATGCAACCGCTTCAACCCATTTACTCACATAATCCACTGCTACAAGGATATATTGATTCCCATATGAGCTTACAAAGGGACCCATGAAGTCAATGCCCCAACAGTCGAAGACTTCTACTTCAAAGATTGGGTTTTGGGGCATTTCATTCCTTTTGGATATGTTTTCGTGCCTTTGACAAGCTTCACACCTCGAGACCACTTCCTGGGCGTCTTTGAACATGGTCGGCCACCAGAAACCGCTCTGTAGAACCTTGGCAACTGTCTTGAACGCACCTAAATGACCACCATACGATGAGCCGTGGCATTCTTGTAGCACTGGATGGATCTCTTCTTCGGCCAAGCATCGCCTATAGAGATGGTCCTTGTTAAGCACGTAAAGATACGGCTCATCCCAATGATACCTCATCACATCTCTAAAGAACTTCTTCCTCTGATAAGTATCAAGGTCTGGTGGCTCTAATCCGCAAGACAAGTAGTTCAGAAGATCCGCGAACCATGGAAGGCTTCTTTCCTTGATCGTATTGGCTTCCTCCACCTCTAAGTAAGACCGGACTAACATGAGATGTTCCTCGGGTAAAGCATCATCTATAGGGACCTGTTCTTCAATCCTCAGCCTTGAGAGGTGATCTGCGGCTCCGTTTTCAATGCCCTTCTTATCAAGTATCTCCATGTCAAATTCTTGGAGCAATATGACCCATCTCAAAAGCCTCGGCTTAGCGTCCTTCTTAGACATCAGGTACCTCAAGGCCGCGTGATCTGTGTAAACCGTGACCTTTGATCCCACTAGATAACTCCTGAATTTGTCAAATGCAAACACAATGGCAAGCATTTCCTTCTCGGTGGTGGCATACTTTTCTTGAGCCGAGTCCAAAGTGCGGCTGGCATAGTAGATCACATGGAGCTTCTTATCTTTCTTCTGTCCCAAGACAGCTCCTACAGCATAATCAGATGCATCGGTCATCACTTCAAATGGTAAAGACCAATCAGGGGCTTGTACAATCGGTGCACTGATCAAAGCCTCCTTGATTCTCTTGAACGCTTCCTCACATTCTCCATCAAAGTTGAAATCCACTTCTTTGCACAATAACCTGGTCAAAGGCCTGGCTATATTGATGAACCGTCTATAGAACCCAGCGTGGCCAAGGAAGCTTCTTATTCCTTTCACAGAATTTGGGGCTTGTAAGTTCACCATCACCTCGATCTTGGCCTTATCCACCTCGATGCCTTTCTCTGATACCTTGTGTCCCAAGACAATGCCTTCTTGGACCATGAAATGACACTTTTCCCAGTTTAAGACAAGCCTATGCTCCTCACACCGCTTGAGAACCTGAGAAAGATTAGCAAGACATTCGGAGAAAGAGGAGCCGTATACAGAGAAGTCATCCATAAACACTTTCTCTTCAATTAGATCAGAGAAAATGTGCATCATACATCTTTGAAAAGTGGCCGGTGCATTACACAAACCGAATGGCATTCTTCTATAAGCATAAGTGCCATAAGGGCAGGTGAATGTCGTTTTCTCTTGATCTCGGGGGTCTATAGGTATTTGAAAGAATCCCGAGTATCCATCGAGAAAACAAAAATAAGGATGATTAGCTAACCGTTCAAGCATTTGATCAATGAATGGTAAAGGAAAATGATCTTTTCTTGATGCAGAATTCAATTTCCTATAGTCAATGCACATGCGATGGCCGGTTATAGTTCTTTGGGCTATGAGTTCATCCTTATCATTTTTCACCACCGTGATCCCACCTTTCTTGGGCACAACGTGTACAGGAGATACCCACCGAGAGTCAGAGATTGGATATATTATCCCTGCCTCAAGGAGCTTTAGTATCTCCTTCTTAACCACCTCTTTGAGGTTTGGGTTAAGTCGACGTTGGTGCTCAATAGAGGACAAGGCTTGGTCCTCTAGGTGGATCCTGTGGGTGCATATATCAGGAGAGATTCCTCTAATGTCAGCCAAGGAATACCCTATGGCTCTCCTGAATTTCCTTATTTCACTAAGTAATGCACGTTCCTCATGCTCAAGCAAGTGATCGTTTATGATCACAGGAAAAGTAGAGTTTAGACCTAAGAATGCATACCTGAGCCCTGTTGGTAGAGGCTTGAGCTCAACAGGGGGTGCGTCTGCCTCATTCCAATCGGCATCAAAGCTGCATTGGCCCGGAACAGCTTCCTCGGCCTTTGCTTCATTCTCGCACGGTTTACCATCGGCCTCGGTATGAGTTGTCACGGCCATGATATCCCGAGGTGTCTCTTCTTTTTCCTTTGACTCCTCGCTTTCTAGAATGTCGAGGCTGCTCGTGTGGAGCTCCAAAAACCTCGCCTCAGCTCCAAGTTCCCTTGGTTGGTCCAAAAGACGCTTGTACACCTCGCTTTCCTCGTTCAAGTAACCGTGCTCGCTTTGTTCCCGCGTTAAGACCACTTGTAACGGATCCTCTGCGTTCAACTCTTCAAGGAGCTCATCAGCCAGCTCCTCCATTACCTCCACATAGAAAACCTGACCTCCAATGGTCGGTTTCTTCATCATTTCCTTCACGTTGAACTTCATAGTCTCGGAACCAATGTGTAGTTCAATCATTCCTCCTCTCACATCTATTATTGTTCCTGCGGTTGCTAATAACGGTCGGCCCAAGATGATAGGGTCTAATGGTTCCTCGTCCATCTCAAGAACTATGAAGTCCGTGGGGATTTCTATCTCACCGATCCACAAAGGTAGATCCTCAAGCAACCCCACCGGTAATCTAACCGATCTATCAGCTAATACAAGAGAGATCTTGGCTGGCTTGTAGCTTTTGTATTCCAATCTCTTGGCCACCGTGTAAGGCATTAAGCTCACAGAAGCTCCAAGGTCACATAAACAGTTGAGAACTTCAGGTGACCTAAAGGACACGGCAAAGTGAAGCTGCCCGGATCGGATAGCTTCCTTGGTATAGATCTTCTTTGTATTATGGCACTGCACTCATGGCTCAGTATCACCATACCCTGGAGCTCCTTTGTCTTGTTGAGGATCGCGTCCTTTAGAAACTTCCCAAGCTGGGGTATAGCTAAGAAAGCATCTATAATGGGTAAGGTGATATATTCATAAATTGCATCATTTAGTGTACATATTTTAGTCCAAATCATGTCTTATCTCATGCATTTTAGGTCTTTAAGCATTGTTTTAGGACTTAGGAGATTACATTAGGTCCAAGAGAGTTTTGCATGTTTTGGAGTGTTAAACAGGTGCTTTTGGAGCCAATTTGGAGTGGAGGATGTGATTCAGATGAAGAAATGGAGTTGGAATGATCAAAAATGGTGAAAAGGAGCAATTTTGGGTTTCTCGGCTAAATGCTGTACTGAAGGTCGAAGATCCTCGGCCAAAATCCTTCCCGCAGGTAGCTTTCTCAGCCAAAAACACGTACCGCGGTCAAGTCTCTCGGCCAAAAATCCCGGGTGCAGATACATTTCCGAAATCGCATCACCGGAAGATCTTGCCGGCCGATTCAGCTGTCGGAGTCTTCATAAACGTTGGAGATAACTGAGTCAAGAGTTCAGAACAGTTGGAATCAAAGCATTTGGACCACGGATCTGAAAGATAAGGTAATCGGAAGACAGACCTCTCTCGCATCCATTCCGGAGCAATCCGATACTCCTGAATGATCGCCTGTCCGGGGAACCTTCCGGTCCGATTCAGTTGTCGGGGGCTTCATCAAAGTTGGAGAAGATTGGATGATGGTTCCATAGCAAGTGGAATAACGGAATTAGGACGCGTGAGCAGAAAGTTGAGCTCGTCGGAAGAAACCCCTGTCTCGCTGCCGTCTTGGGCCGACCCGATGAGCTCCGAAGAATGCAAAGGACGGCGCACTTCCAGGACGATTCGGTTTACGAGGCCTTCATGAGAATCAGAGATATTTGAGTCCTCGTTCCAGAACGTCCAAGATCATTCAATTCGGATCTATGAGCAAGAAGTTACCGTTTCCGGAATGGACACATGTCTAGACGCCTCTCTCTGATCGTGTAAATGCACTGCGGAGATGAGCCCTCCAGGAAGCCTTCCACTTCCCAAGCGCCGATAGTTTCTCCACCAAAGATTGAGCTGAATGAGTTATATTTCTCATGGAACTGGTTTTAGGTCATTTGGAGTTATGAGCTGAAAGTTACACTGAACAGAAGAGAAGATGGTCAATTCCGGTTTTAAGAGATGCGACTGTAAGCTAAGTGTTGTCTCCTACCTCGGCCTGAATACCTCGGCATGTATGCCGAGGAGGCATGTTTACGAAGCCTTGGGACTATACCTCGAGGTAGGACTTCGGTCTTTCAACACCAAGGCTCCCTTGATCACCAAAATGATCACAAAACGACTAAGTGTTGAAGCAGACCTTGGCGTGAACCCTTCAGCATGTTATGCCGAGCTCCTATGTTACACAAACCTCGGGTACCAAGCCCCTCGGCATGTTATGCCGAGGTCCTCATCTCTCCAACCCAGATCACAAACAAACCCTCTTCACGTTTCAAAGCTTTAACCGGATCAAAGGCCAAGTCTCATGCATGTTCTTCAAGTGTTCATCAAAGTTTCAACCCAGCACATGACCCCCTGGTGTATGGCCCTCGGTGTGAGACTTCTTCAGATGGCGAGGGGTGGCTCCAGCAACCCAGAAAGGGCGGGTCAGTACCCAGTTTGTCCTGGGCTGACCCGGCCCACACCCTTTTATATAAATAGTTTTTAGAGACTAAAACCCTAGTTATCCATTATCTTATCCTTTATCTTAGTTTCTCTTTGGTTTCTCTTTCCTTATCTGTGTAAAACCGACGTGATTAAGAGATATCTAAGAGATTTCATTATCTTAAAGCTGTTTCTTATCATTTCATCATCTGATCTCAACTTCTAATCATGATTAACATCACCTCTTGCAAAGGAAATGGTGTGTTAATCATGATTAGTGAGTAGTTATCTTTTAAGCTTCTAGGTGTGTAGATTAGGGTGCTTAGATGATCGGTTTATGATGTTTAGATTCTAGATCTTCATTTCCTTTCCTTAGTTAGCTGCTCTTAATGCTAGATCTTTGCACATCACTCTGATCTAGAGCTTCATTTCTCCACCCACAAGGTGTTTGATGAAATGTCTGAATGAGCTAAGCTAAGGGTTTATGCCTTTTTCATCATGGGAATGATTTGTTAAATGCATGAATGACATATTAGAACTGTTTCTTAATGCTCACTGATTCATATTTCACAAATGATGATTTGGTTTGAAAGTGGATTAGTGTAGAGATTAGTGCCTTCATGAGAGGATTAGTCTAGATTTGATTTCTAAGTTAATTGGTTTTGAGATCATGTGATTGCTTGTTGCTGCTTTCTGTGTAAGATTCGGTCTCTTTGAAATAGAAACCGTTTGGTCATTATTAGACTTGATACTTTATGCTTGTTGATTGCTTGATCTTGCTTAAGGTGAATTAATCTTGATTAAGTGATTTACAAAGAGATTATTGTCATGGGAATGAATTAATCTGCTTTTGAAGTCTAGACTAAAGAGTACCTTGCATTGCATTATTGTTCTTAGCATCATGAATAAATCTCTAAAGCACCCTAAGCAATGATCACATCTAGAGGTTTAGCTTTCTCTTTGTTTTGAATCTGAGTCTTTGTTTTGTTGTCTTGTTGCTTGTTCTTAAATTACTGCTTGTTTTTTTTGTTTGTTTTATGTTTTAGATCACCTTGTTACCAACTCATCTGCTTGTTAGACTTGAATTAAGATAGCTCCTCATAGTTTTAGTGTCTAGAATCTCTCCATTTGGATTGATACCTCAAGTACTACAATGACATGAGTAGTTGAGGAATTGATCAAGGATTGAAAAATTCCTGCTATCATAAGGTGAGTTGCGTGTTCTCCAAGTGTTTCTCAAAGACCGCCTTGGCCTTGTCTAGGATTTTCTTTTTGAAACGCCCTGGGAACGGTATCTTGGGTTGATAAGGTGGTGGTGGAACATAGGGCTTTTCAAGCTCGGTTGTCTTTTCCACCTCTTTTCCTTTGTCCTTGATCGGTTCCTTCTCTAAGACCGCTTCTTTACACGCATCGTCTGAGGCTGCCTCCCCCTCTAATTGCTCATTGGCCTCAATGAGCTTTGTCTTAGGCGTTGGAGTTTGTAATTCCTTACCACTCCTCAATGTGATGGCGTTCACATACTCTTTAGGGTTCGGCTCCGGTTTACCTGGTAAAGCTGGGCCTCTTGATGATGTAGAAGCTTGATTCTGCTTAAGCTCTCTGATATCTTGCTGCATTGTCGCGTGCTGGCTCTCAACCCTTTGCTGGCCCTGTAACAGTTGCTGTAGTATCCCACAAACGTCGTTCCCCATTTGATTCTGACCTGTTCCCTGAATCTGTTGTTGATTACCCATCGGCAGCGGATGGAACCCTGGTGGAAACTTGTGTTGCAGCGGTTGGTTGTTGAAGTTGTTACTCTGAGCCGCTTGATTCTGCTGAGTGTAGCCGTGCTGTTGCCCACTGAACTGTTGCTTGGGCTGGAAGGTATTCTGCCTTTTGAGCATAGCTTTGTTGTTGTTGTTGAGCAGGGTACACTTGGTCTTGAGGGTTAGCTACATTCGGGTTTCTGTATGAGAGGTTTGGGTTACTGTTGTAGTTGTTAAACCGCTGATACCTCTGCTGATTCCCTATGTAATTCAGCTCCTCTTGTGTTAGACCATCTTCATTGACATTGTCAAAACTTGGCCCTTGCTCATCAAACTCGCCTTCAAAGTGTATTGGCTTTTGAGTCGCCATCAAAACCTTGTCAAGCTTACTCTGAAGCTCTCTTATATCATTTTTCATGCGCTGTTCATCACTAGATCCCTCTGTACGGTTTGCTCTATCAAAGTCCTCTCCATACGTGTCATTGGACATGGCTAGGTTCTCAACTAGTTCCATTGCCGCAGTGATCTCTTTTCCAAGAAAATTCCCATTTGAAGCTGTATCGAGTTGGTTTCTAATCTTGGGGAGTGCACCTCGGTATAAAGTACTCAAGAGGGATGCCTCTGAGAAGCCGTGGTGTGGGCATTGGTTAGTGTAGCTTCTAAACCGTTCCCAAGCTTCACTAAAGCTCTCGTTATTGTGCTGCGTGAAACTTGAGATCTGATTCCTGAGCTTAGCCGTGCGTGATGTGGAAAAAAACTTTGATAAGAACGCCAGTTTACACTGCCCCCAGGTTTGTATAGAACCCCTCGGTATATTCTTTTCCCACTGGTGTGCTTTATCACCGAGGCTGAAAGGGAACAAGCGTAGCTTGAAGCTATCTTCGGAGACGCCATTTATCTTGGTTAAGTCGCAAACCCGATCAAATTGATCTAGATTCTCGAGAGGGTCTTCTCCAGCCAGACCGTGGAACTTTGAGTTTTGCACCATATTGAGCAGGGACGCTTTAACTTCAAAGTTGTTGTTTTGAACTGGTGGAGCTTGAATCCAAGCTCGGTATTGGTGCGCATTAGCTCGGTCATTCTCTCCAACACAGATTGGAGGATGTTGTCTCTGAACTTGGGGCGATGGCGGATGAACATGATGGGCTTGTTGTTCATTTCTATTCGCTTGGTGTTGGTTTTGCTGAGCAAGCCGTTCGTTTCTTTGAGCTTGTTGCTGATTAACATAGGCTTGTTGTTCATTTCTTCCTGCCTGCGCCTCATTAGCCTGAGCCTGGTGCTCGGCTGCCTGAGCCTGTTGCTCCATTCTCTGTTTTTCTGCCATTCCAAGTCTGTCAAAGTGCCGTTCTCTCTCGCGAGCTCGCCTTTCTAATCTGTCGATGTTATCGTCGTATGGGAAAAGCGATCCTGTGCTCCGAGACCTGGTATTCATGCACCTGAAAACAAAAGAAGAACTTGGAAAGAAGTTAGTAAAACAAAGGAAAGAAAAGCTTGAACTCAAGAACAAACAAGAGACTAATGCTCCTACAAGTTGGCAACGGCGCCAATTGATAACTAAGAGTTTTCAGGCTCTTAGAAGGGTTATCAATCCCCTTGTCAAAGTAGTATAAGGGGTGTCAAACCAAGCTTGTAAACGAGACACTAGCCTATGTCATTTGTTCACTTAAGTCAAGACAAGATGATAAAAGTTTGGTGACGATGATTAACAGGCAAATGAGCAATAAAGTTAAATAAAAGCAGAGATTTAAACTAATCAAGATGCAAATAACAAACAGGTGATTCAGATGATGGTAATGAATGATAAAGGCAGAAGCTTTAGACAGGATATTTGACTCGGGTGCTTCCAAGTTAGACTAAGGGGCTAATGAATCATTTTATCAAGCGATTCATTTGACTTTGAACTCAAGGCACGTTAATCTTCTCATGAAAGTATTAAACGTCTAAACTGATCCTCTTTCATACCAAAATCCCTTTTGAGAAGCACGAATCAGTCAGCAATAAGAATCGGTTCAAAAACGTCATTTAAGAGAACAAACTATCACTCTCGCGATGAAAGACTCTTTAACCCTTAACCGAGTGGTTCAGACATTTCTACAAACACTTCTGATGCGAGATATGTCTCAGATCTGAACCTCAAGTGATGTGCTTGGATCCAGCTTAGAGATCTCGTCGGTTAAGGAATGAAACATGCAAGACTAGACACCTAAACCCATTAATCCACCTTGAAAGCACCCTAATCTACCTATCTAAAGCCGCTTAAACGACTACTCACTGATCATAACGAGCTCACTAAGTCCTTTGCAAGACGTGTAGCTAGTCATGATAAGGAGTTTGATGTTGGATGATAAAAGAAATAAAGAAAGAACAAGATTCTGATGAAAAAACGAGATATCGGATTAGATTAATCAAGTTTCATGAAAGAGGCAAGTTCTTAGAGCTAAAAACAGATAAGAGATAAGATAACTAGTTTTTTAGTCTCAAAATGTATTTATAGCAAAGGGAACGTGTCGCGGGTCAGCCCGGAACAAACCGGGTACTGAACCGCCTTCTTGGGTTGATGGGAGAGTGCCACGGTGTGTCGGAAATTGATGCCGAGGTCTTCATGCCGAGGCGTGCACGTGAGTCAGGATCCAGATGAAGATCTCGTGAAGAACACGTGAAGAACATGCATGAACCCTAGTCTTTGATCTATCCTCACGTGTATGTTCTTGAGCCATTCTGTTCTTGATTCTGGGTTCATGATAAGGGACCTCAAGATAAAATGTCGAGGGGTCATGATGTCGAGGTGCTTGGGAGAACACAGTCCGGCATGCACGCCGAGGTCACTACACCGAGGTGTACTTTCAACACTTAGTCGTTTCCAGCTTCAGTTCTTACGTAAGCATGCCTCGATCTAACCATGCCAAGGCTTTGGCACGAGGTCTAGTCCAGAATACTTCCAAGATATGAGCCTCGACTTGAGTGATGCCAAGGTAAAGATACCGAGGCTTGTGAGAATACTTAGCGCGTATCGCAACTCTTTTAGGCTTGTATCGACCATGTCAGCTTCCGGAAGCAGTAACTTTCAGCACACGACTCCAATTGCTCTGGGACCAGTTCCAAAGTCAAGATGACTCAATAAGCTCGAACTTTGGTGAAGAAACCATCGGAGCTTGGGGAGTGGAAGGCTTCCTGGATTTAACATCTTTGCGCTGCATTGAAATCACCGGAAAATAGACTTTTAGACCGATGTGAACTCCGGAGACCCTATCTTCCAAACCTTTGCTCCGAATTGAGCGATTCCAAATTCTCTGAGAAGATCTTCCATGGATCTCGAACTTTGGTGAAGACCGGGTAAGCTGGTTCGGTATGGAGGGGCTCCGTCCGCCATGATTTTTGAAGTTCGCCGTTCAGTTCTCGGGTACGCGCAATGCTGGTGAATGCTCTGGAAGCCATATCTTTCTCTCCACTGGTCCGAATTGGATGATTCCGACTGTTCTGGAATCTTTGCTTGATTATCTCAAACTTTGGGGAAGACCCCGCCAACTGATTCTGACCGGAAGGTTCCCAGGATTGCTGATCTCTGAATTGCGCGGGCAAGGACAACTTTTGGTCGTAAAAACCTTCCCGCGGTAAGAAAAATGGCCGAGGGCTGTGTACCGCGGTAAGCTTTTTGGTCGTAAAAATTCTTGCCTCTATCAAAAACTTGTCCCGTGGTATTTTTGCACTCGATACTCGATTCTGGCCGATCGGTAAGGTTTTTGGCCGGTAATGAGCGTTTGGTAAACATTTTGGCCGAGGTTTCAGACCAGCCGGTACGAGATTTGGCCGAGAAATTCCTCCAAGCGGTTTTCACCATTTTTGACCCTTTTCTTCACCGTTTTCTTTTCTGTTCCTCTTCTTAGGCTCCAATTGGTCTCCAAAGCTCCTGATAAAGACTTCAAAACATGCAAAACTCTTTGGGACCTAATGCAAGCCCTAAGTCCTATTTTAACGCCTAAAGACTCAATTTACATGAGAAAACACATGATGAGGACTCTATAATGCAATCTAAATGATGTAAAATATAGACATATCAGGTTCCCCGGATTTGAGGCGCGCGGGTGAAAATGGAATTTAGCCGATAAAGTCTTCCCGCGGTAAGGAAATATCCGAGAATCATGTACCGCGGTAAGCTTTTTAGCCGATAAAAATTTCTCGCCTTGGCATAAAATTTCACCCGTTGGAATTTTCACCCATTGGAATATTCACCTGGTAATGATTTTTAGCCGGTAAAGGCTACCCGATAGCGATTTTGTTCGATGTTCTGATCCAGCAGGTACGAGTTTTCGCAGAGAATTTCCTCCAAACGGTTTTCACCATTTTTGACCCTTTTCTTCATCGTTTCCACTTCTGATCCTCCTCTTGAGCTCCAAATGTGTATGTCGGTATCCACATGTTTATTCAAACAATGCACCACAAGATATTTTCAAGTCAAGTTCAAGGTTCTCACTTAATTAGAGTTGAGTTCAATTCAAGCTTATTTCTCAGATTCAAATTGTTTTCAGACTTTGCAAGCACAGAATAAGTTTCACAAGCATATTTAGTTCAAGTTCTCAAGATGATATACTCTCTAGGAAAAAACCTATCATTACTCCTTGCATTGATGCAATCCTACATGATGCAACTAGACTCGATCCTAAAATGTGAAATGCAACTAGAATGAGCATTTTTTTGTGAAAATTTTTGGAGTTTTCATATGCACTAAACTACATGAGACTCAAAATGCAAAAAGTCAAATAAGAACAAAGAAAACAAGATCAGAAAACACAAAGCTCCTCCCCCACACTTAAATAACACAGTCCCTTGTGTTATAAAAGCGTGTGAGAGAAGTAAAAAGAGAACTAGACAAATGCAAGATGATATAGACAGAATGTATATTTACAAGGCTTTGAAGTCGATATCTCAGTCGCTGAGGTCTGATCCCAAGTAGTGCGAGGGATTTGATGTTGAACATGATGGTGTGGGCTGTCATAGTAGGCTGCTCTCCGAGGGTTCAGGCTGGAACGCCGTGGCCGGATCGATCCACTCTTCTTTACCTGGTGGGAACTCAGGGTTCCTCGCGTTCGAGCTCTCTCCAACCCCCTCTTGTGTGACCGGTGCTGTTGAGGTCGGCGAGTTCTTATCAGGTGAAGAAGGTGCGGTGAGCTGCTTGACTTTCTTCTTTAGCTGCCTTACACAATCCACCAACGCATGAATGGTCTTGTCTTGCCACTTATACCACTTTTGAAGAGTGTTAACTCTCGAATACAGCTTCTTAGTGTGATAATCGGGTTCTCCCCACACGTAGGAGTCAAAGTGGTATTGGCCAGCCCCTATTCTTCTTTCGGAGGCTCTCGGTTCCTCATTCTCACACCCGGCGGTCCCGTGCTTGTTCGGAGGCCTACTAGATGTAGCTTGTTCTTCTTTGGTGCACTTGCGCAATGGTGGATCAAAAAAGAGGGTTGTACAAAAAAGAGACATTGTGTTGCTCATGTACCATGGTGAGGGCTCTGTTAGGCAAAAGAACTTGTGTGCCATCCCTGTGCATCAATGTAAAGTTATAAACCCACTTGTTCCCTGCCTTGCCTCTGAAGAAACCTCTCTTGGTTAGGTTTTGTTCATCAATGAGACCCGGTTTTGACGTGGATTCAGGGAATACAAAACCTTTGGCTCTCAAGATCTTTGTCACTACCCAACCGTTCTGAAGCCTCCTCGTGCCCTTCTTCTTCCGATCACACCACACATTGTGGCGATAAGTGAGCATTTGAATCACAAAGAATGCACCAAAAGAGGGTACATGTATCGGCCCTTGGAACTCCTTCTTGTTCTTCATCTGAGTGACGAGTGGCTTCAAGCCAAGGCCGAACATCTCAAGCTCGGTTAAGTGAATAACTCCAGGGTTGTAGGTCGAGAAGAACATGCAGGCCAAGACTCGGTTAGCGTATCTGATCGCGGGGTTCCCGATGCAGCTCGTCTTGCTCTTTCCTCCCAAATATTGTCCAAAAACGATGGTCTCCCATAGAGCAGCTAACTCCTCTTTCGGGTACACAAACTTCTCCAAGGAGCTTTCATTCCTCACAAAGCCAAATATCAGATCTAACTCCTTGAAACTGACCTTGTAGCTTACCCCGTCCATCTCAAACTCTATGTGACCGAATCCTTTCCCATGTAAGCGCTTGCGATCTCTTTTTGGGTATATGAAAACCTCAAGAGTGGCCAGGAACTGTTATGTAATCCCTTCATAAGCAACATCACTCAGCTAAAAGAACAAAGCCAAGCCCATGTTTTGAAAGATGAGGGTGACATCGTCGAGTATCTCAAGCTTCCTCAACAACTCCATGTCAGGGAACCGACCTTGAGCCACTCTCACCGAGTTAAAATGGTCCAAATACTCTCCAGTGGTTGGAAAGTGCTCTCCTGCAGGCTCGGCTTTCGGTTCTTGCCTTGTTCCCTTGCTACAGTCGGCCTCTTTCTCATGTGTATCGCTTTTCAGAACCAGAGCTCCAGCTTCTTCTTCATCAGAGTCAGAAACCACTTGCTTTCCCTTCCTTCTTGGTTCAGGTACTGGTGCTAGCATGAGCTTGTTGTTCCTTGCTCGCTTCACAGCTTTCCCTTTGTTTGTTCTCCTCTGGACATCTTTTCCATGGTTTAGAGTGACTGTCTTCTCAGTCATCTGCAAGAGAAATCCTCAAAGAAGAAATGAGAACCGAGTATATAGCTGAGCTAAATCGCCAAAAGAACAAGCAAGAACAGAGCTTTCATTCAAACAAAGTTGGTTTAATGGTTTCTCAGGCTTGAATGATCAACAAACAAGACGACTAAATCGTTTTTGCAGCCAAGAAACACAGACAGTTCAGCCGAGAAACTCAGTTCACCATTAAAACCGATTCAAAGCACAATTTCTCATGAATTTTAAAAACTCAAGAACAAACGATTTTCAGTGCAAGAACCGGTTTTTCATGTGTTTTCTATCCTGATGGAATTTCTAAAATTGTTCCCAAAGGTTTTAATGACCTAAAAGAATCGATTCCATATTTTACAAACAATAAAGCTCGCAAAAGACAATGGAAAAAGATGAGTTCTTTAAAATGCAAATACCTTTGGGAACCCCGGATTCAGGCTCAGTGAGATGCTTATGCAGAATAGAAAACACCCTAACGAGTTCAGAACACTTGGAATCGTGCGAAACTAATGAGAAATGAGAGAGTTATATGCGTGAAATACAGAGAAAAGGATGAAGAAGGCAAACTCTGCGTTTTGGCTCGGTATGGAGGCAGGTATGGGCTGGAGCGCGCTTTCCAGCTGGATTTTGGACTGTTGTGGGACTGGTCCCCCCCTTCCTTTCAACTCCAGCCGTTGACCGCGCCAAAAATCACCTTGACCGAGCGTTTGAATTCAAAATATCGCGCAAAGCCTTTAAGAGACCACGATATGGATAAGACGAGGGCGGTACGGTCTGGATTGATTTTTCTTGTGTTAACACAAGCGGCCTCGACGTGTTCCACCCCGAGGGCACCAAGCCGAGGGTTTTGAGCTCATGCTAACACGTAAATTTTTGTGGCCCTCAAGTCTTTTCCATTGACTGCGCAAACCTTTTTCTTTGACTAAAGTGTCCCAAGTGTTCTTGTTTTTGTTCTTTCTCTTTACCAGGCACCTCGGCATGCTCCACCCTGAGGGCATCATGCCGAGTGTATTGGTTTTAACACAGAACACTTGGTGTTTGGGGGTTTTGGTGACTTGGTCTCGGTGTAAATAGGTCGCGGCCTCAAAACGAGGATTTTAACCGTTTCTCGTGAACATTGATCCTCGGTATAATTATACCGAGGTGTTTACACCGTGGACCTCCCCCACACTTAGTCATTTCACGATCTCACTTTCACTACACGGCCATGACGTAAATAAGGCGAGGAGTTTAGCTGAGGTTCTCAGGCTTTCACTCGGTAAAAGGTGACCAAGGCATGATTATGCCGAGGGTCGATACAGAGGCTGTGAGTACTCCTGTTCATAAAACATCAGGCCGTGTACTTACAAGCCTTTCTGCTTTTCTTTTCTTCCAAGATTCACGGTCTAACACCTGAAACACTTAACTAACCCTTCAAAATGCTTCAAGTAAAAAGAAAAAGAAGATTGAAATTAAATATTTACAAGGATAAGCTTGGGGTGTCTCCCAAGAGCACTTTGTTTAACGTCTCTAAGTTTGACTTTACTTACCATTTTCAGGCAGTTTCAGGTTCAAGAAGAGGAACTGAGGTAGCTCCCTCTCTTGTTTCTGATGCCAAGTAGTGCTTTAGCCTCTGACCGTTTGATGTGTCGTGTGGTGAGGGTGTCAAGTTTTACCCTAAATGAAATCAATAGCCGCAAGTGCACAGCTGATCGATTGTTGTACTTAAGAATCGAATCCACAGGGAAGGAGGATCTTTCCTGCAAAAGCCTTCGAAAGAAATATAAAGTACGGAAGTCTAGAACCAGGCGAGTTTGTGAGGGTTTTGGTGGTGTGTTTAAAACATAAAAACGAATCTTAAAGAAAAAATACGGTAATTAAAATGACCTAATAACTAAGCTTAACACGAGAAAAACGGCTAAACCTAATTGCTTATATGAAAATCGATTGAAAGGGTATGAATATAATGAACTAAAGCTTGAAATAAAACGGTGTAAATCTATAGGAAAGAAAGCGCTGGGGTACAGGGAAGTTTTCTCAGGGGTATGAACGATTGAAAACATTGCTAGAGAGTAAATTTGATAAGATCTTAGCTTAAAATTTTTGAACTGGAGTCACGGATGTATGAATACGCCACTGTCGTGATCATAGACAACTATCTCTCTCAACCCTGACCAGTAAGTTTCCACTCTGGCCCTGGAAATGAAGAGATGCATTATGTTTAAGACTCGTAAGCATTCACAAATCGCCCATAGGTAGGGTTCGACTCTTATGTTTGTTTTGCTCTCAAAAACTAGATCTGACACTGGATGAACACTTTCGTGTCACCAAGCATCTGGATCAGATTGCTACTCTCATGCAGTAAAAACGAATTCAGAAGAAAAAGTTCTAAGATTCGGCTCAATAGCTCATGGAATCCTCATCGAACACATATATCCCCATCGAAAATCCCTTAGACCCAACAATAAAACTACTCAGACATGATAAACGAAATCAAAAACATAGTATTAAAAAGTAGTACAGAAACCAAAATTGAAAAAGAAAGAACAAGGCTTCAAGAGATAGATCTCTCTCCCTAAAACCTAAAAACAAAGCTTAAAGTAAAATTTCTGTAAAGTATTTCGTCTCTCTTCTTTTCTCTTGAAAAACGACCTAAATGATATGTATTTATAGTCTCCAATACTCTCTGGTGTCTAGGGTTCCGGAATTAAGGCTGGGAAAATGATATGGGCTTCAGAAATGGGCCTTCAAACTCGGAGTTAGCTGGCCGCGGTCGAGATGTACGTGACCGTGGGGAATAAGTGGCTGGCCGCGGTCGGGATGGTTGTGAGAGCGGGAAATGGCCTGTTGGCCGTGGGTGGAAACGCTTGCCGGCTGGTTTACGGGACATCTTGCTCTTCGCGTATCTTTTGATTGAACCGTTGGATTGCCAAGCTGTAAAGTGCGCTGGAAAGCTGATACTTCCATCTTTAAGATCTCAAAGTTTGAGGTGGATCAGACGGTGAGAAGGCCTTCAATCGGGGGTGAACTTCTGACGGTTTGACTCTGAGCATAAATCTGGTCTTCTATCAATTTTGTTAAGTTTTCCCCTAAGTTACCTGAAAAGAGTCTTGGAACTACAAATACTAGAAAAACGTAATAAAAGTACTTGAAAGCAATAAAAAACTTAGAAAAAGTATTTCAAAACGATCCATAAAAGTGGTCAAAATACTGTGTTATCACCGTTCACAACAAAGCCTTGTCCATCTTTTCCTTTTAAAACAACGGCTCCATATGGCCTCACTTCAAGGACTGTAAACGGACCGGACCACCTAGACCTTAGCTTTCCAGGGAACAGCTTAAGTCTCGAGTTGAACAACAGAACTTGGTCCCCTTCTTTGAACTCTCTCTTGTGTATCTTCTTGTCATGGAGCGCCTTGGTTCTTTCTTTGTAGATTTTAGAGCTCTCAAAAGCGTCTAAACGAATTTCCTCAAGCTCATGAAGCTGTAGAACTCTCTTTTCCTGAGCCGTCTTGATGTCAAAGTTCAAAAGCTTCACTGCCCACAAGGCTTTGTACTCTAGCTCCACTGGTAAATGACAGCTTTTCCCATAGAGCAAGTTAAATAGTGAGGTTCCAATGGGGGTTTTGTACGCTGTCATGTAAGCCCACAAAGCATCATCAAGCTTTTTGCTCCAATCTTTCCTAGATGAGCTCATGGTCCTCTCCAAAATAGCCTTGATCTGGCGGTTTGAGACTCCACTTGACCGCTCGTTTGAGGATGATAAGGGCTAGCCACCTTGTGCTTCACTCCGTGCTTCTTCAAAAGACTCTCAAGAGTCTTGTTGATAAAATGGCTACCTCCATCACTGATAACTACCCTTGGGACTCCAAACCTTGGGAAAATGGTGCTCTTGAAGAGTTTTACCACAACTTTCGAATCATTGGTTGGAGATGCAACCGCTTCTACCCACTTGCTCACATAGTACACAGCAACAAGTACATACTGATTCCCATATGAGCTTACAAAGGGACCCATGAAATCGATGCCCCAACAGTCGAAGACCTCGACTTCAAGAATCGGGTTCTGAGGCATTTCATTCCTCTTGGATATGTTGCCGTGCCTTTGACAAGCTTCACACCTTGAAACAACACTCTGAGCGTCTCTAAACATAGTCGGCCACCAAAAACCACTTTGTAAAACCTTGGCCACCGTCTTGAAAGCACCTAAGTGGCCACCGTAAACTGAACCGTGGCATTCTTGTAGCACTGGGTAAATCTCTTCCTCAGCTAAGCACCGCCTATAGAGATGGTCCTTATTAAGCACGTATAAGTATGGCTCATCCCAATGATATATCATCACATCTCTAAAGAAATTCTTTCTCTGATAGGAATCTAGCTCTGGTGGCTCTAAACCGCATGACAATTAGTTCACAAGATCCGCAAACCATGGTAGGTTCCTTTCCCTGATCGTGTTGGCTTCCTCCACTTCTAAATAGGTCTTGACTAGCATGAGATGCTCCTTGGGCAAGGCATCGTCTATAGGTACTTGTTATTCAATTCTTAGCCTTGAGAGATGGTCGGCAGCTCCATTCTCAATACCCTTCTTATCAAGCACCTCCATATCAAACTTTTGAAGCAACAAAACCCATCTAAGAAGCCTCGGCTTTGCATCTTTCTTGGTCATGAGGTATCTCAAAGCTGCGTGGTCTGTATAGACTATGACCTTTGATCCCACGAGGTAGCTCCTGAACTTATCAAACGCAAACACAATGGCCAGCATTTCTTTCTCGGTGTAGCGTACTTTTCTTGAGCTGAGTCCAATGTGCGGCTCGCGTAATAAATCACATGGAGCTTCTTATCTTTCTTTTGCCCCAAGACAGCTCCCACGGCATAATCCGATGCATCCGTCATCGCTTCGAAGGGTAATGACCAATCAGGGGCCTGGACAATTGGTGCACTGATCAATGCCTCCTTGATCCTCTTGAAAGCTTCCTAATATTCATCATCAAAGATAAACTCAACCTCTTTGCACAATAGCCTCGTCAAGGGTCGAGCTATTTTAGAGAAATCTTTGATGAATCTTCTGTAAAACCCTGCGTGGCCAAGGAAGCTTCTTATTCCTTTCATCGAGTTCAGAGCTTGTAGGTTCACCATAACGTCGATCGTGGCTTTGTCCACCTCTATGCCTTTCTCGGATACCTTGTGACCCAAGACAATCCCTTCTTGAACCATGAAATGGCATTTCTCCCAGTTCAAGGCGAGTCTGTGCTCCTCACATCGCTTTAAAACCTGAGACAAGTTAGAAAGACAATCGGAGAAAGAGGAGCCGTAGACAGAAAAATCGTCCATGAACACCTCCACTTTCTCTTCAATGAGGTCAGAGAAGATATGCATCATACACCTTTGAAAAGTAGCCGGTGCATTACAAAGACCAAAATGCATTCTTCTATGAGCATAAGTGCCATAAGGGCATGTAAATGTTGTTTTCTCTTGATCTCGGGGATCTATGGGGATTTGAAAGAAACCCGAGTACCCATCAAAAAAATAAAAATAAGGATGATTAGCTAGCCTCTCAAGCATTGGGTCATGAATGGCAAAGGGAAATGATCTTTTCTAGAAGCAGAATTCAGTTTTCTATAGTCTATGCACATGCGATGATCGGTTATGGTTCTTTGGGCTATAAGCTCATCCTTTTTGTTTTTAACCACCGTGATCCCACCTTTCTTGGGCACAACGTGAACAGGAGATACCCACCTTGAGTCAGAGATTGGGTAAATTATCCCTGCCTCAAGGAGTTTGAGTATCTCCTTCTTAACCACCTCCTTGAGGTTTAGGTTAAGACGTCGTTGATGCTTAATAGAAGACATAGCTTGGTCTTCTAGGTGTATCCTGTGGGTGCATATGTCAGGAGAGATCCCTCTAATATCAGCCAAATAATACCCTATGGCTCTCCTGTACTTTCTAAGCACACTAAGCAATGCACGCTCTTCATGCTCCAACAAGTTATCGTTGACGATCACGGGATATGAAGAATTTAAGCCTAAGAAAGCGTACCTCAGCCCTGTTGGTAAAGGCTTGAGCTCAACAGGGGGTGCATAAGCCTCATTCCTATCAGCTTCGAAGTTGCATTGCCATGGAACAGCCTCCTCGGCCATTTCTTTCTCGCGCGGTTTACCACTGACCTCGGCATAAGATGTCGCGGCCATGATACCCCGAGTTGTCTCCCCAACAGTTGGACTCCCGATGTCTAAAATGTCGAGGCCACTCTTTCTGAGCTCCAAAAACCTCGTCTCAGCTCCAAGTTCCTTCGGTTGGTCCAGAAGACGCTTGTACACCTCGCTTTCCTCGTTCAAATACCCATGCTCGCTTTGTTCTCGCGTTAAGACCACTTGTAACGGGTCTTCTGCGTTTAAATCCTCTAGGAGCTTATCAGCTAGCTCCTCCATGGTTTCCACATAGAAAACCTGACCTCCAATGGTCGGTTTCTTCATCATTTCCTTCACGTCAAACTTCATAGTCTCGGAACCGATGTGCAGC
This sequence comes from Eutrema salsugineum, assembly GCF_000478725.1. NCBI lineage: Eukaryota > Viridiplantae > Streptophyta > Magnoliopsida > Brassicales > Brassicaceae > Eutrema > Eutrema salsugineum. The sequence continues at coordinate 16,476,052 of NW_006256756.1, read as the reverse complement.
TCGATCATGCCTCCTCTCACGTCAATGATCGCTCCTGCTGTGGCTAAGAACGGTCTTCCCAAGATGATGGGATCAACAGGCTCCTCATCCATCTCAAGAATTATGAAGTCAGTGGGGATCTCTATTTCTCCGATTCTCAAAGGCAGATCTTCAAGCAAACCCACCGGTAATCTCACCGATCTATCAGCTAATACAAGGGAGATCTTGGCCAGCTTATAGCTTTTAAACCCCAATCTCTTGGCCACCGTGTAAGGCATTAAGCTCACAGAAGCTCCTAGATCACACAAGCAACTTGAGAACTTCAAGTGACCTATGGCACACGGCAAAGTAAAGCTTCCCGGATCGGATAGCTTTCTTGGTATAGATCTCCTTTGAATGATGGCGCTGCACTCGTGACTCAATATCACCATACCCTGGAGCTCCTTTCTCTTGTTGAGAATGGCATCCTTTAGAAACTTTACAAGCTGAGGTATAGCTAAGAAAGCGTCTATGATAGGCAAGGTCATTTGCGTGTTCTCCAAGTGTTTCTCAAAGACCGCTTTGGCTCTATCTAGGATTTGTTTCTTGAAACTCCCTGGGAATGGTATCTTGGGCTGATAAGGTGGTGGTGGAACATATGGCTTTTCAAGCTCAGGTGTCTTCTCCACCTCTTTACCTTTGTCTTTAACCGGTTTTTTCTCCAAGGCCTCTTCTTCTTGCGCATCATTTGAGGCTGCCTCCCCACCAATTTGCTCATTGTCCTCAATGAGCTTTGTTTTAGGTGCTGGAGCTTGTAATTCTTTTCCACTCCTCAATGTGATGGCGTTCACATACTCCTTGGGGTTAGGCTCCGGCTTACCTGGTAAAGTCGGACCTCTTGATGATGTATAAGCTTGATTCTGCTTAAGCTCCCGGATATCCTGTTGCATTGTTGCGTGCTGGCTCTCAACTCGTTGTTGCCCTTGTAACTGCTGCTGCAGAAGCCCACAGACGTCAGGCCCCATCTGATTCTGAGCCGTTCCCTGGTTCTGTTGCTGATTACCCAACGGCTGCAGATTGAACCCTGGTGGAAACTTATGCTGCTGTGGTTGGCTGCTGAAGTTGTTGCTCGGTGCCGGTTGATTCTGCTGACTATAACTCTGTTGTTGCCCACTGAACTGTTGCTTGGGCTGAAAGCTGTTCTGAAATGGAGCTTTAGGAGCATAGCTTTGTTGGTGTTGTTGAGCAGTGTACACTTGGTCTTGAGGATTAGCTATGTTTGTGTTTCGGTAAGAGAGGTTTGGGTTGTTTCCAAAGTTGTTAAACCGCTGATATCTTTGTTGATTCCCTATGTAGTTTATCTCTTCTTGTGTTAGACCATCTTCATTGACATTATCAAAGCTTGGCCCTTGCTCATCAAACTCGCCTATAAAGTGTATTGGCTTTTGTGTAGCCATGAGAACCTTGTCAAGCTTGCTCTGTAGCTCTCTTATATCATTTTCAATGTGCTGTTCCTTACTAGATCCCTCTGATCGGTTTGCCCTGTCAAAATCTTCTCCATACGTGTCATTAGACATGGCAAGGTTCTCCACTAGTTCCATTGCCGCATTGATCTCTTTCCCAAGAAAATTTCCATTTGAGGCTGTATCTAGTTGGTTTCTGATCTTGGGGAGAGCACCTCGGTATAGGGTACTCAGGAGGGAGGCCTCCGAGAAGCCGTGGTGTGGGCATTGGTTGGTATAGCTTCTAAACCGTTCCCAAGCTTCACTAAAGCTTTCGTTTTCATGTTGAGTGAAACTAGAAATATGATTCCTCAGCTTTGCCGTGCGTGAAGTGGAGAAGAACTTGGACAAGAACGCCAGCTTGCATTGCTCCCACATTTGTATAGAACCCGTCGGGAAGTTCTTTTCCCACTGGTGAGCTTTATCACCGAGGCTATATGGGAACAGGCGTAGCTTGAAACTATCTTCTGATACCCCGTTTATCTTTGTCAGGTCGCAAACTCGATCAAATTGATCTAGATGCTCTAGAGGATCCTCTCCGGGTAGACTGATAACTAAGAGTTTTCACTCTTTAAAGAGGTTATCAATAACCCTGTCCTTGTAGTACAAGGGGTTATCAAACCAAACTTGTGATGGAGTCACTAATCTATGTTACTTGTAATCTTAAGTCAAGATGGAATGATAAGAGTTTTAGCTAAACTAATTAACAAGTGAATGAGCATAAAAATGAAGCAAGGGATGAGATTTAAACAAAGTAGTGATGCAAATGACTAGCAAATGATTCGATGATGATAATATATGATAAAGGCAGAAGCTTTAGACAGGATACTTGACTCGGGTGCTTCCAAGCTAAACTAATGGGTTAATGAATCATTTTATCAAGCGATTTCATTTAACTTTGAACTCAAGGCATGTTAATCTTCTCATGAAAGTATTAAACATCTAAACTGACCCTCTTTCATACCAAAATCCCTTTTGAGAAGCATGAATCAGTCAGCAATAAGATTCAGTTCAAAAATGTCATTTAAGAGAACAAACTATCACTCTCGCGATGAAAGACTCTTAAACCTTTAACCGAGTGGTTCAGACATTTCTACAAACACTTTTGATGCGAGATATGTCTCAGATCTGAACCTCAAGTGATGTGCCTGGATCCAGCTTAGAGATCTCGTCGGTTAAAGAATGAAACATGCAAGACTAGACACCTAAACCCACTGATCTATCTTGAAAGCACCCTAATCTACCTATCTAAAGCCGCTGAAACGACTACTCACTGATCATAACGAGCTCACTCAGTCCTTTGCAAGACGTGTAGCTAGTCATGATAAGGAGTTTGATGCTGGATGATAAAGGAAATAAAGAAAGAACAAGATTCTGATGCAAAAACGAGATTTCAGATTAGATTAATTAAGTTTCACAAAAGAGGCAAGTTCTCAAAGCTAAAAGATGATAAGAGATAAGATGATTAGGTATTTTTGGTCCTAAAATGTATTTATAGCAAAGGGAAAGTGTCGCGGGTCAGCCCGGAACAAACCGGGTACTGAGCCGCTTTCTCGGGTTGATGGGTGAGTGCCACGGTGTGTCGGAGAGTGAAGCCGAGGTCTTTATGTCGAGGAGTGCACGTGAGCCAAGATCCAAATGGAGATCTTGTGAAGAACACGTCAAGAACATGCACGAACCCTAGTCTTTGATCCATTTTCATGTGTGTGTTCTTGAGCCGTCTTATTCTTGATTCTGGGGTTGTGACAAGGGACCTCGCCATAGAATGTCGCGGGGCTTGGTAGTCGAGGGGCTCGGGAGAACAGAGTCCGGCATGCACGCCGAGGCCATTACACCGAGGTGCACGTTCAACACTTAGTCATTTCTAGCTTCATTTCTTACGTGTGCATGCCTTGATCCCAATGTGCCGAGGCGTTAGCACGAGGTATAGTCCAAAATACTCCCAAGATATGAGCCTTGACTTGAGCAATGTCGAGGTGATGATGCCGAGGCCTGAGAAAATACTTAGCGCGTATCGCGACTCATTTAGGCTTGTGTCGACCATCTCGCCTTCCGGAAGCAGTAACTTTCAACACACGACTCCAATTGCTCTGAGACCAGTTCCATAGTCAAGATGACTCAATAAGATCGAACTTTGGTGAAGAAACCGTCGGAGCTTGGGAAGTGGAAGGTTTCCTGGATTTCACATCTTTGCGCCGCATTGGAATCATCGGAAAATAAGCTCTTGGACAGATGTGAAATCCGGAGACCTTATCTTTCACAGATCTCAAACTTTGATGAAGACCGAGCAAGCTAGTTCGGACCGGAAAGGCTCCGTCCGTCGTGATCTTTGAAATCCGCTGTTCGGTTCTCGAGTACGCGCAATACTGATGCTTCTTCCGGAAGCCGTATCTTTCTCCTCACTGGTCCGAATTGGATGATTCTAATTGTTCCGGGATCTTTGCTTGATTATCTCCAACTTTGATGAAGACCCCGCCAACTGATTCGGACCGGAAGGTTCCCCGGATTGCTGATCTTTGAAATGCGCGGGCAAGGACAGGTTTTAGCCGAGAAAAGCTTCCCGAGCTAAGGAAAATGACCGAGGGCTAAGTACCGCGGGTAGCTTTTTAGCCGTAAAATTCCTCTCGCCTCGGCCAAAAACTTAACCCGAGGTAATTTGCACCTGATACTCGACCTTGCCCGATTTTGGTCGATCGGTAAGGATTTTGGCCAATAATGACCGTCCGGTAAGCTTTTTGACCGAGGTTTCTGTCCAGCCGGTACGAGTTTTGGCCGAGAAATTCCTCTAAGCGGTTTTCACCATTTTTGACCCTTTTCTTCACCGTTTCTTTTTCTGCTCCTCTTCTTAAGCTCCAAATGGCTTCCAAAGCACCTGATAAAGACTTCAAAACATGCAAAACTCTTTGGGACCTAATGCAAGCCCTAAATCCTATTTTGATGCCTAAAGACTCAATTTACATGGGAAAACACATGATGAGGACTCTAAAATGCAACCTAGATGATGTATAATATAGACCTATCAACTCCCCCACACTTGTCCTTTGCTTGTCCTCAAGCGAAAAGAACAAATGAGAGAAAGAGGTTGTAGTGCAAATGGAGCTCATATTTCCTTTTTAGAGAGAAGTGATCACAATAAGAACTCGGATTCATGCTCAAATATGCAATGCAAAGCTATGCTCAGATATTTACCAACTAAAGCACGGAATCTCCACAAGTTCTCATCAAATTCAACTCTTTCACATTCATTAAGTTCGTAACCGGTGAATCATGAGATAAAAATGATCTCATCAATATTCAAGCGGGTGAAATGCAGCAAAGGGATCTCTCTGTGAACGACCAAAATTCGGCAGAATGCTAAAGGTAAAAAGCAACCTATGCATACAAGGGAAAAGACTCATCTCACCCCACACTCCACTCAAAGCTTCCTCACTTGCTCACCCTCTCAAATTCCTCACTCTTCTCAATCGTTTTCTTTTCACTAGGGGACTCACTTTTTGTTTTCATTCTCGGGTCTTGGAGTTCACTTGCTCACACGGCTCTTATCTTTCACAGCTTCTAGCCTCTTTCTTTTTAGAACACTTGAGCCTTTTTGGCTTCTTTTCATTTCAGAGACTAAATTTTTCTTTTAAAAAAAACATCAGAGCTCATCTTTTCAAATCCAAGACTCAATTCTTTTTCTTTCATCCCCCTAGCTATTTCCACTTTCTCTTTTCCACTTAACTCACCTTTTTCTACTCACCAACAAGTCTTTTCCCCCACACTTATTCCTTGCCAATACTCTCAGTTCCTTGATGTTGGAACATAGCACTTAATGAGACATGCCCTTGTCGCTCTAAACCTAACACTTTCTGCTAAGTTCAGTCCAAGGTGGCCTTACAATTCACACACAAACATTGGCTCGAAAGAAAGATGGGTTCAAGGTGAGGGAACTGATCCATGATGCGGATTCAGCTACTTGAGCTAAGGAAGGAGGGTGGTAAAAACAACGATTCTAGCTCAAGTATGTATATCGGTATCCACAAGCCTATTTAAGCAATGCATCAAAAGATATTTTCAATTCAAGTTCAGGGTTATCACTTAGTTAGAGTTGAGTGTAATTCAAACTTGCTTCTCAGATTCAAATCGTTTCAAGCTTTACAAGCACAGAATGAGTTTCACAAGCATATTTAGTTCAAGTTCTCAAGTGATTTGCTCTCTAGGAAAAAATCTATCATTGCTCCTTGCACTGATACAATACTACATGATGCAACTAGACTCGGTCTTAGAATGCGAGATGCAACTTGAATGATGCATTTTTTTTTTGTGAAATTTTTCAAGTTTATCATATACACTAAGCTAAATGAGACTCAAGAATGCAAAAGTCAAATAAGAACAAAGAAAACAAGATCAGAAAACACAAAGCTCCTCCCCCACACTTAAATAACACAGTCCCATGTGTTATAAAAGCATGTGAGAGAAGTAAAAAGATAAACTAAATGGATGCAATATGATATATACAAGATGCATATTTACAAGGTTTGAAGTCGATACCTCAGTCTGAGAGCTCTGATCCCAAGTAGTACGAGGGATTTGACGTTGAGCAGGAGGGTGTGGACTGACGTGGTGGGCTGCTCTCCGAGGGTTCAGGTAAGAAAGTCTTGGCAGGATCGATCCAGTCCTCTTTGCCTGGTGGAAACTCCGGGTTCCTCGCGTTTGAGCTTTCCCCAACCTCTTCTTGTGTAATCGGTGCGGTTGAGGTCGCCGAGTTCTTATCCGGTGAAGATGGTCTGGTGAGTTGCTTGACTTTCTTTTTCAGGTGCCTTACACAGTCCACCAACGCATGAATGGTCTTGTCTTGCCACTTACACCACTTTTAGAGGGTGTTCACTCACGAATACAGCTTCTTGGTGTGGTATTCAGGCTCACCCCACACATATGGATCAAAGTGATATCGGCCTGCTCCAATCCTTGATAACTAAGAGTTTTCACTCTTTGTAGAGGTTATCAATACCCCTGTCCTTGTAGTACAAGGGGTTATCAAACCAAACTTGTAGTGGAGACACTAATCTATGTTACTTGTGATCTTAAGTCAAGAGAGAATGATAAGGGTTTTAACTAAACTATTTAACAAGTAAATGAGCATGTAAATGAAACAAGAGATGAGATTTAAACTAAGTAAAGATGCAAATGACAAACAAATGGTTCGGATGATGATAATATATGATAAAGGCAGAAGCTTTAGACAGGATATTTGACTCGGGTGCTTCCAAGCTAAACTAATGGGTTAATGAATCATTTTATCAGCGATTTCATTTAACTATGAACTCA
>NW_006256756.1:16434596-16469185 GCF_000478725.1 Eutrema salsugineum | reverse complement strand
AATGTCATTTAAGAGAACAAACTATCACTCTCGCGATGAAAGACTCTTAAACCTTTAACCGAGTGGTTCAGACATTTCTACAAACACTTTTGATGCGAGATATGTCTCAGATCTGAACCTCAAGTGATGTGCTTGGATCCAGCTTAGAGATCTCGTCGGTTAAAGAATGAAACATGCAAGACTAGACACCTAAACCCATTAATCTATCTTGAAAGCACCCTAATCTACCTATCTAAAGCCGCTTAAACGACTACTCACTGATCATAACGAGCTCACTAAGTCTTTTGCAAGACGTGTAGCTAGTCATGATAAGGAGTTTGATGCTGGATGATAAAAGAAATAAAGAAAGAACAAGATTTTGATGCAAAAACGAGATATCGGATTAGATTAATCAAGTTTCACAAAAGAGGCAAGTTCTTAAAGCTACAAGATGATAAGAGATAAGATGATTAGGTTTTTGGTCCTAAAATGTATTTATAGCACAGGGAAAGTGTCGCGGGTCAGCCCGGAACAAACCGGGTACTGAGCCGCCTTCTTGGGTTGATGGGTGAGTGCCACGGTGTGTCAGAGAGTGAAGCCGAGGTCTTTATGTCGAGGAGTGCACGTGAGCCAAGATCCAAATGGAGATCTCGTGAAGAACACGTCAAGAACATGCATGAACCCTAGTCTTTGATCCATCTTCACGTGTGTGTTCTTGAGCCGTCTTGTTCTTGATTCTGGGTTTGTGACAAGGGACCTCGCCATAGAATGCCGCGGGGCTTGGTAGTCGAGGGGTTCGGGAGAACAGAGTCCGGCATGCACGCCGAGGCCATTACACCGAGGTGCACGTTCAACACTTAGTCGTTTCCAGCTTCATTTCTTACGTGTGCATGCCTTGATCCCAACATGCCGAGGCATCGGCACGAGGTCTAGTCCAAAATACTCCCAAGATATGAGCCTTGACTTGAGCAATGTCGAGGTAATGATGCCGAGGCCTGAGAAAATACTTAGCGCGTATCGCAACTCATTTAGGCTCGTATCGACCATATTACCTTCCGGAAGCAGTAACTTTCAACACACGACTCCAACTACTCTGAGACCAGTTCCATTGTCAAGATGACTCAATAAGCTCGAACTTTGGTGAAGAAACCGTCGTAGCTTGGGAAGTAGAAGGCTTCCTGGATTTCACATCTTTGCACCGCATTGGAATCACCGGAAAATAAGCTTTTGGACCGATGTGAACTCCGAATAGAGCGATTCCAACTGTTATCTCCAACTTTTGATGAAGACCGGGTAGGCTGGTTCGGACCGGAAAGGCTCCGTCCTTCGTGATCTTTGAAGTCCGCTGTTCAGTTCTCAAGTATGCGCAGTACTGGTGCACCTTCCGGAAGCCGTATCTTTCTCCTCACTGGTCCGAATTGGATAATTCCAACTGTTCCGGGATCTTTGCTTGATTATCTCCAACTTTGATGAAGACCCCGCCAACTAATTCGGACCGGAAGGTTCCCCGGATTGCTGATCTTTGAAACGTGCGGGGACAGGTTTTAGTCGAGAAAAGCTTCCCGTGGTAAGGAAAATGACCGAGGGCTATGTACCGCGGTAAGCTTTTTAGCCGTAAAATTCCTCTCGCCTCGGCCAAAAACTTAACCCGAGGTAATTTGCACCCGATACTCGACCTTGGCCGATTTTGGTCGATCGGTAAGGGTTTTGGTCGATAATGAGCGTTCGGTAAGCTTTTTGACCGAGGTTTCTGTCCAGCCGGTACGAGTTTTGGCCGAGAAATTCCTCCGAGCGGTTTTCACCATTTTTGACCCTTTTCTTCACCGTTTTCTTTTCTGCTCCTCTTCTTAAGCTCCAAATGGCTTCCAAAGCACCTAATAAAGACTTCAAAACATGCAAAACTCTTTGGGACCTAATGCAAGCCCTAAATCCTATTTTGATGACTAAAGACTCAATTTACATGGGAAAACACATGATGAGGACTCTAAAATGCAATCTAAATGATGTAAAATATAGACATATCAATCCTTCTCTCTGGGTGTCTTCTTCGATCTAAGTGTTCTTCGATCTAAGTGTTCCAAGTGTTCTTGTTTTTGATCGTTCTTGAAACCGGGCACCTCGGCATGCTCCACCACGAGGGTATCATGGCGAGGTCACTTGTTTTAACAAAGAACACTTGGTGCTTGGGGGTTTAAACGGGCTGGCCTTGGTGTAAACTGGTCGCGGCCTCGGATCGAGGTTTTTGACTGTTTTAAGTAAACATCGCTCCTCGGTATAATTATACCGAGGTGTTTACACCATGAGCCTCCCCCACACTTAGTCATTTCACCACTTCACTTCACATACACGGCCATGATTGAAATAAGTCGAGGAATTTAGCTGAGGTTCTCAATCTTTCACTCGGTAAAACGTGACCGCGGTATGAATATACCGAGGGTCGATACTGAGGCTATGAATACTCTCTGACTTAAATCATCAGGCGTGTCTTTTTCAAGCTTTTCTCTCAAGGCTCACTGTCTAACTCCTGAAACACTAAACAAACCCTTCAAAAAGCTTCAAATAAAAAGAAAAAGAAGATGAAAAACGGAATATATACAAGGATAAGCTTGGGGTGTCTCCCAAGAGCACTTTGTTTAACGTCCCTAAGTTTGACTTTTCATACCATTTCAGGCTGATTCCGGTTCAAGAAGAGGAACTGAGGTAGCTCCCTCTCTTGTTTCTGATGCCAAGTACTGCTTTACCCTCTGACCGTTTACCACAAAGCCTTGTCCATCTTTTCCTTTTAGAACCACGGCTCCATAGGGCCTTACTTCAAGAATTGTGAGTGGACCGGACCACCTAGACCTCAGCTTCCCAGGGAATAGCTTAAGTCTCGAGTTAAGCAATAGAACTTGGTCCCCTTCTTTGAACTCTCTCTTGTGTATCTTCTTGTCATGGAGCGCCTTGGTCCTTTCCTTATAGATTTTAGAGCTCTCAAAAGCGTCTAAACGGATCTCCTCAAGCTCATGAAGCTGTAAAACCCTCTTCTCTTGTGCAGTCTTAATGTCAAAGTTCAGAAGTTTCACTGCCCAAAGAGCTTTGTACTCCAACTCAACCGGTAAATGGCAGCTTTTCCCATAGAGCAAGTTAAACGGTGAGGTTCCAATGGGGGTCTTGTATGCGGTTCTGTAAGCCCACAAAGCATCATCAAGTTTCTTGCTCCAATCTTTCCTAGATGAGCTTACGGTTCTTTCCAAAATGGCCTTTATCTGCCGGTTAGAGACCTCCACTTGGCCGCTGGTTTGCGGATGATAAGGGGTGGCCACCTTGTGTTTTACTCCATGCTTCTTTAAAAGATTCTCAAGAGTTTTGTTGATGAAATGGCTTCCCCCATCACTGATAACTACTCTTGGAACTCAAAACCGTGGGAAAATGATGCTCTTGAAGAGTTTTACCACCACTTTTGAATCGTTGGTCGGAGATGCAATCGCTTCAACCCATTTACTCACATAGTCCACCGCAACGAGTATGTACTGATTCCCGTATGAGCTTACAAAGGGGCCCATGAAGTCAATACCCCAACAGTCGAAGACCTCTACTTCAAAGATTGGGTTTTGAGGCATTTCATTCCTCTTGGATATGTTACTGTGCCTTTGACAAGCTTCACACCTCGAGACTACATCTTGAGCGTCCTTGAACATAGTCGGCCACCTGAAACCGCTTTGTAAAACCTTGGCAACCGTCTTGAATGCACCTAGGTGACCACCATATGATTAACCGTGGCATTCTTGTAGCACCGGATGGATCTCTTCTTCGGCGAAGCATCGCCTATAGAGATGGTCCTTGTTAAGCACGTAAAGATATGGCTCATCCCAATGATATCTCATCACATCTCTAAAGAACTTCTTCCTCTGATAAGTGTCAAGATCTGGTGGCTCTAAACCGCAAGACAAGTAGTTCACTAAATCCGCGAACCATGGAAGGCTTCTTTCCTTGATCGTGTTGGCCTCCCCCACTTTTAAGTAAGACCTAACTAGCATGAGGGTCTCCTCCGGTAAAGCATCATCAATGGGGACCTGTTCTTCAATCCTCAGCCTAGAGAGGTGATCTGCGGCTCCGTTCTCAATGCCCTTCTTATCAAGTATCTCCATGTCAAATTCTTGGAGCAACAAAACCCATCTTAGAAGCCTCGGCTTAGCGTCCTTCTTGGACATTAGGTACCTCAAGGCCGCGTGATCTGTATACCTCAAGGCCAAGTTCACTAGATCCGCGAACCATGGAAGGCTTCTTTCCTTGATCGTGTTGGCCTCCTCCACTTCTAAGTAAGACCTGACTAGCATGAGGGTCTCCTCCGGTAAAGCATCATCAATGGGGACCTGTTCTTCAATCCTCAGCCTAGAGAGGTGATCTGCGGCTCCGTTCTCAATGCCCTTCTTATCTAGTATCTCCATGTCAAATTCTTGGAGCAACAAAACCCATCTTAGAAGCCTCGGCTTAGCGTCCTTCTTGGACATTAGATACCTCAAGGCCGCGTGATCTGTATAAACCGTGACCTTTGATCCCACAAGATAACTCCTGAATTTATCAAATGCATACACAATGGCAAGCATTTCCTTCTCGGTGGTGGCATACTTTTCTTGAGCCGAGTCCAAGGTGCGGCTTGCATAGTAGATCACATGGAGCTTCTTATCTTTCTTCTCCCCAAGACAGCTCCCACAGCATAATCAGATGCATCAGTCATCACTTCGAATGGTAGGGACCAATCAGGGGCTTGTACAATTGGTGCACTGATCAAAGCTTCCTTGATTCTCTAAAACGCTTCTTCGCATTCTTCATCAAAGATAAACTCCACTTCTTTGCACAATAGCCTAGTTAAGGGTCTAGCTATCTTGGAGAAATCTTTAATAAACTCCACTTCTTTGCACAATGTATAGAACCCAGCGTGGCCAAGGAAGCTTCTTATTCCTTTTACAGAATTCAGGGCTTGTAGGTTCACCATCACTTCGATCTTAGCCTTGTCCACTTCAATGCCTTTCTCTGATACCATGTGTCCCAAGACAATCCCTTCTTGGACCATAAAATGGCACTTCTCCCAGTTTAAGACAAGCCTATGCTCCTCACATCGCTTTAGAACCTGAGATAGATTAGCAAGACATTCGGAGAAAGAGGAGCCTTATACGGAGAAATCATCCATAAACATCTCAACTTTCTCTTCAATTAGATCAGAGAAAATGTGCATCATACATCTTTGAAAAGTGGCCGGTGCATTACACAAACCGAAAGGCATTCTCCTATAAGCATAAGTGCCATAAGGGCAAGTGAATGTCGTTTTCTCTTGATCTCGGGGGTCTATGGGTATTTGAAAGAACCCCGAGTACCCATCAAGAAAACAAAAATAAGGATGATTAGCTAACCGTTCAAGCATTTGATCAATGAATGGTAAAGGAAAATGATCTTTTCTTGATGCAGAATTCAATTTCCTATAGTCAATGCACATGCGATGGCTGGTTATATTTCTTTGGGCTATGAGTTCATCCTTATCATTTAACCACCGTGATCCCACCTTTCTTGGGCACAACGTGTACAGGGGATACCCACCGTGAGTCAGAGATTGGGTAGATTATCCCTGCCTCAAGGAGTTTTAGTATCTCCTTCTTAACCACCTTTTTAAGGTTCGGGTTAAGGCGATGTTGGTGCTCAATAGAGGACATAGCTTGGTCCTCTAGGTGGATCCTGTGGGTGCATATGTCTGGAGAGATCCCTCTAATATCAGCCAAAGAATATCCTATGGCTCTCCGGAACTTTCTTATTTCACTAAGCAATGCACGTTCTTCATGTTCAAGCAAGCTATCGTTTATGATCACAGGAAAGGTGGAGGCTTGAGCTCAAGAAAGCATACCTGAGCCCTGTTGGTAGAGGCTTGAGCTCAACAGGGGGTGCATCAGCCTCATTCCAATCGGCATCAAAGCTGCATTGGCTCGGAACAGCTTCCTCGGCCTTTTCCTTGTTCTCGCGTGGTTTACCATCGGCCTCGGCACAAGCTGTCACGGCCATGATATCCCGAGGTGTCTCCTCTATACCCTTGGACCCCTAGCTTTCTAAAATGTCGAGGCCGCTCATGTGGAGCTCCAAAAACCTCGCCTCAGCTCCAAGTTCCCTCGGTTGGTCCAAAAGACGCTTGTACACCTCGCTTTCCTCGTTCAAGTACCCGTGCTCGGTTTGTTCCCGTGTTAAGACAACTTGTAACGGGTCTTCTGCGTTTAACTCTTCAAGGAGCTCATCAGCTAGCTCCTCCATAACCTCCACATAGAAAACCTGACCTCCAATGGTCGGTTTCTTCATCATTTCCTTCACGTTGAACTTCATAGTCTCGGAACCGATGTTTAGTTCAATCATACCCCCTCTCACATCGATTATGGCTCCAGCAGTTGCCAAGAACGGTCGGCCCAAGATGATGGGGTCTAGTGGTTCCTAGTCCATTTCAAGAACTATGAAGTCCGTGGGGATTTCTATCTCACCGATTCTCAAAGGTAAATCCTCAAGCAACCCCACCGGTAGTCTAACCGATCTATCAGCTAATACAAGAGAGATCTTGGCCGGCTTGTAACTTTTGTATCCCAGTCTCTTGGCCACCGTGTAAGGCATCAAGCTCACAGAAGCTCCTAGATCCCATAAGCAGTTTGAGAACTTCAAATGACCTAAGGCACACGGTAAAGTAAAACTGCCCGGATCGGATAGCTTTCTTGGTATAGATCTTCATTGTATTATAGCTCTGCACTCATGGCTCAGTATTACCATACCCTGGAGCTCCTTTGTCTTGTTGAGGATCGCATCTTTTAGAAACTTTCCAAGCTGTGGTATAGCTAAGAAAGCGTCTATGATGGGTAAGGTAAGTTGCGTGTTCTCCAAGTGTTTCTCAAAGACCGCCTTGGCCTTGTCTAAGATTTTCTTTTTGAAACGCCCTGGGAATGGTATCTTGGGTTGGCAAGGTGGTGGTGGAACGTAGGGCTTTTCAAGCTCAATTGTCTTTTCCACCTCTTTCCCTTTGTCTTTAACCGGTTCCATCTTCAAAACTTCATCGTCATGCGCATCATTTGAGGCTGCCTCCCCCTCTAATTGCTCATTGGCCTCAATGAGCTTTGTCTTAGGCGTTGGAGCTTGTAATTCTTTACCACTCCTCAATGTGATGGCGTTCACATATTCCTTGGGGTTTGGCTCCGGCTTACCTGGTAAAGTCGGGCCTCTTGATGATGTAGAGGCTTGGTTTTGCTTAAGCTCTCTGATATCTTGCTGCATTGTTGCGTGCTGGCTCTCAACTCTCTTCTGACCCTGTAACAGTTGCTGTAGAATCCCACAGACATAGGTTCCCATCTGATACTTACCCGTTCCCTGAATCTGTTGCTGATTACCCATCAGCTGCGGATTGAACCCTGGTGGAAACTTGTGTTGCTGCGGTTGGCTGTTGAAGTTGTTACCCTGAGCCGCTTGATTCTGCTGAGTGTAGCCGTGCTGTTGCCCACTGAACTGTTGCTTGGGCTGGAAGTTATTCGGAAATGGAGCTTTTTGAGCATAGCTTTGTTGTTGTTGTTGAGCAGGGTATACCTGGTCTTGAGGGTTAGCTACATTTGGGTTTCTGTAAGAGAGGTTGGGGTTATTGGTGTAGTTGTTAAACCGCTGATACCTCTGCTGATTCCCTATGTAGTTCAGCTCCTCTTGAGTTAGACCATCTTCATTAACATTGTCAAAACTTGGCCCTTGCTCATCAAACTCGGCTACAAAGTATATTGGCTTTTGAGTCGCCATTAAAACCTTGTCAAGCTTTCTCTGAAGCTCTCTTATATCCTTCTTCATGCGCTGTTCATCACTAGATCCTTCTGAACGGTTTGCTCTATCAAAGTCTTCACCATACGTGTCATTGGACATGGCGAGGTTTTCCACTAGTTCCATTGCCGCATTGATCTCTTTCCCAAGAAAATTTCCATTTGAAGCTGTATCGAGTTGGTTTCTGATCTTGGGGAGTTCACCTTGGTATAAAGTACTCAAGAGGGATGCCTCTGAGAAGCCGTGGTGTGGGCATTGGGTTGTATAGCTTCGAAACCGTTCCCAAGCTTCACTAAAGCTCTCGTTGTTGTGCTGCGTGAAACTTGAGATCTGATTCCTGAGCTTAGCCATGCGTGATGTGGAAAAGAACTTTGATAGGAACGCCAGTTTACACTGCTCCCATGTTTGTATAGAACCCCTCCGGAGGTTCTTTTCCCACTGGTGAGCTTTATCACCGAGGCTGAATGGGAACAAGCGTAGCTTGAAGCTATCTTCTGAGACGCCATTGATCTTGGTTAAGTCGCAAACCCGATCAAACTGATCTAGATGCTCTAGAGGGTCTTCTCCGGCTAGATCGTGAAACTTTGTGTTCTGCACCATATTGAGCAAGGAAGCTTTAACTTCAAAGTTGTTATTTTGAACCGGTGGTGCTTGAATCCCGGCTCCATATTGGTGCGCATTAGCTCGGTCGTTCTCTCCAACAAAGACCAGAAGTTGTCTCTGAGCTGGTGGTGGTGGCGGATGAACATGATGGGCTTGTTGCTCATTTCTATTATCTTGTTGTTGGTTTTGCTGAGCAAGCCGTTCGTTTCTTTGAGCCTGTTGCTGATTAACGTAGGCTTGTTGTTCATTAACGTAGGCTTGTTGTTCATTTCTTCCTGCCTGCGCATGATTAGCCTGAGCCTGGTGCTCGGCTTCTTGAGCCTGGTTCTCGATCCTTTGCTGTTCTGCCATTCCAAGCCTTTCAAAGTGCCGTTCTCTCTCGCGAGCTCGCCTCTCAATCCTGTAGATGTTATTGTCGTATGGTAAAGGCGGTTCTGTGCTACGAGACCTGGTTTTCATGCACATGAAATCAAAACAAGAACTTGCAAAAGAGTCAGTAAAACAAAAGAAAGTAAAGTTGGCAACGGCGCCAATTGATAACTAAGAGTTTTCACTCTTTAAAAAGGTTATCAATACCCCTGTCCATGTAGTACAAGGGGTTATCAAACCAAACTTGTGATGGAGTCACTAATCTATGTTACTAGTAATCTTAAGTAAAGATGGAGTGATAAGAGTTTTAGCTAAACTAATTAACAAGTGAATGAGCATAAAAATGAAGCAAGGGATGAGATTTAAACAAAGTAGAGATGCAAATGACTAGGAAATGATTCGATGATGATAATATATGATAAAGGCAGAAGCTTTAGACAGGATACTTGACTCGGGTGCTTCCAAGCTAAACTAATGGGTTAATGAATCATTTTATCAAGCGATTTCATTTAACTTTGAACACAAGGCATGTTAATCTTCTCATGAAAGTATTAAACATCTCAACTGATCCTCTTTCATACCAAAATCCCTTTTGAGAAGCATGAATCAGTCAGCAATAAGATTCAGTTCAAAAATGTCATTTAAGAGAACAAACTATCACTCTCGCGATGAAAGACTCTTAAACCTTTAACCGAGTTGTTCAGACATTCCTACAAACACTTTTGATGCGAGGTATGTCTCAGATCTGAACCTCAAGTGACGTGCTTGGATCCAGCTTAGAGATCTCGTCGGTTAAAGAATGAAACATGCAAGACTAGACACCTAAACCCACTAATCTATCTTGAAAGCACCCTAATCTACCTATCTAAAGCCGCATAAACAACTACTCACTGATCATAACGAGCTCACAAAGTCCTTTGCAAGACGTGTAGCTGGTCATGATAAGGAGTTTAATGCTGGATGATAAAAGAAATAAAGAAAGAACAAGATTCTGATGCAAAAACGAGATATCGGATTAGATTAATCAAGTTTCACAAAAGAGGCAAGTTCTTAAAGCTAAAAGATGATAAGAGATAAGATGATTAGGTTTTTGGTCCTAAAATGTATTTATAGTAAAGGGAAAGTGTCGCGGGTCAGCTCGGAACAAACCGGGTACTGAGCCGCCTTCTTGGGTTGATGGGTGAGTGCCACGGTGTGTCGGAGAGTGAAGCCGAGGTCTTTATGTCGAGGAGTGCACGTGAGCCAAGATCCAAATGGAGATCTCGTGAAGAACACGTCAAGAACATGCATGAACCCTAGTCTTTGATCCATCTTCATGTGTGTGTTCTTGAGTCGTCTTGTTCTTGATTCTGGGGTTCTGACAAGGAACCCCGCCATAAAATGTCGCAGGGCTTGGTAGTCGAGGGGTTCGGGAGAACAGAGTCCGGCATGCACGCCCAGGCCATTACACCGAGGTGCACGTTCAACACTTAGTCATTTCTAGCTTCATTTCTTACGTGTGGATGCCTTGATCCCAACGTGCCGTGGCGTCAGCACGAGGTCTAGTCGAAAATACTCCCAAGATATGAGCCTTGACTTGAGCAATGTCGAGGTGATGATGCCGAGGCCTGAGAAAATACTTAGCGCGTATCGCGACTCATTTAGGCTCGTGTCGACCATCTCGCCTTCCGGAAGCAGTAACTTTCAACACACGACTCCAATTGCTCTGAGACCAGTTCCATAGTCAAGATGACTCAATAAGCCCGAACTTCGGTGAAGAAACCGTCGGAGATTGAGAAGTGGAAGGCTTCCTGGATTTCACATCTTTGCGCCGAATTGGAATCACCAGAAAATAAGCTCTTGGACCAATGTGAACTCCGGAGACCTTATCTTTCAAACCATTGCTCCGAATTGAGTGATTCGAAGCGTTCTGAGATGAGCTTTCACAGATCTCAAACTTTGATGAAGACCGGGCAAGCTAGTTCGGACCGGAAAGGCTCCGTCCGTCGTGATCTTTGAAATCCGCTGTTCGGTTCTCGAGTACGCGCAATACTGGTGCTTCTTCCGGAAGACGTATCTTTCTCCTCACTGGTCTGAATTGGATGATTCCAATTGTCCCGGGATCTTTGCTTGATTATCTCCAACTTTGATGAAGACCCCGCCAACTGATTCGGACCGGAAGGTTCCCCGGATTGCTGATCTTTGAAATGCCCGGGCAAGGACAGGTTTTAGCCGAGAAAAGCTTCCCGCGGTAAGGAAAATGACCGAGGGCGATGTACCGCGGCAAGCTTTTTAGCCGTAAAATTCCGTTTGCCTCGGCCAAAAACTTACCCCAGGGTAATTTGCACCCGATACTCGACCTTGGCCGATTTTGGTCAATCGGTAAGGATTTTGGCCGATAATGACCGTCCGGTAAACTTTTTGACCGAGGTTTCTGTCCAGCCGGTACGAGTTTTGGCCGAGAAATTCCTCCAAGCGGTTTTCAGCATTTTTGACCCTTTTCTTCACCGTTTCTTTTTCTGCTCCTCTTCTTAAGCTCCAAATGGCTTCCAAAGCACCTGATAAAGACTTCAAAACATGCAAAACTCTTTGGGACCTAATGCAAGCCCTAAATCCTATTTTGATGCCTAAAGACTCAATTTACATGGGAAAACACATGATGAGGACTCTAAAATGTAACCTAGATGATGTAAAATATAGACCTATCATAGACCGTGAAACTTGGTGTTCTGCACCATATTGAGCAGGGAAGCTTTAACTTCGAAGTTGTTGTTTTGCACAGGTGGTGCCTGAATCCCGGCTCTATATTGGTGCGCGTTTGTTCGGTCATTTTCTCCAACAAAGACCGGAGAAGGTTGTCTATGATCTGGTGGTGAAGGCGGAGGAACGTGGTGGGCTTGCTGCTCATTTCTGTTGGCTTGATGTTGATTCGGTTGAGCAAGCCGTTCATTTCTTTGAGCCTGTTGTTGGTTAACGTAGGCCTGTTGCTCGTTCCTCTCGGCCTGCGCTTGATTAGCCTGAGTCTGGTGCTCGGCGTCTTGAGCCTATTGCTTATTCCTTTGCTGTTCTGCCATTCCAAGCCGTTTACAGTGCCTTTCTCTCTCGCGTGCTCGCCTTTCGATTCGGTTGATGTTGTTGTCGTAAGGGAGAGGCGGTTCTGTGCTGCGAGACCTGGTTTTCATGCACCTGAAAGCAAAGCCAGAACTTGTTAAAGAGTTAGTAAAACAAAAGAAAGTAAAGTCTTGATCTCAAGAACAAATAAGAGACTAATGCTCCCATAAGTTGGCAACGGCGCCAGTTGATAACTAAGAGTTTATCAGGCTCTTTGTAGAGGTTATCAATCCCATGTCTTGTAGTACAAGGGGTTATCAAACCAAACTTGTGTATGAGGCACTAGTCTATGTTACTTGTAATCTTAAGTCAAGATGAACAAGTAAGAGTTTTTGGTAACTAATCTACTTAATAAACAAACAAGCATAAAAATGAAACGAGAGATGATATTTAAACTAGGTGAGGATGCAAATGACGATAAACAAACAAGCAAATGATCGGATGATGATGATATATGATAAAGGCAGAAGCATTAGACAGGATCAAAGACTCGGGTGCTTCCAAGCTAATTTGGCGAGTTAATGAATCAATATTATCAAGCGGTTTCATTTAACATGAACTCAAAATATGATAATCTTCTCATGAAAGTATTAAACATCTAAACTGATCCTCTTTCATACCAAAATCCCTTTTGAGAAGCATGAATCAGTCAGCTTTAAGATCAAGTTCAATAAGTTATTTAAGAAGGTCAAACTATCACTCTCGCGATGAAAGACTCTTAAAACTCTAACCGATTGGTTCAGACATTTCTACAAACACTTTTGATGCGAGATATGTCTCAGATCTGAACCATAAGTGATGTGCTTGGATCCAGCTTAGAGATCTCGTCGGTTAAAGAATGAAACATGCAAGACTAGACCCCTAAACTCGCTAATCTATCATGAAAGCACCCTAATCTACCTATCTAAAGCCTCTTAAATGGACTACTCACTGATCATAACGAGCTCACTAAGTCCTTTGCAAGACGTGTAGCTAGTCATGATAAGGAGTTTAATGCTGGTGAATAAAAGAAATGAACAAGAACAAGATTCTTACGTGAAAACGAGATATCGGATTAGATTAATCAAGTTTCACAAAAGAGGCAAGTTCTTAAAGCTAAAACAGGCAGGAAATAAGATAAGATAAAAGATGATTAGGTTTCTGGTCCTAAAATCTATTTATAATGAAGGGTAAGTGTCGCGGGTCAGCCCGGAACAAACCGGGTACTGAACGCTCTTCTTGGGTCGTCGGGTGAGCACAACGGTGTGTGAGAGAGTGAAGTCGATGTCTTGATGCCGAGGGGTGCAAGTTAGCAAAGATCAAGATGAAGATCTCATGAAGAACACGTCAAGAACATGCATAAACCCTAGTATTCAATCCATCTTCACGTGCATCCTCCGAGTCAACTTGTTCTTGAATCTGGGTTCGTGACAAGGGACCTCGGCATGTAATGCCGAGGGGCTTGGTAGTCGAGGGTGATAGACAAGACTTTATGGGTCTCAGGGCTATCAATCCCCTTTGTCAAAGTAGCATAAAAGAGGTTGTCAATCCAAGAATGTGGTGATAAACACTAAGCTATGTGATCAATTTCTCAATTCAAGTAAACAGGTGAGGTTTTGATTGATTAATAACAACTAAAAACTTAAACAAGATTAATGAAAGAAGTGATCAAACAAGAACTAAGCAAATGATAAGTGATGAGAATGTATGTATGATGATGAGAAAGGTCTTAGACATGATAGTGGATTAGGGTGCCTTCAGTGATAAACTAATGAGCTAATGAACCATATGATCAAGCAAACCATTCAACTTAAACATCATTAATTAAGTTAATCCTCTCATGAAGGTTTCAACTTCTATGCCAAAACAGTTTCTAACCAAATCATCATTAGTGAAACATGAATTAACAAGCATTAAGAATCAGTTTAATCTGTCATTTAAGCATATAAACAATCATTCCCATGATGAATAATACTTAAACCTCTAACAACCTTGGTTCAGGCATTTCATCAAACACTTTTGGTGCATGAAATGCCCAGAATCTACACCACATATGATTTGTATGGATCTAGCATTAAGAACAGGTTGTAGAGAATGGAATATGCATGATCTAACCCCTAAGCTCACTAATCTACCACTTAAGCACCCTAATCTACATATCTAAGACCTTAATATGGAGATTACTCACTAATCATGATCAACACACTATATCCTTTGCAAGATGTGTTGTTAATCATGATTATAAGTGTGTAAATGAAGAGATAGATGATAGATTCAGAAGAAAACAGCTTTAAACACCAAGATCTCTCAAACTCTCTTGATTAAACACTTAAAAATCGATATTTCTCTTCTTAAGTGGAGTCTTTTCACAAAATAGGCAAGAGACAAAGGGAATAAAGCTTGAGTCTTGGGGAAAAAACCCTAAAAACTATTTATAGTCTTTAAAAACGAACCAGGTCAGCCCGGGACAAACCGGGTCCTGACCCGGCTTTAATGGATAAAGTGGCGAATGTGCGAGTTGGTCAAGAGTCTCCCAGGTCGCATGCCCAAGTCGCACAGGTGAAGAAACTGTATTGTGAGACTTAAATCTCTTGGTCTTAGCCGCACGCCCATCTAGATGTGTTTTGCGAGTCTTTGTGCGGCTCAATCCTCTTCTTCTTCAACTCGCATGACTAAGGCAAAATCTGGGGAAGGTGTGTGTGCGACTTCGTCATCCCTTAGTCCCAAGCCGCAAGCCCAAGTCGCACAACCAGAGGAAGAAGCTTGGACGAGGTAAAACTCTTGTAAACTCAGCCGCATTACCTTCTCGGAGTGATTTGCGAATCCGTCTGCGGCCTGGTCTCCACTACTCTTCAACTTGCACGACCATGTAGCAGGGGTCTTCAGGGATGTGTGCGGCTTGATCTCCAGTACTCCCAGGTCGCAGGCTCAAGTCGGTGTAGATTGCGAGTCTTCGTGCGGTTTAGTTTCAAGCGCGGCCAACTCGCATGCCTAAGTCGCACGGTTGTGGACTTAGCATTTTTCTTGCTCGGAAGCCTCAGACCTTATCCAGTGATACCTTACTCGCACTTCTCAACTCGCAGCTCAACCTCGAGGCATTCATCTTCAGGCGTTGCAAGTTAACCAAGTCGCAAGACAATCTCGCAGCATTGAGGGCTCTTCGGACCTCTTCACATTCAGTAGAGAGTAACTGCCAGGATACTGGTCCAAACGGTGTAATTCTAGTTTCAGTGCACAGAATACTCATACATCTTCAACTTTGATGAAGGGCTTGAGCTCAGGCGACGTCGGTAAAGGCTCCGTTCCGCCAGTTCTTTGACGCGCGTTGCTTTGGTCTTTTATCAGCTCCGAGACATGCACTGTGTCCGATCGCCGTAACATTCAGCTCACAGCTCCAAATGAGACGATCTCAAGTGTTATGGAAACTAGACTCGAGCCTCTTGATTCTTGATGAAGACTCTGAAAGGTGAATCGCATTGCAAATCCTTCGTCCCACGCGATCAAAGTGAGGGTTTTGGCTGCGCCAAACCATCTGTCCGAGTTGTTGCACACATGTGAGGGTTCCTCCACGATCCCAGCTCCAAGTTGCTCCCAAAAGTCTCCAAATGACCTGAGAACACTCCTAAAATGCAGGACACTCTAGGACCTAATGCAAATCCTAAACAAAGCTAGAATCTAAGACAAACTCTAACAAAACTAGCTCAATGTATGCATGAGACTCAATCTGGACAAAAATGCAATCCTAAACATGACAAATTATGAATATATCAACTCCCCCACACTTTTCCTTTGCTTGTCCTCAAGCAAAAAGAGCAAATGAGAGAAATAGGTTGTATGCATTGGGAGTTCATATTCCTTAATGAGAGAGTGTATCACTAAAAGAGTTCAAGGCTCACTGTCCTAGTTGCTAATTCTAAGATGCATTGCAAACAAGATTACTCACAAAATTTTTAGCCATACTTATCAATGAATGAATCAAGCTCAAGATTAAGTTTTTCACAAACAGCCTTAGTTCCTGATAACACTGTATTTTGACCACTTTTATGGATCGTTTTGAAATACTTTTTCTATGTTTTTAATTGCTTTTAAGTACTTTTATCACGTTTTTCTAGTATTTGTAGTTCCAAGACTCTTTTCAGGTAACTTAGGGAAAAGCTTAACAAAATGGACAGAAAACCTGATTTCAGCTCAGAGTCAAACCGTCAGAAGTTCACCCCTGATTGAAGGCCTTCTCACCGTCTGATCCAGCTCAAATTTGGAGACCTTAAAGATGGAAGTATCAGCTTTCCAGTGCACTTTACAGCTTGGCAATCCAACGGTTCAGTCAAAAGATACGCGAAGAGCAAGATGTCCCGTAAACCAGCTGGCCAACACTTCCACCCGCGGCCAACAAGCATTTTCCCGCGGTCAGGAGCATCCCGACCGCGGCAAACCACCCATTCCCCGCGGTCAGAGCACTCCCGACCGCGG
Organism: Eutrema salsugineum; assembly: GCF_000478725.1. Lineage (NCBI taxonomy): Eukaryota > Viridiplantae > Streptophyta > Magnoliopsida > Brassicales > Brassicaceae > Eutrema > Eutrema salsugineum. Next base: position 16,452,895 of record NW_006256756.1, on the reverse strand, counting down.
CCATCAAACTCCAAGCCCAAAAAGCCCATTTCTGAAGCCCACATTTGGAGAAACCCTAAGTGACGTCCAGAGAGGTCTTGAGCACTATAAATACATGTCTTAGGAGCCCTAGATATCGTGTAACCTAGAACCTAATACCATCTATCATTACTTCATACTTTTATTGTTTTTGCTTTAGATTTTAGGGAGAGAGAGATTTGTTCTCTTGAACCCTTGTTCTTTCTTTTTCAATTTCGATTTCTATTCTACATCTTAATACTATGTCTTTGATTTTGTTCATTATGTCTGAGTAGTTTTATTGTTGGGATTAAGGGATTTTCGATGGGGATTTATATGTTCGATGAGGATTCGATGAGCTTTTGAGCCGAACCTTAGAACTTTTTCTTCTGAATTCGTTTTTACTGCATGAGAGTAGCGTCATGAACTACAATCTGATCCAGATGCTTGGTGACACGAAAGTGTTCATCAGGTATCAGATCTAGTTTGGGAGAGCAAAACAAACATAGGAGTGGAAACCTACCTATGGGCGATTTGTGAATTAGGACGAGTCTTAAACATAATGCATCTCTTCTCTTCCAGGGCCAGAGTGGAAACCTACTGGTCATGGTTGAGAGAGATAGTTGTCTATGATCACGACAGTGGTGTATTCATACGTCCGTGACTCCAGTTCAAAAAGTTTAAGCTAAGATCTTACAAAATTTCCTCTCAAGCAATGTTTTGAATCGTTCGTACCCCTGAGAAAACTTCCCTGAACCCCAATGCTTTCTTTTCCATTGATTTACACCGATTTTCTTTAAAGCTTTAGTTCAATATTGTCTTTCCTTTTTAGTTCATTTTCATTTAAGCATTAGAATATCCGTTTTTATTATTTTTAGTTATTTCCGTTAAGTTTAGTTATTACGTCATTTAATTTCCGTATTCTCTTTTAATATTTTGTTTTTAGATTTTAAACACACTACCAAACCCCTACAAAACCGTTTTTGTTCTAGACTTCCTTACTTTAACTTATTTCAAAGGCTTTTTGCAGGAAAAGATCCTCCTTCCCTGTGGATTCGATCCCTAAGTACTACATTCGATCAGTTGTGTACTTGCGGCTATTGATTTCAATTAGGGTAAAACTTGACAACCCTCACGACAGCACACATCAGTTCCAACCTTTTGACATTCATTAAAGCTCATGTGAATCATGCTTATGCAAATCATGTGAACTCACTTGTCTTGGGACAGGGTCATGAGACAAAGATGATCTCATTTAATGTTTTGGCTTCCATTCAGCTCAACGGATCACTCAAGAAGGAATAAACTTTAACAGAATGCTAAGGGTAAAAGGCATCTGGTGCATACAAGAGCAGCATCCCATCTACCCAATGCGCCAAATTGGTCTTTCACCTTAACTCTACTCCCATGAAGATTACATCCTAGCTACTCCTCTCTCAAGACATTCATTGCCTTATCAACCCTCTCCTCACTTCACTCTCATTCTTCTTCTCACCAGGGGCTTCATCTTTTCAACTTTAAACTCAGGTTTTGGGGTCTGAATATTCCACTTAGCTCTTTCTCATATAACATTTTCTAGCCTCTTTTCTTTTCCTTTCCAACACTTGAGCCTTTTTGGCTTCTTTTCTTTTCTTTTCACTTAGAGGCTAGACTTTCTTTTTTTCAAAACACAAGAGCTTTTCTTTCTTTACACAGCAGACCCCAAACCTCTTTCTTTTCTTTTCCAACCCCTGGTTTTCATCTCAAACTTCCTCTTTTCCACTCAGTGTATCTCAAGAACTCTTCCTAGCCTACTCTAGACTCATGATGCTGAGCTAGATCTACATGAGACCCTACTCTTGTCGCCCTAAACCCAACACTTTCTGTCAAGTTTATTCAGAAAAAGGCCTCACATCTCTCACTATAGTATTTCAGGCTTGAAGGAAGGTTTGGTTAAAGGCAGGGAACTGTCTCAAAGTGAGAGAACAGCTATTTGAGCTAGCAAAGAGTGGTAAAAGGGATAAGAGAGCTCAAATATTTTAAGGGTACCCATGAGTTCACAATGACATGCACAAGCAATGATAATTAGATTGTCAAATTAAGGTTCTCACTTAGATAAGGCTGGACTAATCAAAGCTTGATTCACTTAACAAGTTCAAAGCATGGATCAGTCTTGATTTCATTCTTGTTTACATGCAGCAAAGAACTAGAAACTAGGGCAGTGAACCGAATTCTTAAAGCGATATTCTCTCAAGGAAAAACCTATCATTACTCCCTTGCATTGATGCAGCCTACATGAATATGCAACTAGACTCAATCCTAAAAATGAGAATGCAACTACATGATCATTTTTTTGTGAAAATTTTTCAGATTTTTCAATTTTTTTGGTTTTTTATATGCACTTAGATGAAACTACATGAATGCATGCAAGAATGTGACTCAAGACTCAAAGTATAAAATAAGAACAGAGAAAAAATGATTAGTAAAAGATGAAACTCCTCCCCCACACTTAAATAACACAATCCCTTGTGTTATAAAAGCATGAGAAAGGAGTTAAAGCAAAGCAAACAAGTAAAATGAAAAAGAGAGAAGAAAATCTACATGCATATGTACAAGGTGTGGAGTGTTACCTAAGAGCTGTGGAAGTCTGACCCCAATGAGTAAGAGGGGTTTGAAGTGTGACCGGATGGTGTCTCCCAGGAGTGATGGCTTGCCTCATCAGAACCATCGTCAAGATCCACCCATGTTGTGCCATATGTGACCAGGGCCGTGCAGTTCATGGAACTCTCTCCAACTTCCTCTCTGTTCCTTGGTGAAACCGGTGTTGGAGATCCACCTTTGCAAGTGTTTTCAAGCTTCTTGATCCTCTTCTTCATCTCCTTGATGCACTTTGCCATCTTTTGGATGGTTTTGTCTTGGTACTTGCACCATTGTTGGAGAACACCAATCTTTTGTTGAGCTCTAAACCTTGAAGTGCCTGGCTCTTCCCAGTTGTAATCATCAAAGTGATATCTGTTTCCACCAAAACGTTTTTGAGGTGGAGGCAGATCAGCATCTTGAGCACCAGCAGCACTTGTGGTAGCATCTTCAGCGGTTGCCTTATTTTCCTTGGAGGCTTTTTCTCTGCAAGCTTTCTTGTACTTGAGGATTGGTGGATCAGTTTGGACATTGTACAGCTCTTCCTTCAGCAAGAAGAAGTGAATGTTCCTCTTTACTTGGACTGGGGTGATGGAGGGATTGGGCAGGAGAGTTTGGACTGGCTCATTAATTAAAGACTTGAAGTTGTAGACCAGCTTGGCACCAACTCTTCCCTGAAGGAAACCGATCTTACACAAATGGGCTTCATTAATCAGATCAAACCTTGCCTTGTTCTCCTTGAATCTGTACCCCTTGGCCTTCAAGATCTTTGTTACAACCCATCCATGGGTCAGCTTTGCATCCTGCTTTGTTGAACCCCAATTGCACTTTTTGTAGAACATCAAAGACCTTGCTAAGTGAGAGGCAAGGCAAGGTGTGTAAGCATATCCTTCATAGGGCTCCTCATTTTCATGAGTTGGCATCAACTGTTTCAGCCCCACACCAAGGAGCATCAGATCACCTTTGTGAACTCTTCCAACATCAATTTTGAAGTAGAAGCTGTGAGAGAGAATCTTGTGTACATATCTCAGCACTGCATTCCTTATCCAAGAGGACTTAGCTGCTCCAGCTGTGTACTTCCCAGAAGCAATTGATCTCCATAGAGCCTAAACATTTTCTTTTCTGAGATTGACCTGGTTGGAGAGAGGAACATTTCTAGGTGTAGAAAACCCAAAAATCTCATTCAATTCCTTGAATGACACTGTATAGTCCTTTCCTTTCACAGTAAACTCCATGTGTCCAAGTCCATCCCCTTGAAGAATTCTTGAATCCCTTGGGTAGTATATAAAAGCTTCAAAAGAAGCAAAGAACTCTTGAGACTCCTCTTCATATGCGATCTCTCTCATCTCCAAAAGTGACTCAATGCCCATGTTCCCAAGCAAAGCTTTGACATCTTCATAGATGCCAATCTTCTTCAGAAAGTCCACATCAGGTAACCTCCCTTGCTTGATCTCCATCTGTTGAAACTTAGCCAGATAATCAGGTGTTTCTGGTTCAGTTTTCTTGATCCTCTTTGAACCCTCTTCAATGGTGCCTTGGGAACCACCAGCCGAGCTGCTTGAGCCACTCTCAGTCTGTTTATCATCAGATACCACAGCCAACTGTTTCCCTTTCTTCTTGGAACCAGAAGCAACCACCATTGCTTTCTCCTCATGCCTTGTCCTTTTTGGCGCTTGATCACCTTTCCCTTGCTTTGTGACTTTCTTGGTGACTTGGCCTTTTCCTTTTTGCTGTGAAGACCCTGAGACCAAACCCTTGTCCTTGGATGCAGTGCCCTTCTTCTTGGCTAGAGAGTTGGTTCTTTCTGTCATCTGCCAAGAAATTTCTCAAAACAAGATTAGCAGAAGATCAAAGTTCACAAAACTCTCCAAAATTTTGAAAGAATTTGTTGCAAGAATCGATTTTAAAAGCACATGAACAAGTTTCTCAAGCCAAGCATCAATCCAATAAGTTCATAGCAATGCAAAAACAAGAGTGCAAAGCAAGGACTCAGCAAGAAACAAGTTCATTTTTTTCCAAGGAAAAAAAAATCGAATTTTAATGAATTAACTTGCAACAATTTTCAAAACTCAAGAACAATGAATCACCAGCAAAGTGCTCTGTTTTCCATGACTATCTAGCACCCTAGCATTTATAAAAATATTCCAAGGTCTAAAACAACCTATCAAAATCGATTCCACACCTTGAAATTCAAAAATCACCATTGAAGAACATGGAAAAATATGAATTTTAACAGAGTGAATACCTTGGGATTATGATGCAACGAGTTCAAAATACAACAGGATGATATTTACAAATCAAAAACGAGCTCAGAGCACTTTGAATCAACGAATTTGGTGGAGAAATGAGAGAGTTATGATGAAAACAATGGAGAGAAATGAGAGAAAAGGAGCAAACTCGTGGTTTTGGTGAGGAAGAGAGAGTGTGGGACAAGGTCAAGCCTTTGGACTGGTGGTCAATAGATCTATTTTGACCAGTCAAGGCTTTGACCTGTCCTTTTCTCGTTGACCGGCCTCCTTTCTCTCCTTGTGCGACCTGGAACCGCTATTACCGAGCCGCACGACCAATTCGGTGTTAGATGGATTTTTGTGCGACTTGGCCCTTCTCCTTTCTGTCCCGCATGCCCAAGCCGCAGTAAGAACTTCTTTTGCACGGCTCAGTCCTTTCCTTGATGCTGCTACCTGGCCATTCTTGGAGCTTGCCCGAACACCCATGCCGGTGTAAATTGCGAATTCTCATGCGGCATGGTCTTTTGTGCGTCCAAGTCGCATGACTAGGTCGCACGATCGGCCACCTAGACATTTCCATGCTCCTCCTCAATATGCGGCCTGCTTCCTCTGAACCCACTCGCACGCCCAGGTCGGTGCATTTTTCGAACCTTCCTGCGACCTGGGCTTTCCTGATTCAAACCGCATGACTTTGTCGCAGGATCTTTCACTTAGTCGCCTCTGGATCCCTCTTTTTTTTTTATGCGGCCTGGGCTCTTGGACACCAGCTAGCAGGACCAAATCGGTGTGATTTGCAAGTGGAAGTGCGGTTTGGGCTTCCCTTGATCCAGGCCGCACGACCAACTCGCATGATCTTACACTTAGTCGTCTCGGCCTTGCTTCCCTTTGTGCGGCCTGGGTTCTTGAGTATCACCTAGCATGACCAAGCCGGTGTTATTTGCGAGTTCTGCTGCGGCTTGGCTTCCTCTTATCTGACCCGCAGCATCAGGTTGCAGGATCTGTACACTTAGACGCCACGGCCTTCTTCATTTTGTGCGGCTTGTTTAAACCGCATGCCCAGGCCGGTGCAGTTTGCGAATGTCCGTGCGACCTGGGCTTTCTTGCATCTGACCCGCACTACCAACTCACACGATCTGGTCCTTAGGCACCTCGGCTCCTTTTCCTTCTGTGCGACTTGGTCTCTTCGTAAGTCAGGCTGCATGACCAAGTAGGTGTAATTTACGAACCTTCCTGCGTAATTTACGAACCTTCCTGTGGCTTGGTCCTCTCTTTAGCTGAGCCGTACACCTACTTTGCAGGATTCTACACTTGGTCATCTCAGGCTTTTTCTCCTGGTGTGCGCCTTGGTCCGTCTTGGTTCTTCTCGCACGCCCAGGCCGGTGTGAATTGCGAGTCTTCATGCGGCCTGCTCTGTATGTGCTGAGCCGCATTCCCAGGTAGCACTCAGGCGTCCTCCAAGTTTTCAGGCCTTAAACACCTCTCTCAGCCTTCTCACATGCTCCAGTCCATTTATTACTGAGCCATGGCCTCCAAAAATCACCTAGAACCTGAGACCAACTCACAAAACCCATCAAAAAGTTCTAAAATATAAAAGAAAAGAAGCAAAGAAAAGATTAAAAGCATATTTACAAAGGATAAGCTTGGGGTGTCTCCCAAGAGCACTTTGTTTAAAGTCTCTAAGTTTGACTTTGGAAACCTGTTTAATAGGCTGGTGGTGGATCAAGAAGGGGAACTGATGTAGCTTCCTCCTTCCCTTGTGAAACTAGGTAGTGCTTGATCCTTTGGCCATTTACCACAAACTCTTGACCATTCTTTCCTTCTAAGACAACAGCTCCATATGGCCTGACTTCAAGAACCTTAAAGGGACCAGACCATCTAGACTTAAGTTTCCCAGGAAACAACTTAAGTCTAGAGTTGAACAGCAACACCAGATCACCATCCTTGAACTCCCTTTTCAGAATCCTTTGATCATGCAGAGCTTTGGTCTTCTCCTTATAGATCTTTGAGCTCTCAAAAGCCCCAAGCCTTATCTCTTCAAGTTCATGGAGTTGAATGACCCTTTTCTCTTGAGCTGTCTTGATATCAAAGTTCAGCAACTTCACAGCCCACAAGGCCTTGTACTCCAACTCAACAGGAAGGTAGCAGCTCTTCCCATATAGCAGATTGAAAGGTGATGTCCCAATAGGAGTTTTAAAGGCAGTCCTATAAGCCCACAATGAATCATCTAGCCTTTTGCTCCAATCTTTTCTGCTTGAGCTAACAGTCCTCTCAAGAATGGCCTTGATCTGTCTATTAGATATTTCAACCTGGCCACTAGTTTGAGGATGATAAGGAGTAGCTACCTTGTGTTTCACTCCACGCTTTCTCAGCAAACCCTCCAAAGTCTTGTTCACAAAATGAGATCCTCCATCAGAGATGACAACCCTGGGTACTCCAAATCTTGGGAAGATAATGCTCTTGAACAGCTTCACTACAACCTTGGAATCATTGGTAGGGGAAGCAATGGCCTCAACCCATTTGGACACATAGTCCACAGCAACAAGTATATCCTGATTCCCATAGGATGAAATGAAGGGCCCCATAAAGTCAATTCCCCAACAATCAAAGATCTCAACTTCTAGAATTGGGTTTTGAGGCATCTCACTCCTCTTTGAAATGTTTCCATGCCTCTGACAGGCATCACATGCTGAAACAACGAACTGAGCATCTTTGAACATTGTGGGCCACCAAAACCCACTCTGAAGAACCTTTGCCACAGTCTTGAATGCTCCCATGTGACCCCCAAAAGCTGAACCATGACACTCTTGCAACACAGGTTGCATCTCCTCCTCAGAAAGACACCTTCTATACAGCTGATCTTTGTTCAGGACATACAGGTAGGGCTCATCCCAATGTTATCTTTGGACATCTCTGAAGAACTTCTTTCTGTGGTAAGCATCTAGTTCAGGTGGTTCCATTCCACAAGCAAGAAAGGTCACAATATCAACAAACCAGGGCATTCTTTTCTCTTGGATGCTATCCACTTCTTCAAACTCCAAATAAGAGTGGAGCACCATCAATGATTCCTCAGGAAGACTGTCATTAAGAGGGACTTCAGAGTCTATTCTCAACCTAGAGAGATGGTCTGCAGCTCCATTCTCTATACCCTTCTTGTCTTGTACTTCCATATCAAACTCCTGAAGTAGAAGAACCCATCTTAACAGTCTAGGCTTGGCATCTTTCTTTGTCATCAGATACCTGAGGGCTGCATGATCAGTATATACAATGACTTTTGATCCCACCAGGTAGCTTCTGAATTTATCAAAGGCAAAGACTATTGCCAGCATTTCCTTCTCTGTGGTAGCATACTTCTCTTGGGCAGAGTCAGATAACATGAAGCTTCTTATCCTTCCTCTGTCCAAGTACAGCCCCAACTGCAAAATCAGATGCATCTGTCATAACCTCAAAAGGAAGGGACCAGTCTGGGGCTTGGACAATTGGTGCACTGACTAATGCATCCTTGATCATCTTGAAGGCCTCTTCACACTCAGTATCAAAGATGAAATCAACTTCTTTACACAACAGCCTTTTCAAGGGTCTGGCTATTCTTGAGAAATCTTTGATGAATCTTCTGTAAAACCCTGCATGCCCAAGGAAACTCCTTATCCCTTTGACTGAAGTGGGAGTTTGCAGATTCACCATCACTTCCACCTTTGCTCTGTCAACCTCTATGCCCTTCTCAGATATCTTATGCCCAAGTACAATTCCTTCCTGCACCATGAAGTGGCATTTCTCCCAATTCAACACCAAGTTATGCTGCTCACATCTCTCCAAGACCTGTGACAAATTAGAGAGACAATCCGAGAAGGAGGAGCCATAGACACTAAAATCATCCATGAACACCTCCACCTTCTCTTCAATGATGTCAGAGAATAAATGCATCATGCAACGTTGAAATGTGGCAGGGCCATTACAGAGACCAAAAGGCATGCGCCTGTATGCAAATGTGCCATAAGGGCATGTAAATATTGTTTTCTCTTGGTCTCTTGGATCTATGGGGATTTGAAAGAATCCAGAGTACCCATCGAGAAAACAAAAGAAGGGATGGTTTGGAAGCCTCTATAACATCTGATCAATGAAAGGCAAAGGAAAATGATCCTTTCTAGAGGCTGCATTGAGCTTTCTATAGTCTATACACATTTTGTGTCCTGTTATAGTCCTAGTAGCTATCATCTCATCCTTCTCGTTTTTAACCACTGTGATCCCACCCTTCTTGGGCACAACATGAACAGGAGATACCCATCTTGAGTCAGAGATTTGGTAAATTATCCCTGCCTCAAGAAGCTTGAGTATCTCCTTCTTAACCACCTCCTTGAGGTTTGGGTTAAGATGTCGTTGATGCTCAATAGAGGACATAGATTGGTCCTCTAGGTGTATCCTGTGGGTGCATATGTCAGGAGAGATCCCTCTAATATCTGCCAAAGAGTATCCTATGGCTCTCCTGAACTTTCTTATCTCACTAAGCAATGCACTCTCTTGATGCTCTAATAAGCTATCATTGATGATCACTGGATATGTGGAGTTTAAGCCCAAGAAAGCATACCTGAGCCCTGTTGGTAAAGGCTTGAGCTCAACAGGGGGTGCATCAGCTTCATTCGAATCCTTATCCAAGCTGCATTGGCTAATGTCTGATCCTTTGATAGCCAAAACCTCAGAGCCACTTTGTTCCAGTTCCAAAAACCTTGTCTCAGGACCAAGTTCTCTAGCATTGTCCAAATACATCTTGTACCCTTCACTTTCTTCTGCTAAGAGCCCATTGTCTCCTTTTTCTTGAGTTAGAGTAGCTTGAAGAGGTTCCTCAGTATTAAGTTCCTCAAGCAACTCATCAGCCAACTGATCCATTGTCTCCACATAGAAGCATTGACCTTCAATGGTGGGTTTCTTCATCATCTCATTCACATCAAACTTGAGCTTCTCAGACCCAAGTTGAAGCTCTATTATCCCACCTCTCACGTCAATAATAGCTCCTGCTGTGGCCAGGAATGGCCTGCCTAAGATAAGAGGATCAACTGGTTCCTCATCCATTTCCAGCACAACAAAATCAGTTGGAACCTCAAAACCACCTATCTTGACAGGTAGATCTTCCAACATTCCAACAGGTAGTCTAACTGATCTGTCTGCAAGGATAAGAGAGATCCTTCAGGTTTGAAGACTCTAAATCCCAGTTTCTTAGCTATGGAGAATGGCATCAAGCTGACAGAAGCTCCTAGATCACAAAGACATCCAGAAAATAGCAGAGGTCCAATGGCAGAAGGGAGTGTGAAACTCCCTGGATCAGTCAACTTTCTTTGGTATGGACTTCTTCTGAATGATAGCACTGCATTCATGACTTAGTACCACCATGCCTTGAAGTTCTTTAGTCTTGTTCAGAATGGCATCCTTCAAAAACTTACCCATCTTTGGCATCATTAGAAATGCATCAATGAGAGGCATAGTGAGTGGTGTCTCATTGAGTGCCTTCTCAAATACAGCTCTTGCCTTGTCTACAAGTTGCTTCTTAAATCTCCCTGGAAATGGGAGCTTGGGTTGGTATGGAGGTGGTGGCACATATATCTTTTCTGGTTCAGGTTCCTTGGCTACCTCTTTACCCTTTTCTTTCCTTGATTTCTCAGCAACTTGATCATCTTTTAAGACTGCCTCCCCCTTAGTTTGATCATTGTCTTCAATGATCACATTGTTGTTCTCAATACCAGGTAACTCCTTTCCACTCCTCAGTGTAATGGCTTTAGCATATTCCTTGGGGTTGGGTTCAGGTTTTCTAGGTAGGTGGCCTTGGTTCCTTGAGCTTGAGGCCTGGTTTTGCTTCAATTCCTTGATTTCCTGCTGCATGGCTGCATTTTGGCTTGCAAATATCTGTTGACCCTGAAGCAGTTGTTGTAGAATCCCAACCATGTCTGACCCCATCTGTGGCTGCTGCTGAACCGGTGGTGGCTGAAACTGGTGTTGAACCGGCGCTTGCTGCTGGAACTGTGGTGGACCAAACCCTGGTGGTGCCTTTTTCTGCTGTGAACTGAAACCAGTACCCTGAAATGATTGATGTTGCTGACCAAAAGCCTGATTCTGAGCAAACTGATTCTTGGGTTGGAATGACCCTTGAAAGTTGTTCTTGGGAACAAAGTTCTTTGGAGCTTGAGAATTGGGATAGACCTGGTCTTGTGGGTTAGCTACATTGGGATTCCTGTAAGACAGGTTCTGATTGGCATTGCCATACTGATGTCTCTGGAACCTCTGTTTCCCAATGTAGTTAAGCTCCTCTTGGGTTAGACCTTCTTCACTTATGTTATCAAAGATTTGAGAAGGTTCCTCATACTCTCCTACAAAGTGCATTGGCTTTTGAGTGGTGAATTTCAACTTGTCCAATTCACTTCTCAACTCCTTAACTTCTCTAGTGAGCCTCTGTTCTGAACTTGAACCTTCAGGTCTATTTGATCTGTCATAGTCTTCACCATAAGTGTCATTGCTCATTGCTGAGTTCTCCACTAGCTCTAAAGCAGCATGTATCTCCTTTCCCAGAAAGTTTCCATTGGAGGCAGTATCCAGATGGTTTCTAATCTTGGGAAGAACTCCTCTATAAAGTGTGCTGAGAAGAGAAGCCTCACTAAACCCATGGTGTGGGCATTGGTTTGTGTAGCTCCTGAATCTCTCATATGCTTCACCAAAACTCTCATTGCTATGCTGAGTGAAGATAGAGATTTGATTCCTTAGTTTAGCAGTTCTGGAGGTGGAGAAGAACTTAGATAGGAAGGCTTGCTTGCATTGTTCCCAGGTTTAAATGGAGCCTCTTGGAAGATTCTTCTCCCATTGGTGAGCTTTGTCACCAAGACCGAAGGGGAATAATCTTAGCTTGAAACTGTCCTCAGAAACTCCATTTATCTTTGTCAGGTCACACACTTTATAAAATTGATCCAAGTGTTCCAAGGGATCTTCCATTGCTAGTCCATGGAACTTTGAGTTCTGGACCATATTCAACAAGGATGCCTTCACTTCAGAGTTGTTGTTTTGCACAGGTGGTGCCTGAATTCCAGCTCCATACTGATGAGCATTGGCCCTCTCATTCTCTCCAACATAGACCTGTGGCTGCTCATATCTCCTTTGCTGGTGTTGGAAGGGCTGATGTTGGTGGTGCACCTGTTGTCTTTGTTGTACATTGGCCTGATGCCTCTGCTAATGAGCTGGAGCTTGGGTGGACATAAGCTTGCTGTTGATGCACCTGTTCCTGATGAACATTACCCTGATGTAACCCTTGACCAACTCCATTACCAGCTGCATTACCAGCTCCATTACCCTGAGCCTGTTGCTCCATTACCAGCTGCATTACCAGCTCCATTACCCTGAACCGGTTGTTCAATGTCAACCACATGCTCTCTTTGGTCTTCCATATCAGCCTGATCAATCTGTCTTCCACTCCTGTCCCTTCTCCTCCTTGGTACCAAAAGATTAATGGTGTTCATGCACCTGAATTATAACCAGAACTTGAAAATAATCAGTAAAAATAAAAAATAAGCACTTGATCTCAAGAACAGATCAGAGCCTAATGCTAAACACTCCACAATTTGGCAACGGCGCCAATTGATAGACAAGACTTTATGGGTCACAGGGCTATCAATCCCCTTTGTCAAAGTAGCATAAAAGAGGTTGTCAATCCAAGAATGTGGTGATAGACACTAAGCTATGTGATCAGTTTCTCAATTCAAGTAAACAGGTGAGGTTTTGATTGATTAATAACAACTAAAAACTTAAACAAGATTAATGAAAGAAGTGATCAAACAAGAACTAAGCAAATGATAAGTGATGAGAATGTATGTATGATGCTGAGAAAGGTCTTAGACATGATAGTGGATTAGGGTGCCTTCAGTGATAAACTAATGAGCTAATGAACCATATGATCAAGCAAACCATTCAACTTAAACATCATTAATTAAGTTAATCCTCTCATGAAGGTATCAACTTCTATGCCAAAACAGTTTCTAACCTAATCATCATTAGTGAAATATGAATTAACAAGCATTAAGAATCAGTTTAATCTGTCATTTAAGCATATAAACAATCATTCCCATGATGAATAACACTTAAACCTCTAACAACCTTGGTTCAGGCATTTCATCAAACACTTTTGGTGCATGAAATGCCCAGAATCTAGACCACATATAATTTGTATGGATCTAGCATTAAGAACAGGTTGTAGAGAATGGAATATGCATGATCTAACCCCTAAGCTCACTAATCTACCACTTAAGCACCCTAATCTACATATCTAAGACCTTAATATGGAGATTACTCATTAATCATGATCAACACACTATATCCTTTGCAAGATGTGTTGTTAATCATGATTAGAAGTGTGTAAATGAAGAGATAGATGATAGATTCAGAAGAAAACAGCTTTAAACACCAAGATCTCTCAAACTCTCTTGATTAAACACTTAAAAATCGATATTTCTCTTCTTAAGTGGAGTCTTTTCACAAAAGAGACAATAGACAAAGGGAATAAAGCTTGAGTCTTGGGGAAAAAAACCCTAAAAACTATTTATAGTCTTTAAAAACGAACCGGGTCAGCCCGAGACAAACCGGGTCCTGACCCGGCTTTAATGGATAAAGTGTTGAATGTGCGAGTTGGTCAAGAGTCTCCCCAGGTCGCATGCCCAAGTCGCACAGGTGAAGAAACTGTCTTGTGAGACTTAAATCTCTTGGTCTTAGCCGCACGCCCATCTAGATGTGTTTTGCGAGTCTTTGTGCGGCTCAATCCTCTTCTTCTTCAACTCGCATGACTAAGGCGAAATCTGGGGAAGGTGTGTGTGCGACTTGGTCATCCCTTAGTCCCAAGCCGCATGCCCAAGTCGCACAACCAGAGGAAGCAGCTTGGACGAGGTAAAACTCTTGTAAACTCAGCCGCATTACCTTCTCAGAGTGATTTGCGAAACCGTCTGCGGCCTGGTCTCCACTACTCTTCAACTCGCACGACCATGTAGCAGGGGTCTTCAGGGATGTGTTCACCTTGATCTCCATTACTCCCAGGTCGCAGGCTCAAGTCGGTGTAGATTGCGAGTCTTCGTGCGGTTTAGTTCCAAGCGCATTTTTCTTCATGCGTTGCGAGTTAACCAAGTCGCAAGACTATCTCGCAGCATTGAGGGCTCCTCAGACCACTTCACATTCAGCAGAGAGTAACTTCCAGGATACTGGTCTAAACGGTGTAATTCCAGTTTCAGTGGACAGAGGACTCATACATATTAAACTTTGATGAAGGGCTCAAGCTCAGGCGACGTCGGTAAAGGCTCTGTTCCGCCAGTTCTTTGACGCGCGTTGCTTTGGTCTTTTATCAGCTCCGAGACATGCACTGCGTCGGTAAAGGCTCTGCTCCGCCAGTTCTTGGATTGACTCTTTGCTGTCACAAAAGAAGTGGCCTATCATGTAGTCTCTACATGCTTTGGCAAACGAAATTCCTTCTGGCAATGTCTGAACTACTTGGTTGAACTATTCAAGTTATTCTTTGCTGATCTTGTTTGTGTAATTACTGGCTTCTTGGGGATCTTTGAGATGGATCCTGTAAACAGCTGCATTAGGTTATGATCTAGGAAAAGATAGATACCTGGCTCTTCTGAAATATGTAGAGATGTTCTCCTTAGTCTCCTTGCTGTATCTAAAGAAGACTTGAAGGCAGCCTTGCTTCCAGACATCATCGAATGCGAGATAGAGAGGAATGGACTTCACAAATTTTTTTAATTCGATCAGTCTCTCTCTGGATATGCTCTTGGTCATTGGTTCTGTGTTGTCATCTGATGAATCATCCCCAGGGTTTGAATCTTTTACAAACATACCATACTCTTCATCTTCTGAGAATTGCTCTTGAAACTCATTGTCACAAGTGTAAACCATGTTGCAAGATGCATAAGTGTTGGATTCTTCCTTTTCCTTTGATGCTTGTGCAGTGATTGAGAAGACAGCTTGATCAAACAACCTAGGTCTGGTCACATGAGATCGGTTTTCTGATGAACAGGCTTCAGAAAGAGGTTGAAAGTTCTCCCAGTCTGAGAAGTTGTGCTCCACCACGGGTGAGGAGCTCGGAGCCACGGTGGGAGTGGCTCTAGTCGCGGGTGAGGAGCTCGCAGCCGCGGTCAGCTCCCTCCGGCTCTCTGTGCTTGCTTCTTGAATCTCTTCTTCTCCATTGTTGTTCTCTTGCTTCCAGTGGTCGTCAGGCATGTCTTGGGTATCCAAATCATTGATTCCAGAGTTCAGATCATACTCCTTATGATCTTTAGAAAGTTTTTCAACTTTCTCTTCTACTTCATCCAAAGCATAGACGACTTTGTCTAAAGTAGCATCAAGCTCTTCTGTCTTGTTTTCAACCTTTACTACGCTTTGCCACAGCTCCAATGTGTAGTCGTAGGTCTGGTTTTTGCTCTCATTCAGCTCCTTATCCAAGTCATCGATCTAAAGGTTAGGGTTTGCAGCTCCCTTTCGTTTTGCCAGATGCTGAACTTGTTTTTGTCTTGTTCTTCCTTGACAGACTCTATCCTCTGGTCTAACACGTCATTAGCCTTGGTTCTCTGATCCTCCAGTGTCTTCACATGCTCAGAGAGTTCATCAAACCTTTTGTCAAGGCCGATGATCACGTCATCTATCCTTGTTCACAGGGCAGCATCGATTTAGGCTTGGTAGGCAATGAACTGATTCAGCTTGGCTTCCAATCGATTAATCAGGATGTTAAGTCGATTTTTCTCATAGTTCTGGTGCCGAATCTGATGAGGAAGAGGATGAGATGGTCGACGGTTCACCAGGTGTGGCGAATAGAGCTCATCTAGATGGTGTGGAGGTCGCGAGTCTCCATGTGGGTGGTTCGGATTAGGGTTCCGAAGATGATGATCAAAATCACGCCTGGAGGGTGATTCACATGCGCAGGGAGCTTCACACAGGTCGCAGGACCTTCGCTCAGAGTTAGGGTTTCTTCTTGAATGATCCATGCTTCAAAGGTTTCTGAAACTAGGGCAAACAGAAGAAAGAATATGCAGAAAAAGAAAAAGTTAGGGTGTTTATAAATTTAGTTTACTTCCTATGTTACTTTGGCAGGAGCTCGACATATATATAGTCGTCTGCGGCTTCAACCTCCCAGGTTTAGACCTCCAGCGACTTCATTCCTCCCCGGCAACGGTGCCAAAAACTTGATGGGCTTGCGGGCGTAGGGCTGTTTTTAACAAGTCCGTTGGTCCTCCAAAAGTTTTAAATTTATAAAACCCTAGTGTCTGCAAGTGCACAGATGTACGTTGTAGGACTTAGGGTGTCGATCCATAGGGAGGATGTCTAATATGCAAGAAAAAACAAACTGGGAAGTAAGCAAACTCACAAACCAATAAAAGATATCGGGTTTTTGGTTAAGATCCTAAACTAAACCTAATCTAATATTCACAAGAGATGCAATGCAGGATGAATTGTTAAAACAACATCTAAAGCATATCGACTCAAACATAGGTGGCGATTTAGACTTCTTGATAACTAAAAGTTTTCAAGGCTGATCCTTTGATAGCAAAAACCTCAGAGCCACTTTGTTCTAGTTCCAAAAAACTTGTCTCAGGACCCAGCTCTCTAGCATTGTCCAAATACAACTTGTACCCTTCACTTGCTTCTGCTAAGAGCCCATTGTCTCCCTGTTCTTGAGTTAGAGCAGCTTGAAGAGGATCCTCAGTGTTCAGCTCCTCAAGCAACTCATCAACTGATCCATTGTCTCCACATAGAAACATTGACCTTCAATGGGGGGTTTCTTCATCATCTCATTCACATCAAACTTGAGCTTTTCAGTCCCAAGTTGAAGCTCTATTATCCCACCTCTCACATCAATAATAGCTCCTGCAGTTGCCAGGAATGGCCTGCCCAAGATAAGAGGATCAACTGGTTCCTCATCCATATCCAGCACAACAAAATCTGTTGGAACCTCAAAACCACCTATCTTAGCAGGTAGATCTTCCAACATACCAACAGGCAATCTAACTGATCTATCTGCAAGGATAAGAGAGATCCTTGCAGGTTTGAAAACTCTAAAACCCAGCTTCTTTGCTATGGAGAATGGCATCAAGCTGACTGATGCTCCTAGATCACAAAGACATCCAGAGAATAGAAGAGGTCCAATGGCACAAGGGAGTGTGAAACTCCCTGGATCAGTCAACTTTCTTGGAATGGACTTCTTCTGAATGATAGCACTGTATTCATGACTTAGTACCACCATGCCTTGAAGTTCTTTAGTCTTGTTCAGAATGGCATCCTTCAAGAACTTACCCATCTTTGGCATCATTAGGAATGCATCAATGAGAGGCATAGTGAGTGGTGTCTCCTTGAGTGCCTTCTCAAATACAGCTCTTGCCTTGTCTACAAGCTGCTTCTTAAACCTCCCTGGAAATGGGAGCTTGGGTTGG
Source organism: Eutrema salsugineum (assembly GCF_000478725.1). Lineage (NCBI taxonomy): Eukaryota > Viridiplantae > Streptophyta > Magnoliopsida > Brassicales > Brassicaceae > Eutrema > Eutrema salsugineum. Next base: position 16,435,614 of record NW_006256756.1, on the reverse strand, counting down.
TATGGAGGTGGTGGCACATATACCTTTTCTGGTTCAGGTTCCTTTGCTACCTCTTTACCCTTTTCTGTCCTTGGTTTCTTAGCAACTTGGTCATCTTTTAAGGCTGCCTCCCCCTCAGTTTGATCATTGTCCTCAATGATCACATTGTTGTTCTCAATACCAGGTAACTCCTTTCCACTCCTCAGTGTAACGGCCTTAGCATATTCCTTGGGGTTGGGTTCTGGTTTTCTAGGTAGGTGACCTTGGTTCCTTGAGCTTGATGCCTGGTTTTGCTTCAGTTCCTTGATTTCCTGCTGCATAGCTGCATTCTGGCTTGCAAAGTTCTGTTGACCTTGAAGTAGTTGTTGCAGAATACCAACCATATATGTTCCCATCTGTGGCTGCTGAACCTGTGGTGGCTGAAACTGTTGTTGAACCGGCGCATGCTGTTGGAACTGTGGTTGACCAAACCCTGGTGGTGCCTTTTGCTGCTGTTGTGAACTGAAACCAGTACCTTGAAATGGTTGTTGTTGCTGACCAAAACCTTGATTCTGAACAAACTGATTCTTAGGTTGAAAAGATCCTTGAAAGTTGTTCTTGGGAACAAAGTTCTGTTGAGCTTGAGAATTGGGATAGACCTGGTCTTGTGGGTTAGCTACATTGGTGTTCCTGTAGGAAAGGTTTGGATTGGCATTACCATACTGATATCTCTGGAACCTCTGATTCCCAATGTAGTTAAGCTCCTCCTGGGTGAGACCTTTTTCACTTATGTTCTCAAAGATTTGAGAAGGTTCCTCATATTCTCCAACAAAATGCATTGGCTACTGAGTGGTGAATTTCAATTTGTCCAATTTACTCCTTAACTCCTTAACTTCCCTAGTGAGCCTCTGTTCTGAGCTTGAACCTTCAGATCTATTTGATCTGTCACCATAAGTGTCATTGCTCATTGCTAAGTTCTCCACTAGCTCCAAAGCAGCATGAATTTCCTTTCTCAGAAAGTTCCCATTGGAAGCAGTATCCAGCTGGTTTCTAATCTTGG